>NW_017732362.1:204150-324145 GCF_001890085.2 Hipposideros armiger | reverse complement strand
TTGTTTCTTCATTCTGGCTGTCGCTCTGATTGCTTCAATGTATTAGATCACCTAGAAAGAAAAAAGAAACAAGAAAAAAAGAGAAAACGAGAAAAAGAGAAAAAAAAGGGAGGGTCTCTCTGCCCGCTGTAATCTTCAGACCACTTGCTCAGCAATAGAGAGATTCTGGGTGACTCAGCACCAGCTGCTGGGGGGAAGGGCTCAGTGTGTCATGTGCCGACCTCCCTCTAGACTTGAAGTAAGCTTCCCACAATTATTTGCTGTGTGCTCTGGAACTGTGTCCACCACAAAAAATCCTCACAGGTTGTTGCGGGCTGTGTGCTGCTGCAAAAAACCCACTGTGGCCTGCAGAGGTAGGAGCCAGGAACCAGGGGCTCAGGGTGCCCCTGGAAACACAGCTCTATATGGGCAGCGCAGGCCCCCAAGGCACCACAGGGTGTGATCAGTGGACCCCACCAAGTCAGAGCAGCATGCACTCCTGCATAAGCAGCCAGCCCACACAAACTCGCCTAGAAAGCCCCCGCCGAATCACGCAGGCACACAACTCGTGGCCTTACACTCCCAGGAAAACTCCCTGTCTCAGCCTGTCCCAATCAGCCTCTCAAAGATCAGGCTGAGCAGCCTGACAGCCATTGCCACCAAGACACCTCTGCACGCGCAGTGCGGAAATCAGGGACCTAAGGCGAGTTGTGCACTTCTGGGTCTCAATATGCAATCTGTTGTTGTCGGAGCACACTTGCCCGGAGTTTCCCTGGCTACGCAGCACAAACAGTATGGAGGGTGGGGATCCAAGGCCGCATGCGCACGCACACATGCACGCACGCACACACACACTCCTGCGCCAATTCCTGCAGACCAATGCAGTCCCAGACCTGAGCCTCTGTGGGAGGACCCAGCCCTGAAAAAATGGCGGCCTCCTGTGCACTACTCATGTGCAAGCTCCACACCAGGGGAACAATGATTCCAAAATCCTCCAGATCCTGCACCAAAGGCACTCAGTTCAGTCCTTCCCGGAGGCTTCTGGGCCCCACTCACAAAGCTACTCCCTCCACCAGGAACTGGATGAGTGCTCACCAGTGAGCGAGTCTTTTTTCCAGCTCCACTGTTTCTCCAGCTGCCGCCACCTCACTGAGCCTAGCAAAGAGAGTCCTCACTATTTTCTCCTTCCAGCTATCATAGAACTCCTCTTCCCGGCAACATAACTCTGGGGTGGTGAGTGCGGTTTGAGGCCGGAGGGTCTCGCCCCCAACTGGAGAAGCCTCCCCACCGCTGAGGTGTCCCTCATGGGGTTTGCCCTCTCTCGTCTCTGCCCCTCCTACCGGACTTGACGTGGCCTCCTCTTTAAGTCTTTCATTTAGAGGTTCTGTTCATCTAGTGTCCAGAGAACTTCCAAGGTTGAATATCTTATAAATTATTTGTAATTTTGTTGTGATCCTGGAAAGTAGTCGGCACAGCATCTGTCTATTCCACCATCTTACCGGAACTCTCAATCTTCTTAAATTTATTGAGCCTTGTTTTGTGGCCTAACATGTGGTCTATCTTGGAAAATGTTCCATATGCACTTTAGAAGAATGTGTACGCTGTAGCTTTGGGGTAAAATTCTCTGAAAATATCAATTAAATCCATCTGTCTTAGTGTGTCATTTAAATCCCCTGATTCCTTGTTGATTTTTGGCCTAGAAGATCTATCCATTGGTGTCAGTGTGGTGTTAAAGTCCCCTACTGTGATTGTGTTACTGTCAATCTCTACCTCATGTTGGTCAATATTTCCTTTATATATTTAGTGTTCCTAAATTGGTTTATATGGTTACTAGCGTTATATCTTCTTGTTGGATTGATCCTTTTATCTTTATGAAATGTCCTTCTTTGTCTCTCTTTATAGCCTTTGTTTTAAAGTCCACTTTTTCTGATATAAGTTAGCTACCCCATAAAGCTGGCTATTCTAAATAATTGTTATATGTTCATGCTTCAGTGTCTAGCTCCCTAATTGCATTATATGTTCCTGGAAACCACAGTACATGAGCATCTCTGGTTCCACAGAACAGATGCTCAGAAAATGTTTATCGGGCCAAGTAGACATTTTCCCACCCGTTTTGCCCTCACAATATCATTGATTTGCTAATAACACTAGTCCTCAGTTTCCTCCAGTGGCTTGTCCTCTTACACCTGTTTTTTCATAAGAATGCTGTTTATTAATAGAACTTGGCCCTGAACATCCAGACCCCGCCAACCACAGAAGGGTACCTGGTTCCTGCCATTTAACCACAGTCTGATATTCCAGCACCTCCATGTCAAACACACATCAGCTCATGCACCATCAGTCTACCAGCTCTGTCCAACATGGAAACCTTTGCAAAAGCAAATTGCCATTTTCTGAAAATGTTATCCAAATCTAAATTTTATAACCCTTGGCTTCCAGGATAGATTCAACACCCAATTCTCCCTGGTTAAAAGGCTTCAGAAGGTTGATAATTCATAAGCAAGCAAATGATTATTATTCAATAATTCCCATTTCTGCCATGCAGGTGGCAAAACTATTTTGGTTAAGTTTGCAAGATTATTTAATCACTCAGTTCCTCACATATAAAACAAATTGGTTCCAGGGTTCTTGTGACATGGCTTTGGGAATAAGTAGGGTGACATGAGAAATACGTGGGTCTCTGAAATACTGAGGAAAATAATAGCAGTCTGTCCTGGTACCTACCTTGCTGATAGACAGAATGTGTTCCTTACCTTTCCCTGAATTTGGGTTTTCTGATATGATAAGGCCCAATTTCCACTCAAGGTGGATGTTTTTCAACAAGTCATTACCTTATAAAAATAGAGCTTTAAAAATGAAAACCTTGACACAATCTCAATTCTATCAACTCAGACAACATCGTTTTAATTTTTCACATAAAATTTCTCCTTTTGGATGCAAGTGATGACAAGAGCATTTTTTCACATGCTGCGCTCCCATGTTACCTCCTGACATCAGATTAGTCAGGAGAGGGAATGGGAGAGTGTCTCCTTGCGCACCCCTTCCTGCATCTTTCTATCACAAGTGGCCACATGGTCCCTCAGCCCACTTAGTAGTTCCCTTACTAGTTTCCTTTTAATTAATAGATTCATGAATAATCACAGCTGCTTGTGGGACACACGAAACACTAAACAGATGACCAATGTACAGTGAGCACTCTGCCCAACACAGGGCGCCTTAATTCAAGCCATACAAGCAAAGAACAAAGGCAGGCAAGTACATGGCTCCATGGCAGTTTGGGTCTGTTTCAGGTTAAATAAGTCCCTGGTGTGCAGAAAGTAACATTCATAAAGTGAAAACAATGGTCCTGATTTATTGCCACCTGTTAGCATAGGTCCTACCTGCTCAAACGGCCAGGCTTACCATCCAGATTGCCGCTCGGTGGGGAGGGAACAGAGAACCAGCACAGCTCAATACCCAGGAGTCCAGCAAGCAGGTAAGCGGCTGCCTGCCACAGGATGGGGCCCAAATGCACTGCCACTGTCATCTGGCCCAGTTTATGGACAAAATGCACCTCCTGGGGCCGTTGGGAGGGGCTGGGCTGGCGGGCCGTTCATTAGAAGCTGGCTGGAGGGCAGCTCAGATCTGTAGAGGACAGCTGTCTAATTAGGTTTGCTCTGTGCACTGTCGTAGCCTTTACAATGGGGACAGGCTTCCTGGCCTTTCTAATTAGATTGTTAAACATAATAGCTGCACGGCACAGCGGTAAAGAATTTGCCCTTCTCTTTGTAAGCGCAAAATACATCTCAGAAAAGACACAGGATTTTTCCAGCCCATTTCCCCATCATTGTATTTGATGGTAATGAGACGGAGTTTATTTCTTTTTAAAAGCTCCCAGAGGAGCACAGGCCAGGTTGAAGTTCAAACTAAATGTCAAAACACACACATGGCAACACATTAGCAAACTCCTGTTTCCTTTGGCCTCTTGTGTCCCCTAATTGGTGCCTGTGGGCAGTCTCTACTGAGAGACCAAGAGTGGCCAGGGATTGGGAATTGAATTACCGTGTCGCCCCTCAAGGTGGTCTCCAGACCTGGGTTGAGGAAAATCAGTAGATCAGGAGGGGAACAAACAGCAGCTGGGGTTCTGTGTCCTGTTCCCTGTGTCTCCTAGGAACAACTGGAGGACAAAAGAAAGGATGGTGAAGGAGTACGGAGCTCAGTGACAACATCCCCAAGCCTGTTGGCTCTGCAGCATGAAAACCATATGTACTCACATCAGTAGTGACATTCTGTCTGAGGCTCTGTGGTTCTCCAAGTTTCCGTTCTCCATCACATTTCCTGACAGCCATCATACTGCTCCATTTGTCAGTTGGGGAATATTTACCAAATGCTTAGCAAGATTTGGTTTGATATCATAGAGGGCCACACAGAAGGTTTTATGTCTTGAATGTAAAAGTGCGTCCCTGTCTTCCCCACTCTTCAGGGCACACAGTACCAGCACATCACAGACACCATCTTCTGTACAGGAGTCACCCACCCTACCTGACATGGGACAGTGATCAGGGCCCACACCCTCACCACATGTGCCCTCTCACCAGAGAGAACAGCTTTTTCTCTCTTCTGAGGCAGCCACATCAAGCCTGTCCCAAGGTCCCATGGTCCCACAGATGTGGTCTGTGCAGCAAGAAAAAGTTCTTCTTAAATATTCTTCTAAAAGCAAGGCATGATTCCAACATAACCAAGACTAGATCCTAAACCCTGAAACCACATTTGCCATTTTCACTCTGTTTTGACATCACCCAAGGGAGTTGGCTACCTGATTTTCAGGAATATCAATAATAAAAGCAGGCAGCATGTTAGTGACAACTGCTAACAAAGGAATGAATGAGTGAGGGGACAGTTACCGCCCACCTTCCTGCAGCACCTGAGCTGCCCATCCCTGCTGCCTGACTGGCGGGATGTTCCACCCTCCGTCTGTGATCGAGTGGCACCTTTGCCAGGATTCTGCAGTGACTCAGAACTCAACACTATTGACAGTCTTTTGTCACTGCTTAGAGTTGTAACATTCTGTCTGTGCACCTCAGCTGTCCCCTGGCTGGGACACGCTCTGCTGCTAACAAGCTCTTGGCTCCTGGGCTGCAAACACAGGATCCAGAGGCACAGTCATTGTTTGGTCCCTTTGGGTAGTGCTGGGTTGCTGCATAATGCCCATCTCCCACCCGGTTTACCTGTTTGCATCCTGAGAGCATGGGGCGCCCCTCCTCCTCAGCATGTACTCCCATGTACCATGTTGTTAAGCTCTGCATGACTACATACCCAAACGGCACCTCCAGTCTCATGATGAGAGTCCACAAAGTGGCTTTGGAACTCCCCTCAAAGCTCACTTCTTCGAAGTGTGGCTTGAACTTTATTTCCGACACACTCTCTGTTGAAAAGAAACGTGAAGAAGGGACTCATTAGAACAGGGCAGGCACAGCTCCACAATGGAGGGGAGGGTCACACTGGCCTCCCTGTGCCTCTGTGTGTCTCATTTAGATTTGGGTGTTTGCATGGAGTGGCCAGGACCTGTGGATCGGGTCCTACATGATCCCACCCAGAACACATCATTACTGTGAAGTACATCTTTCTAAAATGATGAGATCCATAACCCTGAATGTAAACTCTTTAAAGAAGTCAGAATAGTCTCTTCCTCACAGCTTACACATTTTTGAAAAATGAACCATAAAATCAGTACAGACTCTGGCCCCTACTCTTAACTTTGAATAAAAAAACCAGGTGCCTGAAACTAAGCCCCTTGTTTGCAAGTACAGTTTTACAGGCAGCAAACCCAAATACCCCTTATGTTTTGAAATCACAGCCTTCTGCAATGGCTGCTGAGCGATGTTTCCTGGTCCGCACACAGGGCTGACTTCAGGCGACACTCATGCATGCATCCTGGAGGTCTTGAAACTGAGAAGTGGATTATGTCAGGGACTAAAATTACTTGAGAACTTTTCAATCATAATACTTGGAGTATGATCAATTGGACACATGTGTCCATACTGATATGGACATGTATTTCTGTGATAACACAGACAATGAGGGCAGAATGAAGCCACTCCGAATACTTCATGTAATGTTCTATTTAGTTTAGAACAGGTGTTCCAAATAGTGTTCAAATGTTACTAGAAACACTCTGTCACACTCATATTCTTCTCACTCCTTTATTTTCCTTCTAAAAGCTCATCGAAAGCTGATTTTGCTCCTTGAATTTCTAACAAAATAACTTTCCATCTATATGTGACTGTATCATTCCTGATTTTCAAGTATCCTGACTTTCAAGTATTACCTGATTTTTCAGGTAATCTGGGTGTGTGTGACAAATGGAGGCTGGACTTACATAAATTTTCCCTTAGCCTTACTCCATTTCTTTGTCTATTTCTAGAAAAATAATCCTGAAATTAAAATGTCCTGGGATGAAGTTGATCTCTAATGATTCAAAGTTGTGTTTCCCTATATCTCATATCATTTCATGTCAAAGGTAAGTTTAAATAAAAAAATAATTAGGGGACATGATATCGAAGGAGAAGAACAAAGTAGGAGGACTCACACTTGCTGATTTCAACACTTACTACAAAGCTACAAGGATCAAGACAGTGTAGCACTGGTGGAAGAACACACAGATCCATGGGACAGAGAAAGAGCCCAGAAAGACACCCCTGTAAACACAGTCAAGTGACCTTTGACAGAGGAGCAAATGTCAAGGTCACACAATGGAGCAAAGATGGTCTTTTCAACAAATGGAGCTGGAATAACAAGACAGCCACATGCAAAAGAATGACCCAGACGCAGACCTCACAGCCTTCACAGAAATTAACTCAAAACTACAGAACTTCTAGAAGATAACACAACAGAAAATCTAGCTGGCCCAGTGTTTGGCAATGACTTTTCAGATATAATACAAAAGGCATGATCCATGAAAGAAAGCATCCATAAGATGAACTGCTTTAAAATTAAAAACGTCTGCTCTGTGAAGGCCAGTGTCAAGAGAACGAGAGAAGCTACAGACTGGGAGAAAATGTTTGCAGAAGCTATTTCTGAGAAAAGACTATTACCCAAAATATGCAAAGAACTCTTAAAATTCAACAATAAGAAAACAAATGATTAAAAAATGGGCCAAAGGTCTTAATAGACACCTCACCAAAGAAGACATACAGATGCAAATAAGCACATGAAGAGATGCTCCTTATCATATGTCATCAGGGAAACACAAATCAAATCCACAGTGAGGTACCACTACACCCCTACTATACTCATCAAAATCCAAACACTAGCAGCACCAAATGCTGGCAAGAACATGGAGACACAGGAACTCTCAGTCACTGCTGGTGGGGGCACAGAAGCCAAAGTCACTCTGGAGGATAGTTTGGCATTTTCTCAAATACTAACATCCTCTCACCACACGATCCAGCCACCATGCTTCTTGGCAAGTCCCAGAATGGTGATCTTCATGTGAAGATGCTTTTGATGAAATTCAGAAAAGATGCAAAATTTCTTCTGAATTTCTCACTGAGAGGCCTCAGTATTTATACACATGCCATTACCTAAGTCCTCAAAGGGGCACATAGTTTAATATTCATTCATTTATTCATTGTTAATTTGCTCATTCATTCATTCACTAAGCAAACACTTATTAAGTACAGGTGATAAATAGATGAAATAGTAAGACTCCTACTAGCAAGCAGCTTAGAGTCGATTGACATTCAATTGACATGTGAACTAAATGAAATAAAATATAACTATTCCCAAAATGGGAAACAAGATCACAGATTTAAAGCCCCGGGACCAATTTCTTGTGTCTTGGTGTCTCATTTGAGCTCCCTGCCTGCCTTCCCTGGCTGGGAGACCCACCAGCCACTGTCACGCTGGGGCTGCTGCTGGAGAGCTCAGGATGCCAGGAGTGACTCAGAGCTAACAAGAAATGGGTGAGCAGAAGTATACCCTGGGGGGGGGGGCCTGTGGGCCCTCCTACTTGCTGATCCTCATCCCCAAGTTCCCCTTCAACACAGCGCAAGAACACACATACTTATTTATTTATTTATTTATTTTTTGCCTGAGCCACTGTTAACATTTAGAGTATGCAGTCTGAACTAGGCCTCGGGAGAAAAGCCATGCTGGATTTCTACTCATGGTATGTGGTTAAACATGTTTTCATGTTGTCAAAGATTAAATAATTAGGAGAACATGGTCAAGATCAAAAGGCAGCCCCATGTCACAAGCAATTAGGAGGCCACTACAGCTGTGACAGCCAGGGATCCCGCTGGTCGGGTACCTGCCTCAGCCATGTGGGCCCAATATGACGCCTACCCTGGGTAGCAGAATTTCCATTTAAATCTCATTAAGACAGTTGCAACCCAACACACCCGAAAATAACATAGGCAAAGTATGTACTAAGTTGAGCACAAAGTAAGAGGCAAATTAGGAAAAAGAGTGAGTCACTAGCTTATAAATTAGAAATCCTTGCTGAAAAAAATATTCTCAATAAAATGTTTAAACTTGTAAAAATGGCCTGATTCCCATACCTCTCAGGTTAAGTTAAGGAAAGCCAAGCTGATGTTCTCTTGTAGAACTGTCCCTCTGTGGTTCGACCCGGCCACCAAACGACTCCAATCCCCAAGTCTTCAGAAGTTTCTCTCTCTTCCAGGTGTGTTGGGTTCTGGCGCTCCTAGCTAGAGTCCACAGCTTCAAATTTTACTCATTTCTCACCACAAATTCTCCACTAAAACCAGTGTCCAAATGGTCGGCTCAAAACATTTCTGTGTGAGAAAAATCCAACGCCCCTCAGCCCTAATTATCTCATGAAAACACCAATGTGACTCAATGTGACATCCACACAGCCAGTGGCTTTCTGCCCACTGAGGCCCTTTCACCCTTCTGGCATCTTCCCAGGGCTCAGAGGTGCGTCTCATCTGCTCCAACATCAGTGTGGGCGTCCCCCGGCACTGCCAAGGCCACTTTCTTCCAGCACTGACTCTACTGCTCCTTTTAGACCCTCATTCCCCAGACACAGTGGCACCACCAATGGTGGCCTCCTGCACCCACAGCCAGACCTCACCTGTGCCCGGCCCCCATTCAGTCATGGCTGCAAAGTTGTGTAGCACCCTGGGGACAGCCGCATTACCCAGAATCCTTCCTGTGTGCTCTCTGCCTTCTGGGCAGCTGCAGGGCCCCTGCTTTTGTACTGTCCTGTATTGCAGATCTTGACAGGGTCCCTGGAACTCTGGCTGGCAGACTCACCTTGCCCTTGAGCACTGGCTTTCTAGGCTCTCTATGTTTGCATGTCCAACTGCAGGAGCCTTTGGTTTTAACACAACTCCTTCCTTCCCCAGAGTGCACAGGGTCTTCTTGGAGCAGGGTCTCCTAATACAACAGCCCTCCTACTGGGGTCACCCTGACCACCGGTCGCCCCGGAGCCAGGCCTCCTGTGAGCTGCCTTCCTTTTATGTGACACACATGCACATCTGAATGTCCAGCTCAGACATGCAAGCACGTCCCAGTCCTGACCCCTCACCTGGTGAGTTTGAGATATTCCAGCAGGGGCTTGAGATGGTCACAAATGTCATGTAAGTGGGCAGCATCACATAACTGCTGAAAATGACACAAAGATCATATAAGTGGACAGTGTCACATAACCACAGAGAATGCTTATACCATCTCAAGTTGAAAAGCTACACGTATGGTAGCCAGATGGAGAGAGCGACTGCTTCTATCACATGTGCGTCCCCTGAACTCAGGGAATTCCCTTTCTTTCCAACATGAGCTGCCCAGCAAGGGCATCTGGGCCTGGGGAGGCGGCTGGGGACTCAGGCCAGGCTCAGGAGACATGTGCTGGAAGCGATCTCTCACACCCTCAGCCACAGCCCTGTCACCAGACCTGTCTCAGCAGAAAGGACCCCCAGGTGTGATGGGCCAGCGCATTTTCAGGTGGCTTCTTTTCAAGTGGTCTAAATACATGTTCCTCAGAGGAAAATTAAAGAAACAGAAAGAAGGGAACAACCACCAAAGCCACTGAGCAGCGAGCAGTGCTGGTGCCTTGGGTGGGGTTTTCATTTGACATGCATTCTGTTTCTGTGTCAAGCACCCTTGTTAGCTAGCATGTGTGGAAATGTGTTCTCTGCCTCAAAGTTTCAAAGAAGACCCTGGGGACCGAGGGGACGAATGTGGTGTGAGGAACTCGTCAACACCAGGTTCTGGCGGTGACACTGTCCAGTCTCAGTGCAGCGTGCGTAGGTGACATCCACCAGAGAGCAGAGCTGTTTTTCCATAAATCCAAATCTGAAACTGAGGGGAGTGCTGGTGAGGCTCGTCGGGGGCGAGAGGGGTGATGAGGGAGGAGGTCTCTACCAACAGGAGGAAAAAGCAAATTAACTCGGAGCGGCCACGCAGAGGGCACAGGAAGGTCACTCTGCTTGACCAGCTCCACCCGAGGGCAGGCAGGGCTTTGAAGTGTGCCTCCAGGTGTGTCAGGAAGAGTCTCTAACAGCTGTGATGGGAAAGCCACTCTGCTGGCAATATCTATTCCCTGCAATATCAGCAGCCCTGCCAATATCTGCTCCCATGTCCTGGGCAGAGCAGTGTGACATGGAGAGAAAGAGGTAAGCGAAGCTCAAACAGAATGACAGGGGAAGCCCCCTCTCCCTTCACCCCATCCCCTTGTCCCTCAAGGCTGCCCATCACAGGAACACAGGCGGTCACACCCTAAGGCCACAGGAAGGCTCCCGGGGCCTCTCCAACCTCCAGAGAGTTCCCTGAAGAAGAACGGTGCATACAAACACGTTCTGAGATCGTCACTGAATTCTTGGACTCCACAGCTCTGTTGAGACACAAAGTCAAATGCCAGGCAGCAGGCAGTCCAGTGGGAGAGTCAGCCAGGCCCTGGCTGTGGACAGCTGGCCCCTAGTCCTTGTGGAACCTTGGGCGTCTTGCTCAGGTGCCTGCTTTCAACTCAGCTTCTGAAGTGAGTGTGACAATAGAGATGACTGATTAAAGCCTCCCCTGCAACTTCAGATGGGCCCCAGGAAATGAGAATGCTCGTAATTGCAGGAGGCCACACACCCTGGCTCTGAAGTGGGGTTATTCATGGGAATCACCAAACCACGGTCCTCAAAGGCATTTCCTCACATGTTTTGTCCTATAACTCAAGGCCACCCAAGGGTCATCATATCTCAGTGGCTCTCAGTCTCCCAGTTATTAAATCCATCCTGGTTAAGAGATAACATAGAACTGTTAGCTAGAGAAGTTGTGACATGCCGCCTTTTGTCATGCGAAGTGCAGTGGATTGGTGTGTGTGTGTGTGTGTGTGTTTAATGAGCCATTTAAGAATTTAAGACTCTGCCCTTTAAGTTTTCTTTGTTGTTATTTTTAAATCACAAATGGAAGAATCAGGATCACAGTTTCTCCTTTCACACTGCTGAAGATAACAACCTCATAGCATAGGAGCTTTGTAAAGCCATGTGCGTACACATGGTGGGTCTCAGTCAGTCTTCCAACAAGCCATCAGATCAGCATCTCAGTGACAACACAGCTCTCTATTTTGCTCGTACATGGTTTTCTTGAATGTGCTGACTTTTCTTGGAAAGTACTCTATTTTTCTCCCGTGCATCTTCTCTGACTAAAACAAACAAACAAACAAACAAAAGGGGCTCATTAGAAATTGCTGTGAGCCAAAAACGGAGATGACTGAACCCTAAAACTGGGTAACCCATCTAGTTTTATAGGAGCAAGAAAGCTGTGCATTCTTTGATGCCGACATGGCCACAGAGCTGAGGCCAGAAAAAAGGGATGAGGCAGCAGGTCCACCTGTGCTCCCAGAGGTCTAAGGTACCCACTTGTGGCTGGACATCGTCCCCATTTCCCCACCCTTACCTGTCTCTTCTTCTCATGCTCACCAACTGTCTCGTCTCCCCTCCACTAAATCCTTGCTCTAAGCCATGGCTGCGGCACTGTAAGTCAGAGCACAGTCCCTCAGCATGCCCAGGGCACCTGCTATCATGTCCCACTGGTGCCAAGCGGCTCAGCCACTCCAGCGTACTCTGTGCTTCTGCAGTTCGTCCCTTTCCTCCTCTACCTAATGGATATTAATGGAACCTGCAATAAAAGGAGTGGGTTGTTTTGGTTTTTTTTTTTGTTTTGTTTTTTTTGCTGAGAATGTAGATAGTACGGTGAGCAAAGGGAAACAGCACTCTTCCTGTCACACAAGTAGCAGTCCAGGGAGGGGACACAGTCACCATAATACAAAATCAGGAAGTGTCCCTGGCATTAAGGGAAGTATGTCATGCTATGAAAATCCAGAGTCGGGCACGTTTCTGTGGTTTGAGTGGATGGGGCTTCCTGGGAAGGTGAAGCTAAGGTACCACTAACATGTTGACACTTAGGGCAGGTAGAGACAGCCGAGCCTGCAGGCTGAGCGGAGAGTTCTTGGTCCCTCTGGGACACCTGCCCATGTACCTGGTGAAATCCACTCATCCTTTTAAGCACCTTTCAAGTGATGCCCTTGGGAGCCCTTCCTGAGTTATCCCACTGTGAGTGGGCCACCCTTCCTATCCTGCTCGGTCCCTAACAAGACATGCTTAAACATTATATGTCAAGTGATATGTGGGCTCGAGGTCATCATGAATGAGGCACAGCCCTGCCCCAGCTTAGAATGTAGGTTTTATTATCATTCAGCACAGTGAGGGAAACCAATCAGGAGATGATAGCCACGGAACAGACGGTTGTTCCTCAGGGTACCCAGGGGGAGAGGGCAGGCCACATCACGGGGGGCCACAGGGAGGAGCACAGGTCAGTAGGGGCAGAGGGTGTGGGGGTAATGGGTCCAGTGCCTTTATTGCTGTTTCTGTGGGGAAAAACCCTGAGGCAGGTGAACAGGCCAGTGCAAGTGACAGCAGGGGCCAGGAAGAGTGTGAGCTGGCCCTGAGGGGTCAGGTCAGGGACAGTGGCCCTGAGGGTGCAATCAGTGAAGGAGGTGCCGGGGCGAGGTTTTGACTGGCTGGGTTGAGTGTGAAAGACATGCTCACAGGCCAGCCCAACCCTATCCCTGGGACCTGGCACATGTGCCAAAGCATCAGAATCAAAGGACACACTGAACACATCACCTTGGGGTTCAGCTGTTTAGCTGGTGACATGGATGAGAGGCAGAAAATGTGGTGCAGTGCTGCATGCTGTGGTGCCTGGCCAGGCCATGAGGGCAGTGTCTTCCCAAGCTCTGGGGGGTGAACAGGGCTGGGAAGGGGCAGACCCAAGAGTGGCAGTGCGAGGGACAGCAAGGTAAACAGACAGCACTTAAACCCACTGGAGACCCATGAGTGTGAGAAAACTGCCAGTGAGTGGTAAGATGCAGGTATGAAGTGTCGAGTTTGCAGAGGTGGGCGAGACCCCGAAGGCAGCAGGAGTGGAGAGGGACTGTGCGGATGCACCTTTAGGATAGCGCAGAGCCTGTGCCCTGAGCTGCCACATGGGCAGGGGGCCTGGAATTCATGGGTTCTGGAGGGGGGACTTGGGAGGGTGACACAAAGGGACATGTCAAGGGCCCCAGGGCCCTGTGACACAGCCAGGAGGACTGCCAGGTATAGTCAGGGATGCCAAGGCAGCAGGTACAGAGTTTTCAGGAAGATCCTAGAATATGAGCATCGCCTCTCATGGGTTATATCATTTTATACAATTCACAAACTAGCTACGAGTATCCAGGCCACCTCAGAACATCATCATGAGGACCAAGTAACATTAGAGCTATGAAGATGCTTTACAATCCTGTCCAACATGCACGTGAGCATTCTGGACTTGCTGCTCATGATCACTGCCTATGTGCAGCCCAGGCCTGTCTGCCCAGGGCAGGATCTGCACAGCACAGCCCCCAGTTCAGTGCCTGATGAGCAGCCATGGCCTGTGCACACTGTGCCAGGAGCCGGCCCTGATCGTCCCCACTGACCTCCCACTCGCCTCCTCACAACAGAGCTCTGAACGTACTCCAAAAAGCACTCCACCCCACAAAAAGGTCACACTCTCCAGGATCCCAGGGACCAAGTGGTAAATTCTGGTCAGTGATGCATAAGTGGGAGTGGGCGAGACATGCTCCTTAGGGAGACAAGCTGTGACATTCCTTATTCCTTCACGCACTCTTCTGACTAGAACTCAGATGAAATTGCTGGAGTACTTGCAGCCACCTTAACCTTTGAGGAGCAGGTTTTTACAAGGTAGATGCTTGGGTTCCCCATGGCTGTCACGGCCCCTCCCAGGTGTGGACTCCCCTTCTCTGGGCCAATTTACACGAGGAAATGAATGTTCCTACCCCGTTTTACTTACTGTTTTTTAGGGCTTTGTATCTCACAGACAAGCCTCATGTGAGGCATCATCAGGTGTTTACCTCTGAATAGGAGCAGTGATGAGTGACATGTATTCATAGTGTCAGAGTAATCTTGAGAGAGCTTCGGAGGAAGAAAGGGGGAAAGACGTACTCTGGCCTTTGCACCACTTACATTGTCAGCATCTTCTACAATGAAGTAAATGTTTTAAAGATTTCCTCAGAAAAATAATGATGGAACTATCTCACTCTTACAGTAAAAAGTATCTATATTCATTTTTCTTTTTTTTAACCTGTCTTGACTGCAAGACTGGCTGTTGTCAAGAGTTCTAGTCCAGCTGCTTCTGAAAGCCTTTTAGAGCAAACTTACTCAAGAAAACTCTCAGAGAAGCAGGAAAAACTGTGTCATCTCCCTGGGCCCACTTGAGAAAGAACTGGATGGATTCTGCCTGCCTTCTCTTCACGCAGAATGCTTTTTGGACTAAGGCAAAGTGTGGAAAATGTCTGTGCAGTGTTTGGTATTACAATAGGTGAGTAAGAAAGAAAGCTGTACATAAGGTGTGAGGCACATGTCTAACTGCAGGGCTGAAGGCAGTAACAAAATAGTTTTATTTTTTATTAAAAGCAAGGACTCACCTGAAACCTTTAAGGAAAATTTCAAAGGTAGCAAGTTAGGTGTTGCCACTTTTCAAAAAGAAAAATTTTCTTCATCTACCTGGTAAGTGCTGAACTGTGTCCCCAAACTTCCTGTGGAAGCCCAGACCCCAACGTGACTACCTGGAGCTCCTGCCTTGAAAGAGCTACTTACGTTGAATGAGGGGCCCTGATGAGAGGAGACCCAAGGAATGGGCACCCACAGGACAGCAGCCACATGGGGACCCAGGGAGAAGATGTCACCTCATACCACAGACAGGACTTGGGGGAACCAGCCCTGCAGCAGCTGGGTCTCAGGCAAGTGTTCCTCCTGTGTCAGCCTCTCCATCCATGTGATACTTTGTGATAGGAGCTCTGACCGATGAAAACTGGGCCTGTATGTCCCATGTCACAGCCACAGTGCCCAAGGCCCCTGTGAGCTGACCAGAGAGGTTCTGAAGCAGATAGTATAACGCTTTGCCTTCTGGAGCCGCTTGCCTACTCCGATGTCTGTCTCGTCTGCAGCCCAATCCACACCAGGGACTCTCTGCCCACACCCTGCTCTGGCCCCTGCAGCCATGCTTACAGCAACAGTCACCTGACTCCCGCTCCACAGAGAATGCGGAGCCATCACGTGGGAACTCCCACCACCTGCAGCTGACAATTCTGTCCCCTACTGTGCCCACTACTGCCTCCTTTCCTCCCGTCACTCAGAAGCTACGTCTCCTCTCCCAGGCTAAGGCCCTCGGGGTCAGTCACCTGTACCCACACATTCCACTGACCTTCTCATGATGACTGCTGTGCCTGCCCTCATGGTCCCTCCTCTGTGCCTCCCTCCTCCATGTTGTCCCGCGAGTCTCTCTGTATTCTTTGTCTTCCTTTCCCAGCAGACTGGCCTCTGCCCTCGTAGCCATAAAAAAACGATGTCACCAAGGTTACTGACACGCCCCATGTGGCTGAGTCCAGAGCACAGGTCTGCTGTTGGCAACAGCCAGTGCCTGTCCCTTTTCTGTGACACAGTGACTCCAGCTGCTCTCTCTCTGGCAGCTCTTTCACTGAGCTGTGTATAAGTTCATCTTCTATAACATCAAGTGCCAGGCCCTGTGCACTTTCTCCACTGTGCCCAACCTGCAGCTCAGCCCCATCCTCTGTCCTTCACCAGGTGACTGCATGGTGACATCTAGTCCAACACAAACCACACCAAGCTCAGGACTCCTGCTGCCACCCAGTGCCAGCCCTGCTCCCCATCCAGTGGTCCCACTGGCCTCACTGCGTGAGCTCTCCTAGAACCTTTCTCACCCTCATCCCCACATTCAGAGCAAACATCCAAAAGTTTTCCCACCGAAAATTAGTGAGTGAGTTCCGTTGACTTCCTTTCGATGCCACAACCTCCAGGCCTTGTCCAGCTACCATTGTCTTTTTCCTGGACCCTGCTTATGTCGCCGACACAGGCGGTGGTCCCAGCCTCTTCAAACTGCTCTGCAGCCAGGAAGAGACTTGGAAAATGCCGTGTTCTGTATCTATTGCCTCAGTTTCTCCAGACATACCACTGTTTGTCCCCTGCACTGAGCGTGCCATCAGGTCGGAGCTCCAAACACACACCCAAGATGCCACACAGACAGGCCCCGACCTGCCCCTCCCATCCCCCTGTTCTGGGCAGTCTGGGCCCAAAACACACAGCTTTAGTCCACTGTCAGCTCTGTTTGTATTTTATTGATTTTATGGGCTTTTCACGTAATAGCAGCATTAACTTTCTTGTACATATGTGGCAAATGTTTCCTAGATTTTGGCTTTTGGAAAAATAGCCATGTTTGCCATACCCTCACAGATATCACAAATAATGGCATGAATCACACCTCAGGCTGCAGCCTCCACAGCAACACAGAAGCCCATCACGAGCTCCTGGCTGTGGGGAGGACCAGGCCTTAGAGGACAGAACTGGACAATATGGAACAAAGACTGCAGCACCAGCCTCAGAGCGAATGACGTACAAAATCAACTTGAAAAGAGCCACCTTTGCGAGACAGCAGCTGGTGTCCTTTCTGACAGGGTCTCTGAAGCTCAGGAAGGGGGACAGTCTCCTTCTGAGCTTTCCTGGATTTTATTCGAAGCAGACGACAGCACTGTGCTGGGAACCCACTGCTTTTGGCCTTACTTTAGATCAGGGGCACTCAGTGTACTGAGAGGCACCTTTCTTGTGGCTGTTCCCCCACAAGCATTTCTGTTCACAGGGGTCATGCACAAGTCCTTTCTCTTTCCTATAGAACGAAGGTGGGTAAGAACTTCATTGTCCTGTCCTCCATGGCCCCCAATTGTGTCCCCACCCACGTCTGGACACAACGTGGCTGGAATCTGGTCTCAGTGAGCAAGCAGGTAAAGGGCCCCAGGAGGACAGAGAGAGTGAGGAGAGACTGACCAGCAAACAGCCGTCTCTTAAGCCCTGGCAGCTCAGGGGACCAGGTAGGGACGGGCAAGTGGGGTGATCCCATTACCTTGCTATGTGGGCCTCTCACTGCTCTGTTCCAAGGACTAAGACTGGCCCCTACCATCTGACAAGGCAGGGCAGGTGCCCAGGGCCTGGAACCGCAGGTCACATGGGCATGCCAGTGTCCTTGTGTCCTGGTACCGAGCGATCACACCTTCAGAGATAGCCGTGTTCACATTGGACAGCAAATGTCACAGCTGTTTCATGTCACTGCCCCCTCTGCTCAGCCTACAGCCTTGTTACCCATGGCCTGAGACAGTCCCAGGTGAAGCCAGGTGGCTGGAAATCCCCACTCTGAGCACAAAACACAGGGACCACCATGTGGCTGCAGGACTTCCTGTGCTGTCACAGCCCCTGGTCAAGTCACCACTTCTGTTCTGTGAGCGGCATCACTGCTGACGGGTGATGGCACGGGGCCCAACATTGCTACCACCTACTGTGCACATGGGTCCCCCACACGGAAAAGCATGATTTTGCTGTCTCAGGCCACGTGGCAGCTCTGAGGTCAAGCAGACACAGTAGGCGTGGGTGCTGCCCCTTGGCTTTGCTGCTCTGACCTCCTTTTCGGCCCCTGCACACGGACGTCCATTTGTAATTCATTTCTTATCTGCTGCAGATGTGTTCTCTGAGTTCTCTTTTGAACCAGTTGCAGTAATATCTTACTGCTTTCTCCATTAATTAAACCACTAAATCACATTTTGGCGTGCTGATTTCACACTTGTATGAGAGTCGTGATCACGGTCTCATTATTCTTTCCAAGTTTATCCTTGAGCACCGTCGTCAGGGGGACTCTTCATTTACCCACTGGCTCATCCGGCTACTACTGCTGCGTGGTGGGTGTGGACTACTTGTGCAGAAGTTGGGCTGCACAAGGCCTCAGAGGACAGTACCAGAGTTTTGCAGTGTTTCAGGCACAAGCTGGTGCTGACCCCACTGTGTAGGTGCATGGTCTCGGGCGCTGGTCTCACAGTCAGCAAGGACTCCTCCCTTCCTTCCAAGAGGCAGACAGTTCAGAAACACACGTTTCGTCATCGCTTCATGTTTCCTCCTTGGGCCCATTTTACAGCCGACACTGAAGACACTGAAGAGCATATTGTTTATATTTTATCTTGTATGCTTTATATACATATGGAGTTCCTTTTAGATAAAAGAGTCATCCTCAGGGGTCACCAGTACATTTGACCTCTGAAGATTTCAAATATGTCTGCCAAAAGGTAATGCACATGACAGGGGACCCAGTGTGTCCATAGGCTCAGCTAAGCTTTGCTTTCCCTTCTCAAGTCTGACAGCACAGGGGAGTTGAAGTCAGCCCACACTTGCCTTTACTGCCTACGATCATCAGAATGGGAAAGCCGGGTAGGGGACACTGCCTGAGGGTGAGGCCCCTGCCCCTGCATGCCAGCTGCTCCCAGAGCAGCTTTGTGGTCAACCGTCATCTGGAAGAAATCAGCTGATCCCAGACGTGAACACCAGGCATGGGGGACACCAGAGTGCCCGAGGTGGGCTGTGTAGCCTGAGCTCGATCAGGTGGGACACTGCATTAGACATGGTCCTGAACATATCTTGGCCTTTGAGGGACTGTCAGTGATCACCCAAAGGCCACATGCCCCAGCTGCTCAGTGTGGAACACTGAGAAAATGGTGCCAGTCAGAGGGCGACGTAATGCAGTGATGGCCAGGGCAGAGGGGTGGGGGGGCGCAGTGCCTTTTAACAAGTTGTATCTGAAAGACTGGCTCGGTGTGGCTGTCACGACAGCTGTGCTTGTGGCTGGGGCCGTATTGCTAACAGATGGGACCCTGGCAGCCTGTCTAATCCATGCAGACCTCTGCAGGAGTGACCAGGTGAGTGGTTCTAACGTTAGCCTCACACAGACCACTCTCCCCCATGTTAATAAACAGAGCACTTCAGGGCTGTTCTGCTCAAAACACCAGCAAAAACAGCCTTTCCTCCCTTTTCATCTCTGTCTGCCTTCTGAAGATCCATTAAAATAAAGTTCTTCTGCAGAGAATCACTGCCTGAAAAAGAAAGAAAGAAGAAAGAAAGAAAGAAAGAAAGAAAGAAAGAAAGAAAGAAAGAAAGAAAGAAAGAAAGAAAGAAGGAAGGAAAGAAGGAAGGAAGGAAGGAAGGAAGGAAGGAAGGAAGGAAGGAAGGAAGGAAGGAAGGGGAAAAGGGAATGTTTTGCAAACAGCTCCGCCTGCAAATGCCTCTGCAGCCAGCGAGGCACCACACAGAGGATGGTCCAAGCCAGCCCGCACTGCCTGGGTTTTCAGGGAGCCAGTGTCACAGGAAATGCACTGTCCCATCCTTAGTTTTGGGGACCAGTTTTGGAGAACTGCTTTGTGCTTTCAAAATAAACCAAAGAAAAAATGCTATGGAAATAAGCTTAGTATCTCACTGGAGGAACTGAGTTTGCTCCTAAGGAAGCAAAATTTTGTGAGCTTAAAGCAGAGCATGATGACGCATGGACACAGACACCCAGCCAGCAGTGGGAACCAGAGGGGAACACCCAGTGACAAGTTCCCAGAACTCCTGGAGACCCACGTGCAAACCACCTCCCAGTGGTGCTGGTTCAGTCCCCAGAGGGTCCAACTGAGGTCACTGCCACAGGCCACCCTGGGGGACCACCAGCTCATGGGGCAGACCTTCCTTCCCCTCCAATGTCACAGGAAAGCCACCTGACACTGGACACCCTTTTCAGTGTGTCTCCAGGGGGTGATAATACTGTCCTTTCCCCCTGTTAAGTAGTTTTGTGCAATCTGTAGAATGACAATACAAACAATTAGGACAAATGACTTCTCAAATACTTCCCATGCACTCCATCCACATTTTCAAAGACCACATCACTGCCCCCAAAGAATCTTGTGACTTGACCGTTTCTGGAGCTGAAACTCAGGAGGTGTTCCCACCAGCACACTCACGGTGTCCTGCCAGTTGGCCTGCCAGTCACCAGACTTCCTGAGACATTGATTTGTGCATGCTGGTTTTTAAATCAATCACAGAAGATAAATTATTCTAGCAAAAAGGAGGGCATCGGATCCGTTACTCTAATTCCACATATGGTTTAAAGTATTTTTAAATATCTGCCAACAAACATGATGGCTAAGCTGTGGTAAATGAACATCCTGCCAGTATCACCTGTGTGTGGTCACTCACCTGTCTGCATGTGCCACCTTTTGATGGCACTCCAAGTTAACAGGACACAAGACACAGGACAGGGCCAGGTGGGGCTGCAGGGCTGGGGGGTCTCTGGATCCTGCTGAGACCTAAACTGGTTTGTATTTTTAAGTCAGCCCAGCTTGCAGCGTCTGGGAAGCCCCAGCCAGGGAGCAGAGGGATAGGGCAGGTACCTGTGTGCCTGGCTCCCTCCCAGAAGGGTCACCATGAGGCTGCCCAAGCCTGAGTGGCCTCCTCAAGGTTTGCTCTCGAGCCCTGCCCCCCTGCCCTGCCCTGTCTCTGCCATCTGAGTTCACATGGATTCCCTACACCTGCACGCACTTTGTGACTGCATTTCATCAAATAACCCTCAAAGTTCGTGGACTCGGATGTGCCATCAGTTCCTGCAGGGACCCTGACTTATGCACAGCCCTGTTCAACACCAATTCTCAACCTGGTCCCCTGGGTAAAAGTCTGTTTCTTTGTGACTCTCTGCCATGTACCAAGCCCTGGGAAACACAGCTCTATGGAAGGGGCCTCAGGCTGTCAGAATTGACAAACATGTCCATGGCACAGAAAGGACAGTGACAGAGGGAGTCCACAGCTGCTGTGCCCTACACATTGCTCTTCACTGAGTGTGGCTGCGACTCGCGCTGTCTTTGGGGAGAAAGCAAAGCCTCTTGACCCTTCATGAGCCCTGCTCAGTGTCCCTCTCAGTACAGGCCCCCATTCCACCCCAAGACAAAGCCTCCAACAGGCTGCAAGAAGGGGTTTGTGGCCGTTTTCCCAGGTGTCAAGCGGGGTCAATTCTACTGTCTTTGGGAGAAGGCCAACCATCTCGTTTTACTGTCCTCTGTCTCTCCCTCTACCTCGTCCTCTCCCTCTCCATCTCTGTCTCTCTCTCCCTCTTTCTCTCCCCCTGTCTCTCTGTGCCTGAGCATGGGTTTGGATGAACGAGTACAAAGTCTGGGCAGAGCCGTTCCCACAGAGAAGCAGGAAGCCTAGCCGGTCTTAATTTTCACTCCTGCACTTAATTTGCTCCTCAGAGGAGCCTGGGGGTCTTTCTCCTTTTTCAAAGTTCTCTTCTCCAACATGGCCAAGTGAGACAGGTCTGGGAAGGAATGCCCTGGTTCCCAAGTCTCCCTCAGCTGAGGAGGGCCCACGAGTCTCCTCAGCCACTCCCATGTTCCCACTGGGCCATAGCGTCCTGCCCACGGTCACCCTGCTTCTCCCACAGGCAGGCGCATGTAAGCCTTCCTGCACACCAGACTGGAAAGCTGGAGATCAGGCTGCCCCGTGCACAGTTCCTGCCCGTTCAGGAGACTGTCCTGTTGCAGAGGGTTCCCCATCGAGCTTCCCACGGCTGCTACAATGTGCAGTGTTCACAGCAGAAGCCATTGCTAATGTGGAAAGCAAATTTCTTTGCCTTCTTCTCTGTACAGGGACATGGTTGGATGGGTGTGTGATCAGAGGTGCTTTTCCGTGTTTCCGGGTTCTCTTGCCAAATGTCGCTAAAATATTACATCATGATTTTCACCTTTATAAGCTTCTAGTTCAGGATGATTTCTTTCTATATTGTCAAGAACTGATCATTAAATTGTCAAGTAATTAATACCAAAAAGGAAGATGAACTAAAAACTACAGTACATAAAGTAAATATAACTGTAAATCAGAAAGTTTTCCTGGCCATGATGATGCACATATGGAAACAAAGAGTGGCAACTCTGGTGCCAGAAGCAGAGAGCAGACGTGGGACAGAGCGTAGGCACAGCAGCACACTGGAAGCCTGAGAGCAGGGTGGGGCTGCACCAGGTGGCGAATTGTCACCCGTACACCACTCTATGATGGAAAACTCAATCTGTGGTTATTGTGAGTTCAAAGAAAACAAAGCCAAAAAGTGGGAAAGACTCGGGTGAGTTGTATAAAACCTACAGTTGTCCCAAAGGCCGTCGGAAGACTAGACATATAACACACAGGACAGGAGAGGGACAATTGGATAGTGGAAAAGCAACTGCGGAGGAGGAATAGAATATCACCAGCTGTGTCACAATGTGAAACATACCAGAGTGCACAAGATGAATCCTGTAATTTCAGGCTCATGCTGCACAAAACCGACAAGCAAATTTACTTTCATTTTTTGACAAGGAATTACTCTTCCTCCTTATCTTTTGCTTACATGGCACTAAAACACTTGCCAAAAGTCGAGGACTTTCTAAGGGCTAACCTACTGCCAATTATAACGATGTTTGTGGAAAATGCCCTTTAGATGGGGGGAACCGTAATTCAACCAACATTCTAACACAGTTGTTAAAAGAAACAGGTTTCTAGGCTGATAAACGAGTGCTCACAGCTTTGTGCCTCAGAGAATTCTTTCTGAAAATCTGAGTCTGTGATTGGACAGGCGGAAGTGGGACCCTGGGAGCATCTCTGCTGTTTCCTCCTGTGATGGGGAGGTGACAGTGACATGCACCCGCAGCATCAGCGTTGGCTTTGCGTTTCCATCGTCATCCATCCTCCAAATGCCACTGGGCCACTGCAGTCATCTTAGAAAACTTAGCACATGAATTCATCCATCCAACACTTACAGACTGCTCACAATGACCAGGCTCAGACAAGTGACATGAGGCACAATCTCAAACAGTGTCCTCATCTCCACAAAGCTGACAGCGAAATTAGACAGACACATTAAAACAACAACAAATGCAGTGGAGCAGAGGCTCTCAACCCATGGCTGTTCGAGTCTCCTGGGGGCTTTAAAAAAAAGCACAGAGAGCAAGCCCTGCCTCCTGCCTCTGACCTCCAACCTCTGACCTCTGAGATTAGAATTTCCAGGCCAAGAGCTCTCCCACATGGAGAGCCACCTCAAAGGTATGAAATCAGTCAAAGATGGGCGATTAGTTCAACAGAATGATTGAATGCCTCCTGGGTGCCACTCAAGAAATGCTTGAAAATTTGAATAAAATGTCTGAGTTATCCACCAAGAGCCCTTTGAAAATTCAATTATTTAATAATTAAAGCATTTAGTTCTGTGGAATTTTCTTGAGCTATCATCAAAGTGGCCAATTCAGTTCCATAGTTCAATATATATAGTTAACTTTGAACTATCTTTTATAACCTTACCAAGTAGTACATGAGGAACCTCATCAATGTGGTTGGTGTTTATCTAGAATGTAATTCATTCAGGAGCCTTCCATTTAAACCATGATTTGATCTCACAATGTCAGCTTCCCGTTGCACTGCAGAAATCAGTGAATCCAACATAATTTACTTAAAAAGCTATAACTAAATGTTACACCAATACATTTCCACAGAATTCTTCATAGATCCAATGTGTGTTGGAAGTTAAAAATGTTTTCTCTGTGTGTGTGTATATGACATACTTTCTTCCCCAAAGAAGGACCCATTTTATACCAACTTTATAAGAGTTTAATAATTGTCTATTATATTTAATAAAAATAATTACATCTATCCACATAGAAGGGAGTAATAAAACAATGGAGTGAAATACCCTGGTAATAAAAGACTGAACTGATGTCTAAAATCAGTTTGAAATAAAAATGACTAGAGCCCTGCATTTTGAAACCTGTTATAGTAGCAAAAAAATTTCCAATCTAATTGAACACAGATGCGTGACCACACTGTAAATATCCCAGAGAAAGGTGAGTGTGAACACGTCCGTGAACTTAAGAGCTCTCACAGTAGAATTATTTTCCGTGGAAGGTAGTTCTTTTTCTCTTGCACATGGAAACCTGTCTATGTCCATTAAAGTGACCAGACAGACTCATGGCCCACAAGGCGACACTTACCCTGTAGCTGGGTAAGAAATGTCTTTTCTCTGCACTTTGGGTGGGAAATCTCCATGAGATGTAACTGAGCCCCGTTTACTTGATTTACACCATGGGAAAAGCACGAGTTACCAAAGGCTTGAACACACAAAAATCTTTACAGCAGGGCAATACAAACTACTCATGTATTTACACGTTTAGTCCGACTTATTCCTGGACATACGTCCAGTGCTTTCAACCCTCACTGCGCGTGTCCTGCCTGTCTGTGGACTATCTCAAAGACCAGTGGGTCTCCCAGGATGACCAGTCAAGTATTTTTCTGGACAAAAGATCAATTTTTTCAGACTTATGCATATGTGAACATGAGTAGATAAATGCTTTTAGCATTATACACATAGCTTAGCTCTGTATATGTAAAACTTTTAGATTGATACAATTTTTAAATATCTATATAGCATAAATTTTTTTGAATATGCCCTTATCAGCCTAAGTTTCCCAAGTATGGGCAGAGATATGCTTGTACTCTCAGGAACAAATCCAGGACATAATCCAGGCCTGCAAATTATTGTTTTTTTCCATCTTCAAAGATATGAATTTTTATGGGATTTCTCAGCAAGGAAAAATTAGAAATACAGACCCAACCAAACCTTCCAATTTGGGACTCCTGGAAAGTACCAGACCTAACTTAATTAAACCAACTGAGACTTTCCCCTGACGATGGCAAAGCCCAAAGAACTCGGCTGCCTGGGCTCATTAGTGATCTCTCATGGACCTGTGCTTTGATTAGGGATTCAGCTGAAATAGGTGACAGAGATACAGTGCAGGTGTCAGAGATCCTGGCAAGCCAGAAGAAGCTTTAAAAAGAAACTTACTCTGAAACACCTCCATGGAACTTTCTGTTAATCTCAAGGGATGAAGAAAATATTTGTCTTTTAAAAAATATGTGAATAGCCAACCAAGTTGATAGAGAATAAGTGAGTTCCCAGTAAAATCTATTCCTTTTGGTACCACTTCCAGATCAAAGGTGATCCAAAGTGGGCTCTGTTTTATGTGTATTTTTATTTAAAGTAACTGTTTAAACTATATCAATCAAACTAACAGGCAGTAACCCAATATCTACTGCTCTTGGGAGAACAGAGATGTTTTGATGCTAACAGCCGCCCTCACCCATATTTTAAAAGACCACGGGGTGTCTGATAGCTGTGAGCCCTCCGGAATGCGTCCCTCGGCACACTCTCCATGCCAGGAGGGTCAACAATGCAGTCTGTCAAGCAACATAAAATCATTTCCCATGATTTTATCCAGAGAGAAATACAAAGGTATCAAGTTGCTTTTTCAGGAAAATGAAAAAATAAAATAAAGTAAACATGGCGATATGTTTTCAATATACTCAAACGCCTGAAAACAACCCTCTAGAAAGCAAATCTCGAGCTCACAGAATCAGGACTGAAGAGATGCTGGACCTCTTCACACATTCAGATAACTAGTCTTCCTGAAAGGACAAAACTGCACCAACGGTCCCCTAAGCCTGGAGCTGACCAGTGAGCTGCTGAAATGTCCCCATGGCAGCAGACACTTCCGTAAAGGTCAGTGATCAGGCTGCTGGCTGGGAATGCCGACCAAGGGCATGCTGAGCACCGAGGAAGGAGGAACAAGCTAAAGTTTGCAGACACATGTTCCCACCCAGGTCTTTACCAAATACGGTTGACAAACAGCTCTGCTCCTGCTTTTCGAAACAAAAGGCAAATAGCTATACTCTCGAATTTTCTGACACTATTTTTACTCAGGATCTGTAAAGAAATGAGTAAAAATTTTACTTTTCTCTGAGGTTTTGATTGGCTGCCCCTCCGCCGACACACACACACACACACACACACACACACACACACACAGCCCCCGGTTGTCTTCTCGGCTCACACATAAGTGGCGGTAACCAGTGTGCAGCGCCACTGTCTCTTCTGCTTCCTGCTTGGGCCCAGGGCTCCTCTGAGCCATTCGTCTCCCATTCCTGCCTCTCCCATTCTCTCCCACAGCTGGGCCGACATCCAAGATCTTTGCCATTTTAGTGGCTCAAGGAGTCTACCAGATAGTGTTCAGACTACAGGGATGACCTCACAAGGAATTTATTTTTTCTTCTGGGTCTAAATTTTGTGAGTTGGATACAGGACTGATGTATTTTCTGTCAAGCCAATGGAAATGGAGGAATTGAACCAGAGTTGAAGTCTCTGACAGTTTTCTGCAGCCCCAGAGAATTGGGGGGAAATGTGTAAAGCTAAATTGGTCTTCCTCTGAAAATGAGACATGAATTGTACTCTAAACACCTATAGTGAGCTCACTGACACAACACCTAAGCCTTAAACACACCCATGTCAATAAACCCAAAGTTATGCTTTTCACTGCAGACATAACTCCTGTGTGGGTAGCATTTTCCCATTTCTGCAAGAGGTGACAAGCTTACGAGGCTAATGAAAGCACACAAGGTAAGGGCTGGCCAGGGTTTCTGGGCTTTCCTTGATGTTGGACAGTCACACCCACCGTGCCACTCTGCCTTTAGAGAGCACTGAAGTCATTTTCCAGCCAAGGGCTGTCCTCAGTTCCTATTACCTTGACCAAAAAGAAGCACCAGCTGCTGTGGTTGACCTCCCATGCCAAGCCAGGACCACAGCAATTCCCGTTAGAATGCCAGAATTCCCTCACTCACACCTACATGGCTCAACTGCGTTCAGGATGAGTTTTAATTCTCAGTAAACATGGGAAAGCTGAAGCACACAGGGCATGTTAGGATGCTTGCAGTGATCAAGTTTGCTTGTTTATAGGTCTTTGAAGTTCTATGGACTTTCCTGGTATCTCTCAGGCCCTGAACTGAGCTTCACCAGAAACATACAGTATCGATTCTAAGAAAGTTCAGTTTGTAGCCTGATACTTTTACTGCTGAGTAAATGTCATAGTTTCTCTCTCTCTTTTTTTCAGAAGTAAGTTGGTCTGAAGTTTCTTTATGAAAGCATATACCCTCACACCTAGATACTGAGAGGTCCACCTGGCTGGAGTAAAGAGACCTCGCTATTTCCAGTGAAAGTGGCTTCTTTTCTCCATGGACAAAGCTATAAACTAACTTGGAATTCCTCCATCCAAAGCCCTGGTCATATCCCAGGCCTGCTGTCCAAGTGGCTTGGCTGAGACAGCAGAGCAAGTGTCCCAAGGTACCCATAGATGTGAGTGACCCTGCAGGCTCACCATCTCTGCATGCAGCAGAAAAGGCATCCCTTCAACAAACCACGAAGGAAAAAGTGTCCCCACTGGATGGCCTTCTCAATGACGCTGTGTCTTGCCATGGCGGCCCAATGAGTGCAGCCATTAGGCAGATGGCTGAGCCCAAAGCCGGGCACTGCTGTGCAGTCAAGTGAAGTGACTGTGCTCACAGAACAGCCCTGGCCAAGCGACAGCGGTGTGATCACATAGCCTGAGGTCTGATCGATGGTGGCTAGGTGTGATGCAGCTCTACAGTGTGCCATGGGACCACCTGCAGAGCTCCACCCTATTGCTAGGCCTCGGCACCCTGGTGTGTAGGAAGCACCTCAGGAGACACCTCACCACCGTGGGGTAACACGTGTGAAGTCTTAGTGCGGCAACTGCCACTCCAGGCAGTTCCCGGTGGGCCTGCAGCCCTGCTGTGGGACAGGGAGCTGAGGCTCTACCCCTAATGGAGGCTGAAAATCAGCATTATCCTTTAGTTTCTGAACCTCCACCTCATGGGAATCTTGAAATAATCATAAGTAGAAATGCTTGCAAAAGTGTGCTACACCATTTTATCTTTGAAAGTAATTACTTTCGTCTGAAGTTTTGAAGGGAGAGTACCAGTAACAGGGTTAGAAAATGGGTTTACTTAGAGGGCAGGTGAGAGCTTGTTGACTTTTCAGGGAGAAATAGCCTGGCACCTTGAGGCAAGGGCAGTGGTTTCTTAAGACAAGGACGGTACTGCTCAGTGCCCTGAAGCTCCAGGCTGGTCCTTACGTCTTGTGCGGCAAAGCACACTGGAGAAGGCTCCCACCCAGCCAGCTGATGAACACTGATGCCTGTCATGAATGCCTTATGCTTGACACACCAAGGGTTCCCAGATGGCTGCTGTGAAGTATCCCCAGTGACCACAGCAAGATCTCGACGGCCACACATATGGCAAGAAATACTGGAGACGTGGCCGTGGTCCTTGGCTAGGATAAGCACTTTACAATAGGCATCTTCCTTTGAGAGTGGGAATCTTCAGAGGCCTCAAATTTGAGACTTGCAGTAAAGGAGAATGGAAGAGGCCTAAACTGGACCTCCTTTCTTGTTATGATTCCATAGGAACTTAAACAAGATGGTTCCTTTTGTTCATCATCCCTGCTCTGCTTCAGTGCACAGATGCGAGATGCTGCCGCTCATTCTAGGCTTCGCTAACCCAATAGCAATTACACAAAACACCTTCTCCCATCACTGTCCTCCACCAAGATAGGAAGACAGGCTGGAAGCAGGGTCGGAGAGGCTGGCCTCAGAACCCAGACAGAGCCTTTGAAGCCACTGGACGTCTCATGCAGTGTCAGCATGATTACAGAGCAGCAGTCGCATCTGGCCCATATCTCTGGAGGCCCAGACGAGTGATAAAGTCTCAGTCCTACCCTCTCGGCGGCTGCCAGCCCTGAGGGGTACAGAGGTCAGCAATCTGTAGCTGCCTTATTGATAACGTCTACCAGCTTATTAATTTAAAATGTCACTAAAAATAAATGGGATCCTTTCTATATGTCACCATCAGCACTCAGCTTACATCATCAAACTATTTTGGTGTTTCACTGGCTGCCTTGGAAACATGCTCCATGTTTGGAACTTGATATTTTTGCATCCAACATGGTTTTATGAAAGCTTACATGTCAAGAACAGCACTAAGCATTAGAGATGGAAAGAAAAATGAGGACAACTATTGTTAAATGGGAACACTTTGGGGGCTACAGGTACAAAGACAGAGGAAGAATTTTTAAAACACAGTTCTGTCTTCAGATGCTCACAGTATTCATTAAAGAACCTCACACATGCAAAAACAATATACCATAAGTGCTATAATGAAGGCAGAAGCCAAGTTTTGTGTTAGTCCCAAAGTAAGAAGCAATTAACTCCCTAGGGGTTCAAGAGGGACTTTAAAATAGAAGTGACATGCAACTAATACTCATTTTCAGGTACAGTAAAAGGGTTATACACCATGACCAAGTGGGATTTGTTTCAGGAATTGAAGGAGGGTTCAACATTACAAAAATCACTTAAGCCACCATGTCAATGGACTAAAGAAGAAAGATCACATGATCATATCAATAGGTGCAGAAAAAGTATTTCACAAAACATAGCACCCATTCATGATAAAACTTCTCTGCAAACTAGGAATAGAGGGAACTTCCCTGACTTGTTAAAAAAAATTTACAAAAGACTCAGTTAACATCACACTTAATTATCACAAATGAATGCTTTGCTTTTAAGATGGGGAACAGGGCAAAGACATCCTCTCTCCCCACTCCTTTTCAATGCCATCCTGTAAGCTCTAGCTATGCAATAAGATGACAGGAGGAAACAAAAGGTACACAGACTGGGAAAGAAGAAATAAATCTTTCTCTATTCATAGGGGACATGAGTGTCTATGCAGAAAACCCCCAAAACCTGAAAAAAAGAAAACCTCCTAGATTAGAAAGGTCATAGGATACAAGGTTAATACACAAAAGCAAATTGTTTTTCCAATACTAGTAATGAATAATGGAATTTGAAATTAAAACCCAATATTATTTACAGTAGCATCAAAAACCCCTCAGATGCTTAGATATAAATTTAACAAAATATGTGCAGGGTCTATATGCAGAAAATTACAAAACTCTGACGAAAGAAATTAAAAAAAATTCTATGTAAACAGAGAAATATTCCACGACATGGACAGGAACACTCAGTACTGTCAAGGTGTCAGTCCTTTGAACCTGGAACTATAATTCAATGCAATCCCAACAAAACCCCAGCAAGATATTATTTTGTGGAAATCAACAAATTGACTAAATTTTATATGGCAAGGCTAAAACCCAGAATAGCAAACAAAATACTAAAGAGGGATAAAGTTGAGGATTGATGCTGCCCAATGTCAAGACTGACTAGAAGGCTGTGACAAACATAACAAAGTGGCACTAACAACAGAATAAACACAGGCCAGTTATAAAGGAGAGAAGGCAGTTCAGTGGCTAAGGGATTGCCTTTGTGGAAAATGATACTGTAAAAATTAGACATTCATACACACAAAAAAATCTGTATCTATGCACAGACCTTATACTTTTAGTAAAAATTAGCTAAAAATGGATCACAGATTTGAATGCAAAATGCAAAACTACAAAACTGCTAGGTGACCTTGGGTGTAGCAATTAGTTTTTGGATGACAAAAGCACAAGCCATGACAGGAAAAAATAGACAGGTTAAATTTTATTAAAATTAAAAATTCCTTTGCAAAGGACACTTAAGAGAATAAAAACACAAGTCACAGACTGAGAGTACATATTTGCAAAACACATATAAAAGACTTGTATCCAAAATATACATTGAACTCTTAAAACTTGATATTAAGAAAACAAACAACTCAAATGAGGACTGGGCAAAAGCTCTGAACAACCACCTCACCAGAGAAGATAAACAAATGTGCAATAAGCATATGAGCATGTGCTCAATGTCACCAGTCCTCAGGGAAATGCAAACCCAAACAACACTGAGATCCTACTGCACCCCTATTAGAATTGCTAACAAAACAAAAAATGTTGACACCAGCACAAGCTGATGAGGCAGCAGGCATCTCACCACTGCTGGGGGGGATGCCCATCGTGCAGCCACTAGGAAGACAGTTTGCAGTTTCTGACGAAGCTCAACACAGTCTCACCACACAACAAAGCAATCACATACCTGGGTATTTACCCAACTGAGTTGAAAACTTATGTCCAAAAAACAAGCAAACAAACAAAAAAATACCCTGACATGAATATATAAGACAATTTTATTCATGACTGACAGAATGAGAACGGGAAGCGATCAAAAAGATCTTTAGTAGGTGATGGGTAAACAAAGTGTGGTCCATCCCGACAAGGGAATAGTACTCAGTGATAAAATGAAATGAGCTTCCAGCCATGAGAGGGCATGGATGTTGACAAGTGAAAGAAGCCAGTCTTAAAAGGCTGTTAGATTTCTTCAGCTATGCAACATTCTGGGAAAGATAGAACTGTAGGGCAAGGAAAGAGGCCAGTGATTGTTGGGAGAGCAGGAGGGAGGAACAGTGAAGCATAGGGTGTTTTTAGGGTGGTGAAACCATTCTGTGTGGTGGACACATAACTTTACACATTTGCCCAAACCCACTGTGCTTTAAAGTTTACAGCACAGACAGTGAACTGTTAATGCATGCAGGTTGTAAAAAATCATTTTGGAGGTTGGGGACTCATGGGAAGACTGCAGCCTAATGGGAACACATGACTAGATTACAAACACATGAAACACCCTTGGGGAAAGTGCTGATCTGAGTAACTAAGGACACAGAGTAACTGGAACTCACACACAGTGGTGCAAGGTGACATGCCACAACCCCTGGGAATCTGAAAGTCAGTTTAGTAGGTCCTTCATAAACAAAGCACACCTGTGCTGTACGTGACAGCCATTCCACTCCTAAGTACTATCCAAGAGAAATGAAAACATATGTCCACACAGAGACTTGTATGTAGAAATTTACAGCAAACACCACGGATCCAGCAATAACTCTTAGAACTTAGGTGTGCATGGTCTTTCCTCATCCCCTCTGACTCAGTGGAGAAGTCACCCTTCTTTCCAGGGATGCTGCCATCACTTGTGCACTGAGACCTGTCTTATCATCCCACCTCAAGCAGAGGGCTCCATCACTCATGCCCACTTTATCTTCCATCTTCTACTGGTTTTCCTCCTCAACACACACACATACACATGCACACATAATACACACAAACACAAACACACACATGTGCTCTAAAAATGAATTAAAAACTTTCTTCACATTCAAATCCCTCTGAATTGCATTCTCTTCCCCTCCCTTTCAAGGCTGGGAAATATGGAGTCCCACCCTCCCTGACGTCACAGGCCCTTTTCAACTCACTGCTTCCACAGTCTGCCATGTCCCGGTCCAGGGACCAGCTTCCTCTTCTCTAACTGGACATGGCTGAGTCGGTGATGATGTGAATCTCTCCCCTGGTCACCTTCTGTGATGCCAAGCTTTCCTGATTCTCCTGTGGACACCATGACTTGTCCACTTGAATACATCATGATTTGTATCTTCCTTCCTTAAATGGCCATTGTTCCCACCCACTGGGCCACTTGTCTCCTGGATTTGGTTCCTTGCCTCTGGAAGAAAAGCTTCCACTGCATTAGATGTTGGTCCTGCAACTAATCTCACAGAAAGTTCATTAGGTCCCAAACTGGGCCTGTTATCAAAATGTGTTTCTGTTCTGTCTTCTGCATCTCACTGGATGGCACCCCCATCCGTCCTCTCGCCCACAGCACAGCTGGCAGGCACCCCAGACTCTTCTCATTTCACTGACATGGAATTACTGCGTCCTGCATGTTCCACCTCATTGTCTCTACTCACAGTCCTGCCATTCTCTCCATCCCCAGGGCCCTGCCTACTTCCGCCCAGACTACTGCAGCTGCCCCCTGAGTAATCTCACTGCCTGGAGCCTGGACGACCCCAGCGTACTTCAGCCAGCTGCCAATGTGCTCTCTCTAGAGTACAGATCTGACCATGCCACTGTCTCGCCTTACCCCTTCCCTGGCTCCCACAGGTCCAGGATGAAGAGGAGACTCCCCCAACACACAAGATTGTTGGTGACGTGACGCCCATTCTGCCTCCACCTGGCCTCACCCTCCTGCAGACTCCGTGTTCAGTGCCATGCTTAGAAGTCACCAACCATCATGGGCCACTTCCTCTCCACACCCTCACCATGGGAGGGGACACCCTCCCCCACCCACTGCCTAGCTGCTTCTCATCCCTGAGCGAAGATTTCCACCCCTCTGTCCCTGTGAGGTCACTCAATCCCAGAGCAACCTTAGCGCGGCATGCTTACTGTCTACATTTTTCCCAACCACTAATATTCACTAATCTAGCTATATGCATGCAGTGTTTATGTGCCTTTCATACCTTATATTTAATTCTTGCAATGGTTTCAGGACTGTAATGTTATTTCCCCCTTTTTTATGGTGACTAAATTCAGGTTTTGAGGAGTTCCATAACTTGTCTGAGTTCACATTGTTTCAAAATGACCAAACCCGGCCTGTCCTTGTCCAAAGCCCATGCCCCTAAAATTATGCTGAAGTTGCCTATGTTAACGGTTGCCTTGGTTTTTGCTTCTAGCACAGTACCTGGTGCTCATAGGTCACTGACAAGCAATTCATGAATATATCTGACCTTGGGATTACTGGGTCCCAGCTGACACATTGTAAGTGAGGCCCTGAGACTGCAGCAGAACACCTGAGCTAAAGGTGGAGAATGAAGTCCCCGCAAGGAACAGGCCCCCACAAAGCCCGGGACTGATGGAGAAGCAAGAGCCAAGGTTGGAATCTCACAGAAGGACAGCGCTAAGGGATTCAGTGGGGTTGGGATCTGACAGAAGCAATTTATGGGGATGAAATGCTCCAAACACATAGCCTCACAAAATCTCCACTGTGAGCTCTATGGAAATACCATAGGGACCTGAAGCCGCAGGCTCACTCCCACTGTGCCTGGGCCCATGGTGACCTGGCCTAAGTCACATCACTGAGTCTGGTGGCCTCAGTCAACAGCAGTCCAGCAGCCTTCTTCTAAGGAGGGCCCCGTCCTGAGGGTCCATGCTCACCCTGTGTGGCAAAAAGGGTGAAGCTGTGACCCTACCTTCCTAATCATCACAGAGCCCATTGGGGTAGACAGAGGATTCATAAAGGTTATTTACAGTTAAACACTGAGAAAATAAAATATGCAAGTTTCAGGTCACACACTCGGGGTCATATGAAAGATGGGATTGCAATCTCTTGCCCACATTATTTAAAACTTTTTTGTCTTGAAAATTGAAGGACACATGTATTTATCTTAACATGGTAAAGATCAGCTTTAGTTTTCTTGCTTCAGGTAGGATCACCACAGAGATCTTGTGCCACATTCTGAAAAACACTGGCTTCTTCAGCCTTCTCCCAAGAGTCTTCTCTTGCCCGTTCTAGCTCTTTCAAACATATGAGTCATTTCTGCCCAGATGTTCAGGCCTGATGTATGCTCTCTGGCAGAAAGCTGTGCTTGTATGAAAAACTCTTCCCTCCCTGCTCGTTGTCCCCTCCCCGACATACAAATGTCCCTCCCTGAGGTGCAATCTGGGACATGAGTCACCCTCCAGGGGACCATCTTACAAGTTCTGGAAATCCAGCTTGCACCACAAGAAGAGCGACTGTCTGGTTTACTCACTGTTCTTCGAATCACAATGGAAGACCAATGGCACAGTCGTCTTTCTAGCCTTTACAACACTGAAAACGTGCACAAGCTTTAGAAAAGAAGATGAAGAGATGTACGGCCTTCTCCAATGGCACGTGGCTTTCTGCTAGCACCATCAGCTGTCCTTGAGGCTATATAAGGCCCGGGGCACAGATCCCACCCAGCATTCTGTGGGGCCAGGGCGGGACATTGAGTGTGACCCGCCCTCCCTGCTTCAGCGGGTCCTTGGTCACATCTCCTGTCTTACAGACAGGGTGCTGCGGCAAGGCCACAGACACGTGGATCTCAACGGGGCAAGGGGCACTGCTGGAAGCTGTGCCTTCCAGCTTTGAAGTCAATTACTTTTGCTGGTTTTGCTGAGAGACTGAGTGAGAGACAGAACCAGTCGTGGGGCTGATTTGCTCTCTCAGCTCTGGCTGCTGCATCCCAGCTTGATGGGGTATTTTGTTTCTTTTGTTCCTTTTCAAATCTAGGACTCATCAAATGTGATGGGCTGACAGTGAGCAGATGAGGATCCGTACACATGTGGGTCCCAGGCTGATGCCCATGGGCTTCTGCAGGGGTGTACACATGCACTCACAGCCAGGGTCACCTAGAGAACAGCGTGGCCACACTCAGAACCCCAGCCAGCTGAGGTCACCCCAGGGAAGGGCGCCAGCCAAAGGACCACTGCTGCTTCAGAAGCCAGGTCAATCTCCTATTCTGTCAAGGACAACTATTTTAACAAGCTCCCCCTGGTCAGTTTTCACTTATTCCCCTCATCTGACTTTATGGTCATGTTCCTTAAACTCTAGGACCCAAAGGCTTCTTTAGGGAAGACCCTACATGGCCATCGTGGTCGGGGCCGCTGTGCACCACCCACATTCCTCACACTTGTCCTTCCCACCATGATGTCACCCAGAAGCTGCCCCTTTGGTGTTCCAATAGCTGTTTTAAAATAAAAGGCAATCACAGGATTTACTGTCCTGTTATGTGACTTAGACACACACATGCTGGCTCTGTTGTCCCAAGGATCTTGCTAATGGTACTGAGGTCATAAATCTAATGTCTGTGTCCCCAAAGTGCAATGAAGCCAAGATTATTTGTGCCTCTGAGCCCAAGATCCTTGGTGTATAGTCCTTACTCATCTCATATCCACGGTTCTCAGGGAACATCACTGGTTTGAACATGACCAACTGCACGTAGGGAGGGCTCATCAGACACCTGTCTTCAGTCCTGAAAAAAAAACCCTCAAACCCAGTTCACATGGAAAACAGACCCACATATCCTGTGGGGACCCTGACACACTGTGGTGGCGCATATGCTTTCTTCTTCTCATTTCACCACTAAAACCCTGGGTTGGGTCTGACACTCCCAGGACAGTAGCAGCTGCTACAGGAGAGGTCACAGTTGCATCACCAGCTCTTCCTTGGACAAGTGGCCCCTAACGGCCTCTGTGCCTGGTAACCCTGAAATCATACACAGAAAGGTCCGCATGCTTCCTCTATTCAGTTGCCAAACATGGGCCTGCACCTTCACGAGGACCGTCGACACGGCCTGAGCAGGGCTGCATGGACGGGGATGGCATTAACAGGACACTAGAGTTCGGGGTGGGGAGTGAGGGAAGGAGGGGTATTAACCCTAAATTCTCACTTCATCTGAAAAGTAAACCAAGTAAAATTGTGTGTGAAGCCATTTTCTGCCTTTTCTCTTCATCACCTTTTCTCACTGTTAGCACCTCCTTCCCTCATAGGCTCGCTCTGTCCAAACCTGGAAGTTCTGACCTGTGTCTGCATTTCTCTGCAGTGGAGAGTTGTGCAAACTGTGGGGACAGCTCTTTCATGGACCTGAGGGCATCGCCATGTGAAAGAAACCTTGCAACATTGTCAACACACAAAACTCAAAATATTCAAAAGCTTTCCAATTCCTAAATTTTCACAGCTCACCCTCCCATCTTGGATATACTGTGGTACCACACACAATGCAGGAGCTCTTAAAAATTCAAAAGTAAACCCCATGTCAACACACACAAGCATTTTCAAATGCCACAGATGGCATTCATCCAGCAAATATTTTTTAATCAGAAACCTTGCACTCAGACTGTGTTAATAAAGTGATGATATCCAAATTCTGCAGGAAAGACAGACAGTGAACAAGTCCTGCTCAAGTGTGTGAGGGGTGTTACAGAAGGAAGGAAAGGTGACCCTTGAACAACACTGGACTTGTAGCACTGAGCCCATGCAGTCAAAGAGCCACATGTAACTGTTTCACGTATAACTAGTAGCCTTACCGATTACATAAACAGTCGATTAACACAGCTTTGTATGTTATACATATTGTAGACTGTATTGTTACAAGAAAGTAAGCTATAGCAAAGAAGTTGTCATTAAGAAAATCAAAGGGAGAGAAAATACATCTACAGCACTGTGCATATTTATTGGAAAAAATCCACAAATAAGTGGCTCCGTGAAAAAGTGGCCCGGTGCAGTCCAAACCATGTTCAAGGTCAGCTGTGCACAGTGCCCTGCAGACCTCTGACCGGGGGGTGGACCTTCTGTGTCAAGGATGGCTTTACTAGGAAAGAGAGACATTTACATGAAGATATACAATTAACACAAGGACAGTTGCAAGGATGGGAGTGAGGGCAGAGGGACTAGCCTGTGTGACAGCTCTGAGCCCCAAACAGGAGCCTGCTGTCAGCAGGAAGGCTGCCTGCCAGAGAGAGGGGGAGTGTTACTGAGCACGTGTGGAGATCAGCAGAGACCAAGTCCCAGGGATCCTGTGAGCCATGTTTATATTCGAACATTGGGATATCTAGTTTGCTATTGTGACTGACTGTGATAAACAAAACTGACTCTGTATAAAGTGGAATTTTTATATCCAAGAATCATAGAATCTTCGTGTTGAAAGATACCTTCTAAGACACCAACCCAAATGCCCTTGGGTCCACTGGTGCACAAATTCCTCCCGAATACACCTGTGGTGTTTTAGAACTCATCACCAGTTTATGCACAACCACATGGTCAGGAATGTCCTTCCACCGAGCTGCTTCCTGGAAGCATCCTCGATGCGCATGTCCGCTGTGCTTCCACAGAGTCTGTCTCATCCGCTCCCACCCGACAGCTTCTCAGATGCTTAAGACACCTGTCCCGTCCACATGTGCCTTCTCTTCCCCAGGCTAAAAGTGCCTCATCCTCCCAACTACTCTTCACGGTCCATGAGTCGAGACTCGCTCACTGTGCTGCAGATGCTCTCAGGACAGGCTCTAGTTTGTCATGAGAAAATAAGTTACATTTGCTTCTGAAAATAAATCTAAGCACAGAAACTGCATTATTAGCCTATTTTGCTCCTATAGTTTCTGCCATGGAACTAAATCTGGAGCCTTGCTCTCAGGAACCACAGGTTATCTCTGTAGTCGTAGGCAGTCCTTAGGGCCTGGCACAGGGCCCTGCAAAGCAAGCATTTGATGAATGTCATTAGCTAACTGAGTGGCCTTTCTGTTTGCTCCTGAGTACATGACATGGTTCAGCAGAGTTTACAAAGCCTGAAAGCCTTTGGGCAATTACACACAGATTTCAGGAACACAAGTGTGAACACACCTGCTGACCCCTGAGGCCTGCATGTGGAAGCTGGGTGTCCCACGCTGGCCTGCAGTGAGGGAGCAGCCACTTCAGACCACATATAGCATCCTTGCAAGAGTGGTCAGCGTGCTGCATTCACCTCCATCACAAAACTGGTTCCTATTATTATACCCCATCAGCCCCACTGCCAGGAATCTCCCAGGTGCCCTGTTTTCTGGTCATGACAAAGGACTTTAATGCGGGTTTTGGAGGTTTTTGTTTTGTCATTATATTATCCATTTCACAATAATATTTGCTTTAAAATTGCTACCAGGCAACATATTTACTAATGTACCATTCATTTTTCAGAGTCTCATTGAAAAGATGCATAATGTAATACATAACTATGACATACATAATGAGATGCACATTTTACAAGGTGACACAGGCTGAAGAATGAATCAAAAATACATTCTTGTCCCTGTGATGAGCACTGAGAATGAACAAAAATAACTAAGCTCCCTGCTTTGGGTAAATAAGAGGGACCAGTAAAATGGCTTATTTATCAAGACTAATGAGTTCCTCATGATGACTTACTTCAAGACTCATCTCACTGGTGCATCACTCAAAAGCTTGTATGTCATCAGTGCTACCTAGTCCCAAGCAGGGCCCCACCTTGTATGACCTCGTAGTCCCACCTTGTATGAAAAAGAAATTTTAAATGTATCACCCAGCCCAGGTTTTGACTTTCGTCTTCTGAAGCATGGCTAGACTTTTGAATCAGTGAGCATCCTGTGGGGCAGGGAGATGGGGTTGACCAACTCCCCAGATACCTATTCTTCCTTAGCTCTAGATCTTGGCTCTTGGCCAAGTTACCTTTGTGAAACTACTTCATAAACACTATTGTTATATGGTTCACAAAAAGTACCATATTCTTGTTTTGTTGATGGTTTTCTTTGCTGTGCAGAAGCTTTTTAGTTTGAATAGTTCCATTTGTTTCTTTTTGTCTTTGTACCCTTGCCTTTGGAGTCAAATTTACAGAAACATCACTAGGACCAATGCCCAGAAGCTTAGTGCCTATGTTTTCTTCAATACATTTTATTGTTTCAGGTCTTACATTCAAGTCTGTAAACAACTTTGAGTTACTTTTGTGTATGGAGTAAGACAGCAGTCTAGTTTCATTTGTTTGTATGTGGCCGTCCAGTTTTCCCAACACCATTTATTAAAGAGATTCCCTTCTCTATTGTATATTCTTGACTCCTTTGTCATAAATTAGTTGCCCATGTATGTGTGGGTTTATCTCTGGGCTCTCAATTCTGTTCCATTGGTCTATGTGTCTGTTTTCTTGCCAATACTCCACTGTTTGGGTTATTATAGCTTTGTAGTATACTGTGAAATCAGGGACTATGATGGCAACCAAGTGGATGGAAGAAAATATTTGTGAATGATATTTACAATAAGGGGTTAATGTCCAAAATACATAAAGAACTCATACAACTCAACAACAACAACAAACTTGATTAAAAAATAGGCAGAGAACCCGAATAGACATTTCTCCAAAGAGGACATACAGATGGCAAGAAGGTACCTGAAAAAAATGCTCATTGTCACTAATCATCAGTGAAATGCAAATCAAAACCACAGTGAGATATTGCCACACTCCTGTCAGAATGGCTATCATCAATAAATCAACAAGCAACAAGTGTTGGTGAGGATGTGGAGAAAAGGAAACCCTTGTGCTCTATTGGTGGGATTGCAGATTGGTGCAGCCACTATGGAAAATGGTTTGGAGATTCCTCAAAAAGTTAAAAATAGAACTACCTTATGATCAGCAATTCCACTTTTGAGTATTTACCTGAAGAAAATGAAAACACTAATTGTAATAGATATCTACACCCCACGTTCACCACAGCACTATTGACAATAGCCAAAACATGCAAACAACTAAGTGTTCATTGACGAATGAATTTTCAGATTCTCTGATGAAGTAGAAAGTACTGCTCTTTTTCAAGCATGATTTTGGCATATTCCTTTTAGTCACACTCAACAAATTATATCAGAACTTTTTGTTGATTTATAAAAGCAATAAATACCTGAATGCAACACAAATGCTTTGGGAAAGGACTCAGGAGAAACAGGCTACCCTCTAATTTGTGATAGGAGGAAAGGGAGCCAAAGGGAGAAAGAGGAAAAACAGAGAGAATGAAACCAAGAAAAGATAGAGCCCACGACATGGGGGAGAGGAACAGCAGAGCAGGCAGCTTTTACTCCATCTCATTATTCTACAACCTGTCTTGAGCCCCTTTAGTGCTTTGACTCTACTGAAACCCACTTATCACTTTATAAAAGTTCTGAGAAAAGGCCTCAAGAGTTCACTTAGGATCTTCAAGTCACCTCATGCAAAATTACTCCATACTGAACCCAGGAAGCTCTAAAAAAACACATCCCACAAACAGCCTTAGTGATATTTTGGCAACTTATAGTGCATGTATTGAAAATACATCCTTAAGCCACATCAGAGCAAGGGAAAGTCACACCACGGTACGTTTAGAAGTAAACCATATGATGATGAGGAAGAAACTTCCCCTGGTCCTAACCGGATTAGACAGCCAGGTCTCACCAGTCAGACTCCCCCCATAAGTTTTCCTGAAAGCACTGGAATATTTTGTGTGTTTGTTGGATCACACAAGTGATCAACAAGGAAGTTCTTTCCATGTGGCTGCCCAGTCCTTCAGACATGCTTGTCCCCAAGGAGGGGTCCCCATGAGGCTGCTGTGCTCAGACTGGCTGCCATCTCAGGCACCAATGTAGGCAAAGAAGGGAAAATTCACAGACTCTTTTAAGAAACTGCAAATCAAAGGGAGAAAAAGGCTTCAGAGGTGCACAGCCAACCCAAAGTTGACAGCTCCTGGGGCAGCTCCAAGAATCAGTAACCTCTCAGAGGAAAAAGCAAAGGGCCAGCTCTCAGAGAATTAGCTGCAGTGTGCTCCACAGACCTGTCAATGCCAAGTCTGTGTCCTGCCCAGCATGTTTAAAGTGAGAACGAAATCCATCTGCAATACACAGAAGATCAGTATCCAAGCCGAGAATCCCTATGTATCTCTTGTTAAGCACCACCAGAGCCACCGGGCACGAGGCAAGTGTTCATGTCATATCACGGCTTAATCTGTCCAACAAGGTCTTTACAGAGATGTGAAGAGACATGGAATAATTATGATTTTCTTTAAGTAAAGTTAACATTTCACATTTCCCCCATTCTGTGCAAAGAAAATTTAAAATATGCATATGTATGTGTGCGTGTGTATGCATGTAAATTTCTACATATCTGTATAAATTTTTTAAATTATCTCTTCATAAAATTTTGTAAACATTCCAAATGGCACAGGCTGAGCCATAAACTTTATACATACCTGAAATGCATTTTTGTATTATAATATTTTTAATTCTCTGTACTCAATGTAATTTTTATCAAGTTACATAAAATGTTTCAGTCCGTGGAATAAATCAAGTCACACATGTGAGATGCATAACTGCCTCAGAAATATTCCTCCTTGAGTGAAACATTTGCTATCAAAAGATTTAATGAATACAGGAGCCAAATTTTATACAACATGGTTTTTATCAAAACTTCTTCCCTCTAAAATGCTGACTAGGTTATATAACTCAACAAAATCATTGGGTTGTTTCTTCACAGTGAGATTCTATGCTATTTCAAATATCTCAAAAACTGACCTCTTATGTGCCAGCAAAACCTAAATCTACCATTATTCTTCTACCTTCTCTTATGCTTATTACTGTTATTGCTTTGAAATTATAATCTATGGCATATGCTGTGACTGTGCCAAAGAGTTTGTAAGATCTAAACATATACACATTGGGAAGAAAAAACTACATTAAGGAGTGATTTCCAAGTTGCAGGAATTTTATACAAATCAGTTATGATTTTAATACATTAGAATGTACAATATATTTTATAATGAAAACCAGAATGACTGAGGAAGCAAGTTGTTCTTACTTAATAAAACATGAAATTGGATTCATATTCAATTAGCATTTTTATATCTCATTATAAAATGAGAGTGTTCAATTCAATTAACTCTAATTTTCCCCATTTTAATAAGAATTTAAACTCATTTTCTATTAGACCTAGATCAGGAATTGACCTCTCTAAGCCCTGTTAATAACCAGAAAATAAAAATAGCAGTTTATTTGGGGGGTGGGCATAAGTAATACATACTAAAGATATACATTTTAATATTTATTTTACTAAAAACTTAGAAAAATTGATGAATATCACAAATGAACCCATTTTTGAGGTTATTTTAGAAAGTGGAAGTTCCCAGAAATGGACATGTTTTACTTGAGACAATTATAATTTCATTTGTGTGTTAGTACGTCCTCCTCACTAGAAGCCTGGGACTAGGACATGTGCCCCAGGAGAGAATAGCATTCCTTTGGTGCAGGAAAGCCTCACTTTTCATCATGTGTACTTTCCCGAGCTTCCAGGGCAACTCGGCTGGGCTGTTCTAAGGGATGTTCCATAATGGCATGCTGCCCATATTGTAGATTTATTCCAAACCTATTACCCAAGAATATGAGGTTGTTTCCCACAGTGATATATTTTTTTCTTTCTTTACACAATATGTAATGTTCTTAAATAATGGTGTTTTCCTCGGAAATTTAACATAACTGAAAAAAACACACTACCCACATTTTCACAATAGTCTTCAAACCATCATATTTCTCTACTGGCCCAGGAGGTTCTAAAGTGCAAAGGAACAGTGTATCCACGTGGGCTGCTTTAAAACCCTGATATAACTTCCAGGTTCCCACTTGTTACTGTATGGTCCACAGCAACAAAGTAGGAAACTTACTTGGCATGCCATTTCTGCCAGGACTTTACACAACGATTATGGTTAAGCTACCTAAGCATTGCTTTGGATCTTTCTTCATCAAGAGTCTCATGAAAGTAAGAGAGAAGTTATATCACAAAAGCTTGTTGAGAAGGAAACTCCAGGAATTTATCCTTCCACTAAAAAACTAAGTTGGCAAGAACTGTCCAAAGCAACTACTGTGGAATTCTGAAGATTAAACGAATGCTTGTAACATCCAGGGGAGTGGTTGATGAAGAAAGAGGCAGAAAATTTTCATTGAAATTATGTATTTCACTTAGTGACTACCAACCCCCATCTCCATCCCCAAACCCTGTGGCAGGTAGCCATGGGGATGGCACCCGCAATTCTGGTGTGGCTAGCTGGTGCCAATTTGAGCAATAGGGATTTTCACCTTCAAAAACAACAATTGTTGCATTTTAATCATTGTTTTTAAGAGCTTAGGGGCCAGCACAGAGGCTGGCCATTGTATCAGTCTCCACTGACTGAGGACATTGGTCAGAGGAACTTTAGAGAGACACATAACATTTTTGTTTCTGTTTCTTTTTCTTATTGGACCCAGGCATTTAAGAAATCTCTGTGAGGTCACTGTCTGACTGTAGAGATAACACAATAGACACTCCAGTGACTATGTATGACAAAGAATGTAGTCTTTGAAAAATAGTTTGAAAGACTCACTAAACAAAGGGACAGCCACAGTTTTCATTAAGTAACAATAGCAACCCCTGAGAGGAAACAGAATCTGAGATCTGGAGTCAACACATTACAATATTCATAACATTGGGTTCTCAACAAAAAAATTGCAAGGCATATAAAAAAGCAAGAAGGTACAGCCCATTCACAGTAACAAGAGAAATGAACAAAGCCATCCCAAAGATCAGACATACTAGACAAAGACTTTAAATGAACTGTCTAAAATATACTCAAAGAGCTGAAAGAAGCCACAGACAAAGAAAGAACTAAAGGAAATCAAAACAAAGTATGAGGTCTGATCAAACAATATAGTAAATGTTTAAATAAAAAAGTTATTACAGTAAAAGACACATTGTCATTAATCCCCCTCAAAATACTCCCCCTGGCTCTAAACACACTGAAGCAGTTCTGGAAGTCCTCTTTCATGAGTGTCTTTAATTGTGCTGTCATGGCTGCCTCGATGTCCTGAATAATTTTGACTTTGAGGAACAGCCAGAAGTTGCATGGTGCCAGATTCAGTGAATAAGATGAATGAGGACACACTGTAATGTTTTTATTAGACAGAAATTGCCATACCAGAAGCGATGTGTGACACGGAGCCTTTCCATTGTGATCACAAAATACAGCGAATGCTGCTGTTAAGTGCCATCCAACAGAAAGGCAGGGATCTTCAATACAGGAAGTGGCACATCAAACCTTAGTAACTGTGTGACAAGTTCCAACTTGTTCGGTGCAGTCAGTCAGGTGTGAGCTATGGTTGAGGGAAGGTGTGTTTTAAAGTGTGCCATCATCCTCCATCATGACAATGCTCCATGTCACACATCGCTTCTGTATACAGCAATTTCTGTCAAATAAAAACATTACGGTGTGTCCTCATCAACCTTAATCACCAGATTTGGCACCTTGCGACTTCTGGCTCCTCCCCAAAGTCAAAATGATTCAGGACATCGAGACAGCCCATGAAAGCGCAACTAAAGACACTCACAAAAGAGGACTCCAGAACTGCCTCAGAAAGTGCAAGAACAATGGGATAAGTGTGTTTGAAGTGAGAGGGAGTATTTTGAGAGGGGTTAATGACAATGTGTTTTACTGTAATAATTTTTTTATTTAAACATTCATTATATTTTTATCGCACCTCATATGAATGAGTTGGTGCTATCAATAAGGTATATAAATTATAAAAGAGAATGAAATAAAATTTCTAGAGCCGAAAATAAAGTGGCTAAAATAAAAAATTTACTAGAGGTATTCAATAGCAGATTCAAACATACAGAAGAAAGAAGCAGTGAACTGAAAAATAGTTTAATTTAAATTATCCAGTCTGAAGAGAAGAAAGAAACAAACAATGAACAGAGCCTTAGGGTCTTATGGCATGCTATTAAGTATAGCAACAGATGAATTATTAGTGTCCCAAAAAGGCATGAGAGACAGAAAAGGGCAGAGAAATATTTGAAGAAATAGTGGACAAAAACTTCCCAAATTTTTCCCAGGAATACCAGGGTGATTCAACATAAGAAAATCAATGTAATACACACTAATAGAATGATTATCTCAACAGATATAGAAAAAGCATTTAACAATATTCAACACCCTTTCATGACAAAAATACTCAGCAAACTAGGAATAGAAAAAAAAACTTCTCAACATGATAAAGGATATTTAGGAGACAACATCAGCTACCATCATACTCAATGGCAAAAGACTAAAAATTTCCTCCTTAAATCAGGAAGAAGACAAGCATGCCTGCTTTCACCACTGCTATTCATAATTGCGCTGGAAGTCCTACCCAGAGAAATTAGGCAAGAAAAATACAGAAGATGCCCAAATTGGAAAGGATAAACTAAAACTAACTCTATTTGTAGATGACCAATCCTGTATATAGAAAATTCCAAAAAGTTCACACACAAAGAAAATGACTAAAGATAATAAATAAATTCAGCAAAGTTGCAGGGTACAAGATAAACACACACACACACACACACACACACACACAATGTGTTTTCTATATACCAGGAATAAATAACCCAAAAAGAAATTTAATAAAACAATTCCACTTATAATAGCATCCAAAGGATAAAATATGTAGGAATAAATTTAACCAATGAGATGAAAGACTTTTTCACTGAAAACAATGTAGTGCTGAAAGAAACTGAATATGACTTACACAAATTGAGAGACTTCCCATGTTCACGGACTGGAAGAATTAATATTGCTAATATGGCAATAGTTTTGTTAAAATGGTGATACCTCCCAAAACAACGTACAGATTCAACGCTATGCCTACCAAAATCCCAATGGCCAGCCTTCTTTGCAGAAAAGGAAAACCTGATTGCCAACTTCATATAGAATCACAACAGTCTCCAAATAGTGAAAACAATATGGAAAAGTAAGATAAAGTAGGAGAACTCACACTTCCCAATTTTAAAACTTATTATGAACTACAGTCATCAGAACAGTATGGCACTGGACTAGTGTGACATACAAAGAATAACTAGAACCAAGAGTTCAGAAATAAACTCAAACACTATGGCCAATAATAGTGCCAAGGCCATTTGACGGGTAAATTCTCACAAACAAATGGTGCTGGGATAGTTGAATGACCATGTGCAAATAAAGGAAGTTAGACCTCTCTCGCTCACAGAAGACATGTAAAGTCATGGAAAGGAATTGAATCAAGGCTCTTCAGCTCTTTTCCTAAATCCTATTTTCCAGTTACACAAAGTCATTCTTATTTTTCATACCAGTATCTTCAAAGGTCAAGTTTCATTTCAGTGAATAAGTAGCATATGTATTCATAGCAACCATTACTGCTTTGATATGTGACATAATGCACATCTTTATCTAGTGCCAAGTTATGCCATTGCTGCTATTGTTTAAATCAGAGAAACCCCTGTATTTAATCCTTTATCATGTTGCTAAACATTTTACAGCTTTCTGCTTTTTATGTCTATCTTGACTGATATTTGTCTTCTTTCTCAACTTAGCAATATTTTCTACTACACTGAAATACCAACACAAGACACTTGGAGTTTTTTCCTGTGGTTATGGGTTTACAGAGGTTTTTTTTCTTTTTCTTCTGTTTTTATCTCCTCTATAGCCACTGAAGTTTCCAGTTGGCATTCTCCTTCTCTGAGTCAATTGACATACTATTTCCTTAGGGATAGAGACCCAAAGTCATGTGTTTAATAATTATGAGGGTCCCTGTTGTAATAGTCACAGTATCTAGGCAGGAATGCTTTGAAAGTGGTAATAACAATTATTAGGATACTCTGAAATACAGTTTTACTTGTAAGACTTAGGGAATCCTTTACATACTGACCACTATCTTTGAGGGAAATAATATCTTTGGAAACTAGAAATAAGAGGTAGAAAATAAACAGAATATCCAATGATCTGAGAACAGTGATGAGAATGTACTTTTTCAATCCTCCAAAAAGGAATCTTAATCACCCCACTTACTGATATCATACACCGGACAGCAGTGGTGCCGACGAAAACCTGGGCTCTCCAGCTATTTTCATCACACACATTCTTATCCTTCTAAATAGAATGGCCTCTCTGATTTCCTCACCTCACATAACCTGAAGCCAGTGAGTTTTCTTATCTATTAGAAAAGCTACCATTTTTATTTTAAAATAAACAAGAGTTCTGTGACTCAGCGAAATTACTCCTTTGGGCCATTTTACACTTGGAAAAGGGAAAAGTTGACAGCTATGTGGCTGCATGAAAGTGTATTGTAAAATACATATTCCCATCCCTTCCGAGTGCTGCATTCAGATGTAGTGACTCACTCCAGTTAAGCCTGTGTCAATGGCCACAGAACAGAGATTGGTAGGTCATCATTTCCCAGGAGCGTTTACTGATGTGCTGTTAGCTCTGTCACACTTACAACACTATAGTAAGTGTTGGATGCTGTTTATAATTTGAGATAGGGATCATCTCCACGTATAGGGTCCCCATAATCCAGACTGAGGCAAGACGGCTGAGTAAATACTGTCCCTCACAGAGGCAGCCTAGCCACACAAGTCCTATCAGTTCCTTGCCAGCTTCTCATGTTTATACATACATATGCATATAGACACAATCAGAAGCAAGAGAAACACATTCGTCACAGGAGAGATAAGAAAATTGAGATCAAACCTGCTTAGTCAGGCGTAGTGAATTTGGACGGAGCTCCACAGGACATCGGCTGTGTGTGGTGGATGTGTGCGGCTCCAGAAATGGTCTCCCTCCATCCAGCCTCTCTTAACTAGCAGATACTTACTGTTGAAAGTTCAAGTTCTTTTTACATCATTAGCTTGAAAAAGTTCACAGGGCACAGTGAGTGTCCTGGATGAATGATGTGAGGGTGACAGGTGGACACTTGGAAACTGGTGTAATGAAATGACTTCAAGCCTGTGAGTCTGTCAACATGGGTTAGGACCCCATTACTTATAAAATGCAAACAAACATGGAAAATCCACATGGAGACTGACTTTCGGTGGCCCAGCTACTGGGGAAGACATCATGGCTGTTGTTTATGACATGGGCACCCAAAGCCTATCCAGTCTCAGCCAATGTCCCTGGCCAATGTCTTTGTCACTGACTCAGCCTCCACAGCATTCAGCTCTTCTTGGGCTTGTTCACATTTTCGTCTTACATCCCTTCTCGTCATGGTGCCTTTTGGAGGCTGACTAGCCATTCTGTGAAATGTCACTTTCCTTAACTGCCCAGCAACTTCCCCTTTCATGTTCCCAGAGAGCCCCCTGTCCTGGATCTTGGGAACTTGGGATACTGGCCTGTAGTCATTATGACAAGGCACAGCAGAACAAGCACTGGCTTTGCATTTCAATGGGTTTGAATCTCACATGTCCTCTGACAGCTGTGGGAGCCTCTGAGGGCCTCACTGTCCCATGTCACAGGGTTGCTTAGGTGTCACAGCAATGACGTGTGTACTGATCATGGTGCTTAGCGCACAGAAATTTCAAGAAATGGCATTCTCCATCATTGCTGCTGTTACAGACCTGTCACATCCTCTCTCGGCTGGGAGACCAGGCATCCTGGCTTTCCTGCTGTTCCAACACAATGACTAAAACGCTGTTTCTGTTCTCAAAAATGTCAAAGTTTGAAGGATCTGCTCCCTCTGTAACTGAACCTTCTATGTTAGGAGGCTTTCTTCCTTCACGTTGTCTCCATATAGAAGGTATGACATCACTTGTATGTGGAATATAAAGAAACAAACGAAACAAACTAAACAGAAACAGACTCATAGATACAGAGAACAAACTGATGGCTGCCAGGTGGGAGGGAGTTTGGGGGACTGGGTGAGAAAAGTGAAGGGATTAAGAAGTACAAATTGGTAGTTACAGGAGAGTCACAGGATTTGAAGTACAGTATGGGGAATATAGTCAATGATATGGTAATAACTATGTATGGTGCCAGGTAGGTACTAGACTTATCAGAGGGATCACTGCATAGGGTTTATAAGTGTTGAATCACTATGTTGTACACCTGAAACTAATGTAAGAGACAAGATCAAAAAAAGGGGGAAGCAAACCATGTACAAATCAAAATATATTTAAGAGTCTATAGATCCTACCAAAGGAGAAAATTGTAAAGTCTCAAATTCCAAAATAATTCAAGTACAATGCAAACCAAGTACAAAATGAAAACTGAGAATTAAAAATTGAAATGAGAACATTTCTAAATAAAAGCAACTATCAGTCAGTCTGTGAATATCTACATTCTGGGGTAAGCCTGAATTTTTCAGGCTTAAAGCCAGTTTGTGGAAACAGCTAAAAAGAGGGCTGGGCTCTCCCTGATATGTGGAACATATCAGGCTGGTTATGCTTTACCAAATTCCACAGAATGGACACGATTGCCAGGAGCTCCACACAACTTCCACTCACACACTGTGAACATGCATAATAAAACACATGCAGACTTGGGTCCTTCTGTTACAGCTTCATGATGTTAATGTAAATAAAGTACCTGATGGTAGGGAGTATTTCACCTTAAATTATGGAACAAGAAAAAATTTTAATTACTTAAAAGTCAATGAAATTAAAATTTCAGTTCTTCAGTCACAATAGCCACATTTCAAGTGGCCCACCCATTACTAGTGGCTACAGCTCTGGGCAACACAGACCGAGGACAGCCCATCCTCACGGATGCTCTGCTGGGCAGCCCTGGTGGAGAACAGTCAAAAGTCTTCTTTCAGTATTATTATTGGTTCAGATGTGATTACGTTGAATTCTACATAAAAAAATGTTCAGGTAAGTCACAATCTCGAGGCTTTTATGGCACCTGAGTTTCACAATGCAACATTCAAATGCCCAATAAGCACCCCAAATTTACTCAGCACCGAAAAACCAGGAAAATCTGACAAGTTCCCAGGGGACAAGACAATCAGCAGATGCCCAGATTTCGAATTATCTAAGATGCTGAAGCAGCTATTATAATCATCATTATGAGGTAAAAGTGAACAGTGTTGAAATGAAAAGAAAAAAATTGTTAACCTCAGAGGGAAATAGAAACTATGTAAAAATGGAAAATTCTAAACTAAAAAATAAAATATTTGAAATAAAAAAGCTCATTGGATGGGTTCAATAGCATAATGGAAATGATGAGAAATGAGTGAACTTGAAAATACATTAGAAATAAAACATAGGGGAAAAAAGCTAGGAAAACTTAAGAAGAGAGCACACGGCTGTGCGAATGCCACCCAGATGTCCTGTCCACATCAGTGAAAGTCATGTCCACATAGAAACCTGCATGGAGTGTGTGCTGAGCCACATCATTCAAATCATCCAAAACCAGTAACGGTCAGGGAGTGATGACCAGAAGGGGCTGGGGACATGTGACAGGGACATGTGACCAGGCCATGAGAAGGGACTGAGGACAAGTGAAAACAGCCACGAGAAGGGACTGAGGTGTGTAAACCCAGGCATGATAAAGGATTGAGAACAAGCGACCCGGCTATGAGAAGGGACTGAGGACTTGTTAGCCCGGTCATGAGAAGGGACTGAAGACACATGACCCCAGCCATGAGAAGGGACTGAGGACGTGAGACCCACCCATGAGAATGGACGGAATACATGCGACCCTGGCCGTGAGAAGGGACTGAGGACTCGTTAGCCCAGTCATGAGAAGAGACTGAAGATACATGAGCCCAGCTGTGACAAGGGACTGAGGATGTGCGACCCCGCCCATGAGAAGGGACTGAGAACACAAGACCCTGGCCATGACAAGGAATTGAGAACAAGCAACCCCGGCCATGAGAAGGGACTGAGGACATGTGACACCGGCCATGAGAAGGGGCTGGGAACATATGAGTGTGCACAGCACTGTGAGTCTTAGATGCAACCCCTGGGGTGAAATAGGGGACTCGAAGTCCAGGTCCTGTGTGATCCCATTACATGACGTTGTGGAAAACATAAAATTATGGGCATAAAGACTATATCAGTGATGTCAGGGAGCAGGATGGGCAAAGTTGCTTTCTAAGAGGGTACAAGGCCATTTGGGGGTAAGGGGGTTGTTCTGTATCTTGACACAACTCTGTGCATTTGTCGAAACCAACGGAACTACTACATTCATTGAGGTTCCCCACACACAGGACACACACACACCCAGAACTCACATCAGGTCACACCAGGGTTCAGAAAAGCAGCAAACTTAACTATCTAATTCTTAAATAAAACCATTTTCAAGGGTGTATCATCACAGAAATATCATGCTCTCTGAATTGTCCCTCTTTATATAATTATGAAGCCGAATTTTAAAAACAGCTTGAGAACATTCTTATGATAGTCATACTTGTGTAGGAAGGAACTCAGTGAGTAATTTCTTCACCATTCAATCCAGGGACAAGGAACATCTTGAGAACATCTTGACAAGACACAAGCCTTGAGCTGGGGACTCGGAGAGGAAGAGGAGACTAAGGCCTCTCTGCAGTGTTCCCATTAGGCAGTGGAGGATCCTCTGAAGAGGAAAGTGTGTGACAGGAACTCTAGTGCTGCGTGTTGCTGCCTCTAGACTGAGCATGAAGCTGACACTCACAGTTTGGGGCCGAGAGGGTGCTGTCTCCTCAAAGGGCATAGGGACCCTCTGGTATGAGAGAGAAGCAGTGGGGCTTTCAAACACGAGACAGGGACAAGAGTGGGCACAGCAATCAGGGGTAGGTGACAGGAAGATGCCATAGCGCTGGGGACTGGGGCCTGGGTGTATGTGTGGGCACCACCAGCCAACCCAGGTGTACCTGGGGGCTTGCCATATGGCTGTATTGCTGTGTGGCTATGGTCAGTCATACACATGGCTTCCTGTGATGGGCACCATGCCATGAGCTCATCACCACTTGGGACAGCACCACCACAGGGACAGTGATCAACTGAGGCCGAGGAGGACTGCGTGATGACCAGTCACCAAGCGTTCTGAGCTGAGTGGGGCAGGGGGACTCCTGAGCCAGGGCCCTAACCAGGACTCCGTCTTCAGGCACACTGAGTGACCACCAGTTACGAAACGTCTCTAAGGCCACATGTTTTTCATCTGTAAATGGGGATAGCCATAGACTCTGTGCCACCAGGAAATTAAATGGACAGGTTATACTTCCCATTGGCTGCACCCTGGCAGGCACTCAGAAAATTCCCTTCCCTGTAAAGTGACACAGAGCTAGTCTTGAACCCAGAAATACAAGTTAGTGAGCCTGAGCACAGCTGCACAGGCATGACATGGGCTGCTGTGAGGCCAAGTGAAGTACGCGTGTGAGCCCGTGTCCTGAGCCTTGCTTATCGGCAGCCTCCCCCACTCCTCACTGGTGATTCCCAAGGACACATGCTTTTCACTTTCCCCAAAGCACCCCTGTTTCCAGCAGACATGCTGACACCCTGCATAGCCAGCATTATCGCATGCTCTGCAGTGCCTGCCGCTGAGGACACTTCTCCACCTCAATTCATCCTTCAGGTGGCTTTTTCTGTTCTTCCTTCACCCAAACCTCCCATGGGCCCATTTCCCATGAGATAAGGCCCTGGGGAGTGAGCAGCTCTGTGCAGACTTCAGGATCCTTCTAGCACTCCTGCCCAAACTGCTCATCCCATCAGAACGACCACCAGTTGGGCAACAGGGCCACTGTCCATTGCTCACGTGGGCCTTTGTCCGCCCAGAAGCCCCATTCTCCCCTACTGCCCAGTAATGCAGTCCTCCAACAGTCAGTTCAATTTGACTCTTTTCTCATCAGACCCCCGCTTCTTACTCCAGCCAATAGACAGGGAATTTTCATTTCTAAAGCATGTCATCATGAAATGTTTCAAATAAGCAAAGATGAGAAAACAGCATAACACACTCTGTATCCCCTCCCAAATTTAACAGGTCACAATTTATCATATTACCTTTACATCCCTTTAAAGAAAAAATGTCATAGACCCAGCCCAAAGTGACCCCACATTTCCCCTCCCTCCTCCCTCATAGACTTATATTCTGAAGTGCCTATGCATCATCCCTGTAACATCTCTGTGACTTGTGATTCACAGATACCCATATCAATCAATTGAACACTGATTACCACTCTGGAGAGCACCTAGGCTGTGCCTCATAAAACTGGAGATGCTCATCTTCACAGACCCTGTAATTCCACTGCCTGCTATTCACCCAGAATAACTCCTGTCACACGAAAATGCAAAAAATGTTTGTTGAATTCTTGTTTATAAGAGTAAAAACATTTTCAAAAAATGATTGGATAAAATGTGGTCTACTCACACAATGAATTCCTTGCAGCAATTAATATGGGTAATCTAAATTTTGCTGTTATCAATCAACAAAGATAGAAACCAAATACATAGTATCAAGTGAATGAAATAGTAATAAAGGGTGTTGGCACAGGATACTTATTCTAACAAACCTGCTCACTTTTAGGAGTTTACTCACATGTGAGCATTTTCCTGTCACACTTCTGGGGGATGAGGGAGGTGGGCACTGTTTTCTATGTATCACGTTTTCTTGTTAGCTTTTTCTCTGCCTTTTTAGTTATTGAATTGACTGATTTTTTTTCCCAAAAATTGTCCTAGTATTCTAGAATATGCATTTTATTTATATTTTTTAATAGTTGTTGCAAAACGTTAACACATATATTTATTGAAAGAGATTTCCTTGTCAATTCCTATGTATCTTACCCCAAGCAGGATATGAACTTGGGCAGTTTCCCATACTTCCTCTCCACGTTTTCCACCATTTCCCACGTTGAAATTCCATGGGGTTTAAGTGCTAAACTTTTGTTGAGGGAGGAGCTTCTTTTGTTTCTGATCATTCCTCAATAGTTATTTAAACTCAGTTACAAGTCACACTGATTTCTTTATATGCCTTTTTCTACAGCCCGTATCACCCTTTTCCTTATATTTTTAAAAATCATGTTCTCATATCTCTTTGAGTAATTATGCTATAAAATTCTACAGTCAGTAATTTTATAAGCCTTTTCTTACTTAACAATGTTTTTATTTAGCTTTACCCTTGAATGAAAATTACCATGTAGGTAATAAGTCAGTGTTCTCCAGTAACACTGATGAGAAGTCTAGTGTTCATCAGATTCTCTTTAGTTTTCAGTTAAAAGACTTTTCTTGGTGGAGTAATTTTATCTTCTCATGCGGTATTTGTAATTTCACTAGGTTACATCCAGGTGTGTCTTGTTTTGCTCATCTCATTTATCCCAGGTCCCCTCAGCCTCAAGAGTCATCATCTTCTTCAGTTTGGGGAAATTTTCTACTCTTTCTTCTCATTTCTTCTCTTCTGGAACCCACAGCTGGGTGCTTAATTTCGAGATCATCTTCCATATCTTTGAACTTTGTTTCTCCTCATACGTGGCAACTCTCTACCCTTTGTAGTGCATAATCTGTAGACTCAACTGCCCAGTTTGATAATCTGATCTTCAGCTATAGTTATTCTGCATTAAACGTATCTAATGAGTTGGATTTGGGGGAGGGGCTTAAAATGGCCATATTTTGAATTTCTAAGACACTATTTTTTATATAGCATGTTAGTTTAATGAATGTGATGACTCCTTGAAACTCTCTGTGGTGATATTTCACATTTTCTTCTGTCAGTTCTACCAGTTATGTTTTCATATGGATTCTCTTTTTTGTGTGTGCATGCATGTGTGTGTGCGTTTGTGCACGCATGCATGTATGTTTTATGCTGTTCTGACTTTTTTTAACAATCAAATACTGGTAATTTTGGTGTCTGCTTATATTTGTGGCTGAGGTTTCTCCCGGCAGCAGCCCAGAAGAGAATCCCTGTTCTGTTATCACAGAAGCCTGGTGATGGGGTGTTCTTCTAGTACCTCCTTTACTGCTGTGGACTAGCTTGACACTGAGGGAATCCCCCTTTTGGAGAGCATGTCCATTATAGCTTTGGGGGCAGCTCTTACATTTCCTCCTCTGTTCTTTCTTCTTATTTCTCTCAGGTGGACATCAGAGAGACCCAAAGTCCTGCAGCCTGGCTCTCCTTCCCTAAACTCTTCAGGATATTTAATTTTCAGGCTTCATTGTGAGAGAAGATGTTGCTTCTGGCAGACACTCAGCACAGAAACAAAGGCAGGGCAAGCTCAGCTGTCATGTCTGACAAATGCTGAATCAACCAACTTCCCTGACAATCATCCCCTAAAACTCCACTGCCCTGTAATTTACCTCTAGAATGGATCTTACCCATAAAGCAGGTTGCTTCTCTTTAAGGTATATCTTATCTGTTTTTATTTTTTCTCTCTATTGATGTCCATCTGCTGTCTGTCTGAAATCCCTCAGAGTTTCTAGATTACTTATGACACCTATTAAGAGCACTCTAATTGTATCATTTTCAAACACATTTCTAGCATTCATGAAGTTTTGCTATGGGAAAGGAGCTTAATACAAAGTTAGCATTTTGTCAGTAGCATTAAAAAGTGTATAACCCATGATTTTATATGTGTCTCTTTCTCCCAATGAGTTTAATGGAGCCTAGGAAGCAACTATCATGCACTTGATACTTATACCTGCCTAGCACTGGGTGCATAGTAGGCTTCTGGGGAAGCTCTTTTAAATAAATGAGCACTGGGTTTGTAAACACATCACCATTCAGCATGAAACACTTTAAGTGGCAAAAAAGAATTAACTCTGAATACTGTTAGCCTGATTGGTCCCCCTCCTTCCTCCTTCGCACGTCAGTCCCAGACATACCCTTTTGAATTTTCACTTGCTTTTGTCTTTCTCACTCAGCTTCCATGAGGCACATAGATATGAATTCTGAAGATGTCAGTTTGAGCCTCAGTATTGAAAATTGCCGATGCTGAGTGATTGGAAGAGTACTTTAACCTTAACGGGAGGGTCTAATTCCTGCTTTTCCCACCTCACAAGGCTGTCATTTGGGCACTTCGATTACATAATGCCTAAAAAGTTTGTTATCAAATGCCCAGTAGGACTAAGGCATTCTGAACTGTGCTTTCATTCAACACTGTAGAAGCGAGCTCACAGCCCCAGGGCCCCTCAGGGAGCAGGCAATGGAAGCAGCCTATGTGCCCATCTCCCTCAACCCCTCGGCGCCTCTTCTCAGGGGTCTCCTGAAGGATTGCGTTTTCACAGTGGCCACAGTCACTCCTGATGCCATTCGCTCCTCCAGGAACTTTCACCTCCATCAAGAGGTGGGATCAAGCAGTTCTCTTTGAACCACATAGGACTTTGCAGCCTCCTCAGAGCAGAACCTGAAGAGGTAGCTGGGGATTTCCAAGGCTGGGTCAAGAGGGGCCATGCATCCACTTGGCCTCCTGTCTCAGGATTCTTGCCAGGAGCACCAGCCACGGTGCTGCCAAGTGTCATGCGTGAGGGTCCTGGCCAGTGCCCAGCTCAGGCCCAGCAGCCGGCCAGCATCACCGCCAGGAAGAGGGACCGAGGCATCAGCTGATTTCAGCCCCAGCCTTTGAAGCACATGAGCGATGCCAAGTGGCACAGAGATGAGCTGTTGCTGCTATTTTTAAGCCACTTAGTTTGGGATATTTCTCTATACACACATAATGAGTGGAAAAGGCTTCTTATCTGTCCCTAACTTCCAGATGCTCCATGCACTCACGCTCTTCAAACATCCTCCCAGTTCTTGTCACTCCACGTCTGCCTTCCTCATGTGCCCCATGAGCAGACACTATCCTTTCCCTAAAAATTGAAATGCATACTCCTAAAGGCTTTGGTAAAATGGGAGAAAAAGAGAGAAGTCTTGTCACCATCTACCCCTTCCTCCCATGCTCCTTCATCTCACTTACAAACCAGGAAGCAGAGCCCAATCGTTCACTCTCAGCATCTGTAACATTGGTGTCTTCTGGCCTTAGCCACCCTCAGCCAACAACAAGGCAATGCTGCAAAACCCTCCCAGAGATGCATCAGGTACCAGTTTTTCTTTAGGTACTTAATAAAACACCCATTCCAGTGTTAAAGAAACAGAATGGTTTTTGTAGGAGATAAGCGCTCATGAAACAGTGTAATTCAAGGGTTTAGTGATTAAATCATGCTAAAAATTAAGTTCCCTTTCATGACAAGCATTTTGTGGGCAAAGAAGATGGGGGTATGGGGTCACTTTATACTTAAATCGTTGGTCTTTACAATATTGAAATGACTATCTGAAAGAGGGAAATACACCAAGCTAGCTATCTGTGATCCAATAAATAAAAATAACAAGTTGTTTTGCTAGGTGGATTTCAACTGTCTTATTTGTTCTTTGCAGGGTTTTTGTCCTTTATTTTCAGTGAATTCATTCAAGTGGTTTGTGTATGTCAGTGCAATCTGGGAATGTGTCTTCACAAGACCAAAGTAAATCATGAATCTCTAGTTCCAGGGGGGAAAGAGAAGCAAGCTATTCAGAGCTCAATGCAGTGGTCCCATGGGATCAACTGTGGGCTGAGGCAGATCCCGTGACTTCCCCTCCATGCCCCTCTCTTTTCAAATAGTTCCCATCATAATTTCGGAAGGTCTCTAGGATAAGACTGAAACATTCCAGTATCTGAAACCTTAAAACTGAATATGCTCCGGCTTCGAAATAGCTAGATTTTGTGACAGAATCAAAAGCAGGAAGCTTGGAATTTGATAGGTGGTTGTCATTTTATAACCTTTCCAGACAATAAATGGCCTAGATTTCTGCAATCACTGGGGCTTCTGGGAATCTCCCCAGATAAGGCATAATGAGCCTCTCAAGGAAGCCGCAGGAACTCTTGGCCCACATAGCCACGGGACGAGAGGCCACCAGCTCCTGGGCAAGTCTCCGCAACGTGAAGGAAAAGTGATAACATTTGCTCTGCTGGTCTGACAGGGATGTGAGAAAACACGAAAGTACTGGAGTCTGTTGGAAGAAAGACAGTTTATGATTTAAGAATAAAATACTTTTGTTCACCGTGTACAATACACTACAAATTGTAGTTGTTCATGTTTTAAACTAAGCCCATGACCTGAGATCTCCCCTTGCCTGAGAAAAAGCTTGGGGTTTTCCGTATGTCAGACAAATATGTGTGCATTTGTGCGTGTGTGCTCATGGTCAGTGTGACTGTGTGCATGTGTGTGTGCATGCACATGTGCTAAAGTGGTCGGTGTGTACACGTGTGTGTGTGCACATGTGTAGCCTGTGTGTGCATGTGTATATGTGTGCTCATGGTCAGTGTGACTGTGTGCATGCATGTATGCACATGCATGTGCTAAAGTGGTCAGTGTGTGTGCATGTGTGCATACCCATGTGTAGCCTATGTGTGCATGTGTGTGCATGTGCATGTTTGGTGTGTGTAAAAGTTTCAGTTTTCTTGACTTGCAGAAGCAGCAGCAGCTGAAAACTATCAAAATTGTTTAGGTATGTGAACCATCACCAGAGTTTGAAGAAAACATGGCCTTTTTCTAATGAGAGGAGGTGGCAAGAGCCCGAGAAGTGTGAAACATTCTGTGCTTTTGCATACAGAGGAAGGACATTTTACATGTCTCGGTGCACTGCGAAAACCACCTTTCTCATGCAGTGCTCTCAACAATCAACTCATGCTTACCTGTCACTTTTCAGAAGGTGCCTCAGGGGCTTTCCAGAGTTTAGAAAGAAATGCACCAAGCTTTTCTGAGACCCAGCTAAGGACTTATTTACATGAAAACGAAGGTTTTGCATTTCTCCCATCTGGGAAGAGCAGACTTTGTTTTTAAATTTTTTAGGGTTCTGGACTTGGAACAACTGTGATCATTAATTACAAATAGGGAAAAATTCTCCAAAGGAATAAACATAGTAAAGCTGCAGGAGGGCTCACCAGAATTAGAGACCGAGTGAGGGATGGAAAAAGGGACCACAGAGGTGATGTCAGCTTAGAAGGTTTTGGACTTAAAGCCCCTCCTCTCCTTCTAGAAAGACAGCATCACATACCTCACCAGGATGCTGAAGGTGCACTGAAGGTGAAAACCATGAGATTTCAGCCATGTACCCTCACCACCATCAACTATCTAACTGTAGGAGCGGTCAGCAGTCTACGCGAAACCGAGTTTCCATTTATGTGACCTCTTGGCCTCATCACATATCCAAATTGGACAGCAGGTCTTCTAAGGACGTCATTTAGTTATGACGTTGATAAGAAGAAATGAAGTCAGTCTGGGGCTTCTGTTTATGGAGTCAGCACACTCCCCACATGTCCACGTGGGTTTTCTTGGGGGCCTCCAGGGTCCTCCCACACCCACGGACATGCCCGTTACATGAGTGGCCTGTCTACACTGTCCTAGTGAGTGAGTGTGGGTGTGTGTGAGTGAGTGGCTGGGGACGTTTTCTATATTAGCCATCAACTTAGAAATAGAATTAACATAATTCTAGTGTTACCTAGAATTATTTTTAAAAGATGTAAAAAGTCACCAACAATTATACAGCCACGTAATCAGACCCATCACTGTTAGCAAGTCTTCCATTTTTCAAAGAACATAGCATAAGCTCATTTTCTCCGTCTCACATGGTCACTTAATCTCAGGTTTCTGAGACATCTGTCTCTGGCGATACGGAACAGAAATTTTGGACTCAAAATAGCCTGAATTTTAACCCCAGCTCTGCCACTTGAGCTATTTTTATCAACAAGCTTTGTGAGGTTTAGCTATTTTGTTCAAACTTCATGGAAGTCAGTCACTCGTGGCCCCACATCTCCTCCACGGTTCTAGAGTGCTTAGCCACAAATAAGATGAAATGACTCAGAGAAAGTCAGCACAGAGTTCCTGAAGCTTAGTGAATATGAGGCAGCACAGCACAGCTCACAGCTGACATCGTGCCCTCACACACTGACTGGCATGCCTTCCAAGGACACGTCAATCACACCAGAACCCGCCATGGCTGGAGATGCCATATTCAGCCGATAGAAATCTAGTGGAATTGAATTCCAGATAATAAACAACTACTCTTATAGTGTAAGTACATCCCATGCAATCTTTTGAGCCTACTTATACCAATTTTCTGTTGTTTACCCAGAAATCAAATTTAACTGGGTATCTTGTGTTTTATCTGTCAGCCTTCAACCTGAAATTTAAAATTGTTTCTTATTCATTTAATGCTCAAAACCAGCCAGGCGCATCACAAATACTGTGGTCTTATCAACATAGAAATATAAAACCTAACTGAGGGGCCAGTCATGTGGCTCAGTTGGTTAGAGCGCAAGCTCTGAGTAGCAGGGGTTGCTGGTTCAATTCCCACATGGGCCAGTAAGCTGAGCCCGAGCTGAATTGCCACTGAGCTGCTGATAGGCAGCTGGATGGCTCAGCTGGTGAGAGCACATGCTCTTGACGGCAGAATTGCTGGTTTGACTCCCACATGGGATGGTGGGCTGCACCCCCTTGCCCCCTCTGCAACTAGATTGAGGGTGGCGACTGGACTTGGAGCTGAGCTTGCACCCTCCACGACTAAGATTGAAGGACAGCAGCTTGACTTGGCGCTGATGGGTCTGCTGACAGGTCCTGGAAAAACACAGTGTTCCCCTTCCCCAATTCCCCAATAGTATTTCCTTCCCCAATTCCCCAATAAAATCTTAAAACAAACAAACAAACAAACAAATAAACACCTAGCTGATAAATAAAATACTGAGTTACTTTGTTCCAGTCTGGAGAATCTTGAGTAATAATCGCAGCAGCTGCTGTTTATTAGGCACTCGGTGTCGGGCATTATTTTCATAATAAACTTGTAAGGCAAATGTTTTATCCTTCTTTCATTGCTAGTGATCCCTACTATATTTTGGCTCTAAAGATACAATCTGGGCACTGAGCTTTAATCCATCACTTGGGCAGCAGTAGCTTTCAGTGCACATTTGGAAGCAGGGCTGATGCCCACTGATGTCACCAGTGTCACCAGCGTCACAGTCCTAGATGTGCAAAGCCAACACCATTTTTCATGGAACCATGCTCTATCCTAGATGGTTCAATGTTTTCATGTCACCCCTTTGGATGAATCTGCATGTGTGACACCCACATATTTAAAATCTCGGGCAACTGCATGAATTGCATTTTTCACCTGGCTCTTTTGGAGGCCCTGCATCCTAGCCCCAGGGAACCAGCAAACACTCTCACAACCAAGTGCCTTTCTTCTGAGAAGGATAATGTGGACTCCTGGGAGGGTAAGGGAGAGAACCCTCCCCAGACCTCCCAGCCCTGACCAGGGAACAAAGAAAACCCACACCCATAGTCATTCTGCCCTTAGCCACAGGGAGGTCAGCCAGAGACAAAGTGTGACATCAGTGTGTCCTCTCTGCTCTGGGGGGATGTCTGGTGTTGTGTCCCAGCTGGTGAGGGATGAGGGGCAGAGGGGGCCACACAATACAACCTCACCTACTAGGTGCCACGACCCCAGCTCTCCACCCTTCTCCCTTCCAGTCTGACATCAAAAGGCAAGTCATAAGGTGCAGAGCCACCTCCCCCCCCCCCAAGGAAGACTTGCCCCTTGGCTGCTGGAGCCACCGACGCAGACTGGGATAACTTAGAAGCTGGTTGTCTCCTACAATGTGTGGACTTCTGCACCATCTGAGAGCCAACTGGTGGTAGGGCTTCTCACCCAGCCCAAACTTGCCCTGACCATAACAGTGGCAGATAGCTTGGCTTCTTTCACAGAAGGCGACATGTGTGGGATGCAGTGACACCTTTTCAAAACACCAGAAGGAATCTGACTGGACAGCATACAGGTCAGCTGGCCTGGTCAGCATGGCCTTCCATGGGTGCATCACTGTCTAAATGGAGAAGGGGAAATTACAGGGGAGAGGAGAGGCAAGCAACTGGCTAAAAAATAAAGAGAAAGAGGCCAAACCTTCTGTCTGTGTGTTCATAGCATGGCCAACTCCAACAGCCCCAGGTAAGAGAAAGCACAGCTGAAAAACTCTACCATTTGCAGACAAGCAAGCGGGAGTGCTGTCCTGATCCTGCTCAATAACTGTTGGTGACTGAGTGCCAGGAACCTTGTAAGGCAGAGGGCGCCATGCAGCTTGTCAGTTTAACTCTTTATTGGAATATGCTTAATGGAGTTTTGTGCTCGGTATCATGAACTTTGAAATACTCGAGTTCACATTCCACCTGCACAGCCCCATCTGTTCTGACTGTATGTTCAGACTTTCCATCTGCCCCCCTTTAGGCCTGTCTGATGGGATGCCCAGTCCGCCTCTATGGCTTTCCCAGATGCTGAAGTCATGGAAATTTTATGACATTAAAAAAGTAATAAAAACGTGGGTCCTACAAGTTACCTGTGTAAATTAATTCCATTGTACAGTAGTGTTACTTGAACGATATTTGCCAGAATGTCTATTAAGAGACTACGGGTGTGCATGGTGACAGTTTACTGCTCGTCTGTGCATTGACTTCAGGGACCATCAGTAACACAATGGAGTCAGACAGAGGCCATGCCCCAGGCCTTTTTTCAAGCCCAAATCTGTAGCTCTCACCCCGACCTGGGCTGAGTGAGAGCAAGATGAACTCCCCTGTGCTTTCAGTTGTCCAGCTCAGCTTGACTGGATCTCAGAGGAGCTGAGCTCTGTGGAAGGAGGGAGGATGGCCCAGCTCTGTGAAGCCATGGAACCAAGAGCTCGTCGGAGGGTTGGCTGGACCATTGTGACACCAGTGTCTGAGATGTCCTCATGTCAGTGAGTCATTCTTCTCACTACAAAAGCAGAGATGTTCCATATAAAGTCTGAGATGATTCTGGTGGGGACCAAGTGAGAGAGAAACAAAAGAAGGAATTAAGTAAGGCCATCATTAAGGACCGAAAGGTCTGCAGAAAACCATTGGTGTACCAAAAGGGGCTTTCCGACTACTCAGAAAGCTCTCTGAATTAGAACTCTGGTTTACCCAACATTTACTTGAGGTGATGATTCATTCAGCATACTGCATTTTAATGTCAATGGGAGCTTTAAACAGACCACAGCGTCATGGATTAATTAGGTACAGTGAGCAAAGAGGATGGCCCTGAGGTGCAGTCTGGACAGACCTGAAAGGAACTCCAGACATTTCTCTCACTGTGCATTGAAACTCAGGAAGACATGATGCACAGCAATGTCTGGCCATGGAAGCAGACCCCTGAAACATTCCTGTTAAGCAATACCCAGCCTCTCTCCAATTACAATGGCCCTCAGCACACCCTCCTGCTCATCCCTAAGATGGACCCCAGGTCTGAGCATCAGAGTGTCTGGCATATCTTCATGTTGGGAGGCAGGGTTCCCTCTGACCTTGTGTTGGGCTTCAGTTGTGTGTTGGTGACATCACTGGTCTTCAAGGTACTAACCCTTGACCTAGCTGGACCCTCCATCTCTGGTGAACTTGTGACCAGTCTTGGGTTCCAGTCCTGCTTGTGGGAGCTAGGGCCTGTTCTTTTTGATAACTGGCCTCCTTCAGCCCTCAGTCCTGGGGAGTTTGACCTCACCTCAGTGGGACCCAAAGCTGGCCCAAGTCACCTCCCCTTCAAGCCCATCAGGGGTGTCCTCTCATCTGTCCTTTCTCATCATACCTCCTGTCACTGAGGACACCTTCTCTTCATGGAGAAGAGTTCTCTGAGAGCAAGTGTCCAAGCTGACCCTTGGGAGGCTAGAGGAGAGAGATGAAAATTTAGATAATTATTTCTCAGGTCACAACAGGATTTGGAGTTTAGGAAACTACTTCAGCAGTCAGGGTAAGTAACAAAAGAAAAGCCAGTTTTTATAACTAAGAACATAAAGTGTATTACTTTTTTTAGTTCTAGTCACTTATTTAAAGAGATAATTTTCTCCTACATTATCATTGGCCTAAAGTTTCAGCCATGGCGGATAATTCTTGCTTCTTCTTCTCCAATAGTAGACACTCTGGAGACATGTTTTTTCTGTAGAAAGGGAGCAAATGAGATCTTGGCGAAGGCATGCAGTGTTTCGAGCTGCCCACATTCATTTTTGGACTTGTCGGTTCTTTTCTGCCTGAGCAGCTCAAATGCTTTAGTGAGACACACTCTTGAAGGTTTATCTCTCTTAACTTTGGTGTTTGGAGGAAAATAACAGTAGCGGCAACAACAGCAGCAAGAAAACCACAGCAGAACTTAGACAGGTGTGCAGCTGCATGGACAGGGCTTTTCCAACATCCTCACTTAAGAGGGCAAAGCACTCAGCACCATCCTCGGTTGGCCTCATTGCCGTTAGGGATAAAGTAAAGAGAAAATTCAAATTCTGAGCCTGTCTTCAGTGACCCCCAGGGCATAGTGGAATGGCCTTGGAAGTGGACAAGAGAGGCTGCGAAGAAGCAGGTGTGACCTCCTGACGGCAACGAGCACATGCCCTCCCCAGAAAACAGCTGAGTGTGTAAGTTAAGTCCTGCTGCACACAAAAAAGTGGAATCTTGATGTCTTTCTATTGAACCTATTACCTCACTACTCCAGGAACAAGATGTCCTTCAGCATAGCTCTAAGAAGCTGAAATCCATATATGCTAAAAGACAGCATCATATAGAATCAGACTTCTACTTACACTCCTATCACCACCTACCTTCACGACAGTCCCAGACCCACTGGTGACCAGTCAGTACATGCCTCATCGTGCTGCTGTGAGCATTAAATGGGATGACAGTCATGATGTAACTAACACATCACACATGTCAAGTGCTTGACATATAGAGAGTGCTCAAAAAAGAACATTTAAGCATAAGTACACCTGAAATCTATGTAACTTTACTATTATAACAATTGTCACCTCAATAAACTTTAATTTTTAAAAAATCTATATTTTATTTTAAAATTTTATTTATTATATCAACCTGTTTGTTATATCTTAGCCTGGTCCATCTCCACCTGTCTAGTTTATGCAAAGGGAGGCACTAAATGAGATAATATCTGGGAAAGAGCTGGCAGGGTGCCAGGGACCATGGTGGGGCCAGTGGCACTAAGCACTGGGCTGTGGGTCCCAGAGGGACTTCCCCGAGTGCCTTATGAAACTGAGGCCAAGGCTCAGGCTCACTCTGACCACAGGTCCACTTTCCCATTCACTAACCTGGTATTGGGGGTGGGGGGTAGTGATCAGAGAATTAAAATTTTCTTGTTCGTTTACTGGGAAAATGAATCCTTTAAGAACATTCTAGTAACATAACAGAAGGCATCTGTTGATGATGAATCAGGCACACGAGGGTCTCTTGTGCCCTCCCTTCAGTTAATGCACTCAAGTCAGGCTGAGCTGCAGGAACCATCTAGAAGATGGGGGTGGGGGCAGTTAACTCAATGGTCTTATGCACATGGCCTTGGTTTTTATTCTGTCAATTAGGATGGAGTCAGGCCAGCAATTACTTCCAAAACCAGGGACAACTTTGGTGAGAATTCTGTCTGTCTCAACTCAGTGACACACATGCCATGTCCTCAAACACATTTCAACTCTGTCAGAGATGCCACCTGAGCTGACACTGAGGTCCCCCAGTCCAGCAAGAATGGGACTTTCAGGGAAGCATCCAAAGCTTTGATCCCCAACAACTCATGGGCTACAGACCATACACCCTTGAGAAGCTGATAAAAAAAGAGCCATCCTGTTGGAGTTTCTGTTCTTAAATCCAGTACTTCCTGCAGCTCTGTCCACCCTCTGGATGTTGCTGTGCAGCTCTTGCACAGATAAGGGACACAGCGATACTGCAGGGAGTGCAAGATCCATCCATCCTCCAATCTCTTTAAAATATAGGTAGATTTATTAAACCTCTGATGATATTAAACAAATTATAGAAATCAGAGAATAGATTCTTAATATATTAACTCTAGAAACTTAGAAATCTTGGGAATTAGATTGCAAAGAATTTAGAGAGAACACCTTATCAAGGGTTTTTTGGGGTTTTTTTTGTTTTTGTTTTTGTTTTTCATTTTTTTATTTTATTTTATTTATTTATTTTTTTATTGTTAGTTTCAGGTGTACAGAACAATGCAATAGTTACCCTTTTCACCCTCACAAAGTAACAACCCCCCTCCCCCCATCTATTGCCCTCCCACCCCCAATATCATGCTTATCTATTACAATTCCATTGAATCCGTTCCCGCACTCTACTCCATGTCCCGAGGTTATATGTATATATAATTATAGTTGACATACAGTATTATTCAACATCAGTTTCAGAAATACAATGCGGTGGTCAGGCCTCTACATCAACTATGAAGTGGACTCCCCAAAAGGACATGGGTCCATCTGGCCCCCTAAGAAATACTTACAACATTATTGATTGTATTCCTCGGACTGTCTTTTTCTATCCCTGCGGCCATATTACAATTACCCAATTGTATTGTCTCATCCCTTCCCCTTCTCCTTCATCCCCACCCCCTCCCAACTAGCAACCCTCAGTTCTTCCTCTGTGCCTTATCAAGGGTTTTAATGTTGCATTCTTTCTTAAGTGAGCACTTGGAGCCCTTGTAGTACCCTTCTGTCCAAGTCATTGCTGTAGTGAACATCTACTCTGAAACTGCCTCATCTCAGCCACTGGGAGCCACATGGGAGACAGTGAGGGAGAGGGCTCGTCTCTGTGCCCCCACTTTGTCCCCCACCAGCAGCCCTTCTCTGTCACCACAGAGCCCAATGCTCAGTGTCTAAAATCAGTGTATGCCTCCCAGTGTATGCCTCCCAGTCAGTTAGCAATTCTTTCAGTTGCACTTCAGAGTCTTTGTGGAGCTGCCTGTCCCTTTGCAGAGTGTTTCATCTTCAGTCTTGTCCCCACTGCTACTCCAGCATCCTGGAGCCTCCATGCCGGGCAGGTATGTGCTTCCGCTCCCCATGAGGCCATATCCCACTCAAATCCTCGTCCATTTCCCAGGTTTAGATAGAGGCCAAGTGTTTCCCACTTGAAACAAACGCCCCATCTGAGAAGACCCAGTCCCCAAGTGCCATGATTTAACTGCTCTAAGCCATGTCTACTGTTACCTCATCAAATTGAGAACAAGGAAACCGATTTTCTGATTTTTTGATGTGATCAGTTTGTACTGGGCTTGATGTTAGGACCTGGAGAGCTTCCTCCACAAAGCACAGAAGGTAAATGTCAATTGATACAAAGACTGCCAGTGAAGCCACCACCTAGAAAATGTCAGACACGAAAATGAAGAGGATGTCAAAAGGTTATTGTTGTTAACATTATCTGCTGACTTTCATTGTTTCCCAATACACAGAAATGCTGTCTGTTGTCTGCAGGGGCCACGCAGGAATTCCTCTGGAAACACTAATAATTACAGTTGCAAATGATTCACATCTGGCAGAGAGAATGGCTTTCAAATACATTTGAACCATGGCATTACAGCACACTGTCTTCAAGTCAACACCAGATCACCAAATCACCATGTCCCAAACCATAAGAAATTGTTATTTTCAGTATTCCACCTACAAGGCCCCTCAACTATGTTAAAGTCACAGGACAGCCCCTGCTCCAGAGGAGGGAGAGCTCAGGGTCTTTCTTCTGGTCCTGGATAAGAGCAGTGCAGTGAGTTATGGTGGGGACAAGGAAAAGGCATTTGTGCCACCAGCAACATCACTGCTGTGGTGACAACAGTACCCTGTTACCACTGTAAGTCTCACATCGATGCTCCATGGCTCTGCACACGCTGCCTTTCAGCTCATCACTGTCCTGCACAGGGGATGTGTTCTTCCCACTTTGTAGCTGAAGGCAATGGGATCAGCAAAGCTGCCTCTTGCCCAGTCAACACCGAGGGGACAGGCCTGCTTCCAAAGTCCTGCTAACGTTTTCCCACTAACATTTTCCAGGCGAGTAGATGCCTGAGGACAGAACCCAAGGGAAAATGCATCCCATGGGCTCAAACACCAACCTCTCCATCATGTGGACCAAAAGCAAGAGGATGCTCATCATGATGACACTTGCTCTTGCATTCCTCAGATGAAGCATATTTCCACTGAGAGTTCAGTTTCATGAAATAGGGACGAAATATCACAAATAATGGATGTAAGTGAAAGCAGATATTTTTCTTTATATAGTTGGTGATGCTAACTCATCTTACATATGGACAACCACCAGTAACTATATTCAGATAAAGAAGGGGCAGTTTTAGGTTATCTCCATAACCCCAAAAGAATTAGCCAAAAATATCAACTCATTCACTTGAGGAAAAGAAAGCACTTTCAAACATCTTAAAAACACCCCTTCCCACCTATAAGAAAACACAGCCCTGGCTGTTGAAGTGAATCTTTCACTTGTACTTTCACTATGTCACCACCTTGCAAAACTCAAATGATTCTTTACCTAAAAAATAATAAAAGATGCAAAGTTGCACCCGCCTAAGGCCAAGCTTGCTCCTGGGGCTTTGATGCGATGGTTTGAATGATGAAATTGCGAGAGGTCAACACTCACACGCCAAGAACCATGACCTATTGGAACAACAGGAAGTGAAAGCAGAGGCAGGGCCTCAGGGGGGAACTGGAGCCTGGGCAACCCCACGGGCCAGGCTCAGACTTTCTGATCACCCCACTTCTGGCTGATTTCACCAACTTGCCATCTGACCCTTCTGATTGGTTCTAAGTGATTCTGAGATGCGGACACACACACAGTGCCAGGTCCTGAAGACACCCAATTCTCTGACTGATTTATGGGGCTGTTGTTACAAAGGCAAACAATGACTCGAAAATGGCCAGGGACCCAGGGATTTGCAAAATAGTTCTTGGTGACCTCAGAAAGTGGAAAAGTGTTTCAGTTCTCACATTCAGGGTTGAATACCACCACGAAAATAGCTGGGGAGATTTTTTCCTGAGATGTCAGGCCTCTGAGCAGTGTTTCTAAAGGAAGCAAGTCACTCTAGCCTTCATATCCCCTCCCTTCACTTGACCAAGAAAGGGGAAAAAAGAGAGAGTAGTAAGGGGCACATCTTCCCTAATTTTTCTAAATCTTATCTCCTAGTTTCTCTGCCATGTTCTAAAGACTTTTTGTTTCTTTTTGTAGAACAAGTTTAGCTTTGTTCAACCTGTTCACTCATCCTTTCTCAAACTTAAGAAAAGGGGTCATCACCTGCAACTCTGGAGTCAGCACCTCTCTTACCTCCAAATGCCCCCTGCCCACAACACGAAGAAAAGTAACAGACATCCTGACATTCAGGCCCACATCCTGAAGGTTAAAAATATTTATAATCATTCATCAAAATAACTCAGAATTCATGTAAGGGATCTGAACCTATGAAAACACATTGAGAGAGAATGTTTGAATTATGTTTCCTTTCATTTGAGATCTTCAGGGTTTAGCTCCAGAGACAGAGCTGTAAGGACCACACTTGGACTGCAGTTGTGTGGTGGGCTGCATTGTCATCGGAACCTGACAGAGTCATGGGAGCCTAAGTGAGGGAACACCAACCAGTCACAACACAATACACAGGAAGGAGAACATTTCCACTGCCCAGAAAATTTCAAAAAGTAAAAAGTACTTAAAAAAAAAGAAAAAAAAAAAGGAATTCACAAAATACAGTCCGTCTACCTAATGGATGATTCCAGTTTTGTGAGTAGTCTCTAGACATGACTAATTTGGAACCACACAAACAACTGTGAGTAAAGAGAAATAAGAGTATCTTTTTACTTGAACGACTCATTATTCTGTGTGACTCCTGCCAACTGAACAATCTCACTGCCCAGGGTCTCTGCAAGGTTGAGTGACAGCAAATGTAACCAGGCACTCACCACGACCGAATCCTTGCTAAACACTCTGGTGGTCCTCACCACCCTTGAGGTGGCAAAATGGCTCCAAAAGGAGAAGACAACAGGGAACAAGCACCATGAGGTTGGGGAGTAAGCAGGCATGCTTTTACTAATGAGTAAGTACGAAGTGTTCTGAAGATGAAAACAATAAATAACTGCTACTGTCCCTACGTTGAGTGCAGAAATAATTTCCAGGAGAGACAATTAAGGTGGGTTGATTGAACAGAAGATAGTATATTGTGATTTTTTTCCATCTAGACAAGTTTAGTAATAAATGAGTCAAATTTATAGGTTTTAAAGATGCTTGTCTGGGCCACTAAATGTTAACACCTACAGGACATAAAAAAGTGTCTTGCCTCAGTTTTAAGTACTTATCCTGCTTTTACCTCAGGTGTCCGCTATCTTACTAAGCCTGCATGACATGTCATCACCATGCAGGTAACCTCACTCTGCCAAGAGCTCCTACTCATCTACCCATCCACGCCGAGAACAGCACCCACACCAAGCCACACGTGAACTGCATCAGTTATAAGGAGTGTCACATTGTGTCAACTTCAGTCATATCAGAAGGGGAGTCAGTGGCTGGCAGGTACCATTTCTTCCAGCCATGGCTTTAAGTCAGATCCCCAACATCTCTCATTGAGGTTCCCTCATTACAGTCTTGGATGTACCCCAAGTTCCTGCCTCTCCCCCTCAAAGTCCCCGTCTGCCATCTCCATCTACAGAGGCCCTGCCATCATCTCCAGAACAAGTGTACAGACTCTCATCCTTCCACAGTTAGGGACAGGCTTACAATAATAACATCCCAGGTGGGAGGGCATGTGAAATGTCCCCCTGCACACAAGTCTTCACAGCAAAGGAGAGGCATGGACACCGACAACAAACTGAGCAGGGACCCGTTGAGCCTCTGAGTGGACTAACTCGGGGTCATTGTAGCAGAAACAGAGACCAGAAAATGAGGACACTGCATCTCGGGCCACATGGCAGCACCAGGCTGTGGGTCTGATGGACGCAGACAGGAGGCTGCCATCAGACTGTGCTGTGTCCCTCCTGCATCCCTTCCAGAGGTGACATCGCAGACAGCTGCACTGATGTGGAGTGAGCAGGCTGCTTGGTTCCCTGCAGCCACGCAGCCATGAGCACACTCACTGTCCTCTCTGCCCTGCTGTCCCTTCCTGACAGAGAGAAGGGACAAACCAGTGGCACCCTGCAGTGCATCCTGCCAGCACCTGCTCTCCTTCTGCTTCCTGTGCCCATGCTCGGGACCTGCCTTTGTGGTGTCTGTCCCTCACCCGCCCACACCTGACCTTGGTGGCAGCACACCCCCAGCCTGAGTGTTCACTTGCTGTTTGGTACATGGATTGGGATGGTGCCGGTGGGGCCCATGCCTGCAGTTTTGGCCACTGACAGTGCTTGTGCCCTCCTGGCTTACCATGACACCAGGCAGGAGAGGAGTCCAGCGCTCAATGACATGTCTCCCCCAAATGGCACATGTAAAACAGCCAACATGCGTTTGTCACAGCCCGTGGGGTGGGAATTGGGAGTAGCTTGGCCTGCTGGTCCTGGCTTAGGGACCCTCGTGAAGCTGCAGTCAGGCTGAGGTCAGGCCGAGGCCGGGGGTATGGCAGGCAAAGGCTGCTAGTTCAGGAAACCAGGAGTCCTGGTGTACCGAGCCATTGGTGCTGGGGAGGGGTTGGGATAGAGGACATGGGTCTAATGAGGATGGCCCTCCTGGTTTACAGCTTCTCTGTGTCCACCCTGTAGGCAGCAGGGCACTTCTGGCAGAGGCAGTGCTGTGCAGTGGGTGGGCAGGTGAGATGCTGGCCCTGTGGGAAACTGGGCAGGTGTGGGTCAGATGGGGACACCAGTCTCTATGATGGCTGGGGAGATGAAAGACACAAAGTGCTGGGACTCACAATTAGGCGCTGCGGGTGAGGGAATGAGGGGAATTCCAGCAAAGTACACTTGACTGGACACACCCACAGAGGCCAGCACCTTCCCAGCATTAGCTTGGGGATGCTGTCTCCCAGGTAAGGCCTTGGCTGGCCCCTCCAAGGAAAGCTGTTCATATCCATGAAGCCCTGTGGGGAAAAGTTGCCCCTTAGTGATTGCTCAGACAGCTCTTAAAAACATCCTCACAAAAGCATATCTGTCAATGGGCAAAATGATTTAAAATCAGTGAAGTTGACATTTAATTTGGAATTTTCTGTGGAGAACGAGAGCTGTCTCTAGGACATGGGGATTTAGAACAACAGCTTCACTCCTGCATTCAGAGAAGATGGAACTGCTGGGCTCAGGGACTGATTCCAGAGGGAAAGGGGACGATTCATCAGCAAACACTGTCCTCTAAGATCCTGGTCACACAGTGCTTCCACACAGTCCATTCCAGCACCAATGGTGCCACCTGACGGTATTGAACCCAAACTCGACCCCCTGCAGTCCAGGCAGCTTGTTCTCGTCCACTGTACGACTGCCTGGGATGTTTGGCCTATCCCCCAGCCTCCCAGGAATAGCCTTGACTCTGCATCACCTCTGTCGGCTAAGACAGTTCCCAGTGAGCAAGGACACTGCCTCTCACCACCGAGTCCCTACAGTGAAGAACAGGTCCCTATTGCCACTGACCCCTCTTGTTAGTCCACCCAGCTAAGGTCTGTAACTTTGTTCTCTTCCCAAAGGACAGCTTTACTTCCACTGATTTTCTCTACCTTTAGTTTAGTCTCTATTTCATTTCTCTCCACTCTGATCTTTATTTTCTTCCTTCTTCTGGCTTCAGGTTTAACCTGCTGTTTTTTCCCTAGTTCCTTAGGGTGTACAGCTAGGTTATTAATTTGAGGTCTTTCTTCCTTGTTAATGTGAGTGTTCACAGCTTTAATGTCCTGTGCATGCTGCTCTCACTGCATTCTCTGGGTCTTGTATGTCATGTTGACTCCGCTCTTTTAACCATGACAATAACCCCACAGCACTGGGAGACCTGAAGGGTGAGGGTCACACATGGCCGTCAGCATTTCTTTTCCCTAAACTACGACCTACCCAGGAAAAGTGAATCCACTGTAAACTTAGTTTTCCTTCCACCTAAAGGAGAAGCTGATTTGCTAATGAAGCTGTGGTCCACAACAGAGACCCTTTTCTGGGTCTCGTTTGAGATGCTGTGATACCTGTGAGTAAGTAGATGAAGCTCAGCATAGACTCAGAGTTGATGCATTTGTGATGTCTCTGAAGTTAGAGAACACAGGTGACAGTGACCAGGAAGAACTGGACAGCCTCCTGTTCTATCACCCTGGGCCATTCCCAGTTCCAGGCCCAGTTCCAGATCACCATGATTCTCATCGAAGGCCACCTCTTCATGCTGCCCACCTCTTCCATCAGCCGGTATGGACAACTGGCCATGTTTCAGAGGCACGTCCATCAGTGTGCAGTCTGGAGTCTGAATGACTTAGCAGGTGGCCATGAGCCAGGGCTGAATAGAATGGGGCTGGCTTTCCTAGGGCGACATGAAGCGAATACCCCAGACTCTTCCCAGCTCAGCACAACCCAGCATGACTCAGCCTGGACGCCACCCAGGGGGTCTCAGGGGACAAAGCTTGCCCTTCTCGTCCAGGCCCGGCTGTTTGGGAGTGTTGTTATGCATCGTTAACAGCTGCACATCTTGTCCAAAGATGGCACATTTCAGTGGCAGGTGAAGTCATTCCAGTATGTATGTTCAGTTGCTGAGTATTTCAGAATACACTGGCACAAAAAGCATGTTAATACACCGTTATTAATTCTAACAGTCCTTGGACAGGTCTGAAGGCTTGCACCCACATACATGGACTTCAAAAGGTGACAGTCAACCAGAGAGGACTTGTGATGAGTCCCCCGCTTATATCCCCTTGATTGGAGCACAGCTGAGGATGTCACATTAATGGTGAAACACATCTTCAGGTAATTTCTTGAAATGTGTATCTGATGTGACAAGACAAAAAAAAACTGAACAAGCATGTATGTATTTTGTTGCCTAGTGGCGTGGGAGACAGCAAACCAGAGAAAATGGGTGCTTTGCTTAGGCACGTAACTGTTGTGGTCATCACAAGCTGGTAAGTCCAAATTATTGTGAAAACCAGACTATTTCATTCAGAAAGCTGGCCAAAAAAATACAGGGCTGACCTTGGCTCATTAGTACAAATCAAAAGTGATGTATTACCCAATCATGCATCCTACTTTGAGACTTCATTTCTTCTTAAGAGAAAAAATTTTTCCACAGGCAGCAGTCCCAGTATTATTAAAACTGCTTACAAATGAGAAAACTAAAACAAAGAGAAGTTGAATAATGCACTCAGGATCTCAGCCGAGTCAAGCCAACCCTGAGAAAAGAAGCTGTTTCTGCTCACTTTTTGTCCACTCTCCCCTTACACCTCCAAGTGACATTTCTCCTCAGCTTCATTTTTAATAAATTCTCAGGTTTAGACCAATATAAGATTCTGTTGTGAAGTAAAAAAAAAAGGGGGGGGGAGTACAAACTAACAAAAAATAAGTAAATTAAGTCTTTAAGAAGATGCAACTCCAGTTATCTCTTAGAAATAAGAGAAAACAACATCAAGAAAAGAGACCTTTCCTTCCAGGTCAGAGTGAGTCAGACACCCTCCTAATTGGTCTTGTACTGATTTTCATGAATTCTGTGATCTTCGGTCATTTTCTTCAAAGTACAAATGTGCAAAGTCTGCCTTTAGTAAAGTTAGGAAGTGCATTGGTGAAGTCCTGGAACCAAGACAGACACCTATTTCTAAAGACAACCACGTTATTGAAGCTTCGGGTGCCCACCCCTTCCAAACACAACGAGAGGCATCACCAGACATATCAGGGCAGTGTTCAGGGCAATTAAAGGTGGTTAGTTCTGCGTATGTCTGACACCCCTCTTGTCACACCGGCATGTCTCCTACTATCAGCCCCAGCTCCCAGAGCTGCGACAGAAAGTCTCTCCGACTGAAAATGGGTTTGTGCCAACACACAAATTTGGCATTCGCTTAGCAGACACCACAGGGTGAATGCTATGCTGCCACTCCCCGACCTTCCAAAGTTGACAACAGGGTAACAAGCTCAGTCACCTTGCACAAGGACAATGCTGCAGCTGACCTGAGGTCTGTATTCTTTTCCTCTCTGTTCCAAAGGGAGCAACCCGCTACTGTGCAGGGGTGGGTGCTCGTACCTTACTGCTTCATCCCTAAGCAGAGTGGGCAGCATAGCCAGGGAGACAGTGTGACTTGGACCGTGGAAATCAGGCTGCCATGTGGCTCCTCACTTCACCAGCCGTGTAGCCCTGGGCTGGGCCCTTCACCTCTCCCACCTTTTCTGTCTGCAGGAGGAAGAGCAGGGTACTCATGAGGTCTGAGAGTCGGAGTCCAGTGCAGAAGCCATGGCTCCTTGCTCCCTAAGATGGACAGGCAGGTCCTTTAGGATCAGTGCTGCCTCTCACTTGTATCCTAGGACCCTGTCCCCCATGACTGTGTGCTCCACTCAGTGAACCAACTACTCCTCAGTTCGTACCATTAAAGCCCATGTCTCCTCTCCCTGAACTGGGTTCCCACACTCTCTTCAGCACGTGGCTCATCCATCACCCCTGTGAGTCCTGGCGCCCTGCACTCCACGATCCGGGCCCAGGCCTCTACTGTATAGGAGGCCTGTTCCTACTGGTCCCCAGTCCCCCTCCTGGCCGGCAAGGTGACTGATTCCACTGTGTCAAACACACTACAGTAAGGTCGTCCCCCCTTATCTGTGGTGGACACTTTTCAAGACCCCTAGTGGAATCTGAATCCATAGATACTACTGGGCCCTATTTTTATGCTATGTTTTTCCTATATATACCTGTGATAAAGGTTAATTGATAAATTAGGCACATTAAGAGATTAGCAATAATAACTAATAATAAAATAGAATAATTATAATGACATACAGTTGACCCTTGAACAAGGTAGAGGTTAGGGGCACTGACACCCCCCATCTGATCAGTTGAAAATCTACATATAACTTTTGACTCCCCCCAAACGTAGCTACTAACAGCCTACGGTTGACCAGAAGCCTTACTGATAATGTAAACAGTCAATTAAACATATTTTGTATGTTATATGTACTACATACTGTATTCTTAGAATAAAGTAAGCTGGAGAAAAGAAAAATATTATTAAGAAAATCATAAGGAAAAGGAAATATATTTACTGTATTTATTGCAAAAAATCCACATATAAGGGACATGCACAGTTCGAGGGACAACTGTATTGCAATAAAAGTTATGTGAATGTTATCTCTCTCTCTCTCTCTCTCAAAATACCTTAACTGAACTACACTCATCTTTCACTTACAAGAAGCACTTTATGGCTTCTCTCTTGTATGTCCGAATTGCCAGCATCACGACTTTTGTGTTTTGGGCCATTGTGAAGTAAAGTAAGAGTGACTTGAACACAACCACTGCACTACCTCAACCAACAGTAGCTCTGATAACCTAGATGGCTATTAAGTGACTAATGGATGGGTAATGTCTACAGACAGCATGGATACACTGGACAAAGGGTGATTCACATCCCTAGTGGGACAGGACAGATGGTGAGAGAGTCCATCATGCTACTCAGAACAGAGCACAATTTAAAACTCATGAATTGTTTATTTCAGGGATTTTCCATTTAATATTTTTGGACCAAGGCTGACCGCAGGTAACTGAAACCATGGAAAGTGAAACCACAGATAAGGGGGTAAAACTGTAATGACGTTGGTGACCAGTGACTTAGACCTCATCTTGCTTTAGTTAACAACCCAGGAGGCAGGTGCAACTGTGAGCACACTGGACAAGGAAACTAAAGCTAAGAGAAGTTCATGTGCCCAAGATTTACATGATCAATGAGTGACAGAACTGTAACTGGGATTCAGAAGTGGTCCTCCAAACATGGGCCATGCTGTCACGGCCTCTCACAGATCTTCCATGCCCTGAACATGCTGACTGCAGCCAGGTGCACCACTCCTTCCTCTGAGCACCAACACCATCGAGAAGGTACAGCTAGACCCTCACTGCCTTGTCCTGCAGCTACCTGACCCCTGGGCTGTCTCCACCACCCCATCAGATGACACAGGCTTCTAAGCCCCTTTGCCTCCACCAGCATCTTGCCTCTTTTAGTTTGTACTACCCCACACATTTTCTTTTGTTTTCCAGGTCATATTTTATTTTTCCACAGTCAACTGTACCCCTCCATCCTCTTTTTCCCTCAAATTCTTTCTCAATCCAGTTAACACTATTTGAAAGTTCTTGTTAAGAAACAAGATTTGAATAATCTTGATTTACCCATGATTCATTCTTTCTATGTCCCTCTGAGACATACCTCCTTTGCCTCCCTCATGTGACAGCCCTGCTCAGGGGCAGAGACACCTCCATGGATTGCCACTGTGATGGACACGCTCTGCCACATCATTGCCAAAGAAAATCAGCTCTTTTGAAAACATCAGTGTCAGATGTATTTGTGTGGATGGGGAGTGTCTGACACAAGATTGGCCACTCATGCATTACTGAGAAAAAAGGCTGGACGATGGGTACACTGAGTTCATTAATCTTTTCTCTCTAGTTTTGTGATGAAAATTCTCCATAACAGAATACTTAAAACAATATTATGAGGAAATTATAATAAAGATCTGTGTTAGAAAACAAAAGACATAGCTATTCTGTAAACATGTGTCACATTAGACTCACATTTCTCATCTTACTGCCCAAGTCTGATTTGGGTGCCAGTGATGGGTGCCCAGTCTGGCTCTGTGTGGTGATCTGCTCCAGAGGTGACTCCACACAAGCCAGTAGTGCATGTTATAGGTAAATGAGGACATTGAAAATGGCTGCTCTCCAGGCCAAGCAGCCAGGACTCAGCCGCTGCTGAGGGAGAGCCCTGCTAGCCTCACATCTGCAACAAAGCTGATGGGAAAAAGTTAGCAGAGGCAGAGGGCTGTGCTCATTGCCTGCTAGGGCTGCGCTCGGTGACCAACTCTGGGATGGTTGCCTGATCCTATGACCAGGCCCCTCCCTATAGGCACCCAGTCTATGTACAGATTCACACACAGGATTAGGATCCTGTCAGAAGCATTGCCTCCATGTTTTGGTAAGTCTCCTTCCAAATGAACTAGCCATTTCGTAAAATAAGTTTGCAATTCACCAAAAATACTCATGTCAGTGGAGTCCACCATGACTTCATTTCAATAATGAGATAACCAAGACTTAAAGAAGTAGAAGGAAATTAGACTTATCATCACCAAGAATAAACATATCAGTGAGACAAGTGTCAGGTGGAAAGTCAAAGACTTTAATGTTTTCTTTGCTTGTCCATTCTTTCTACTTAAGCCTGGACACAGCTCAGAAAAATAACAGCCATATAGCCATATCAGTCCATGTCATTTGGGGGGAGACCTAAAAACTAATCCCAGAATCAGAGTTGGCTTAACTGACCTCCCAGCATTTATCAAACTTAGGCACAAAAACTGGTTTTTTCCTGTATTGATGCCAGAAATAAAGCAGTGACTGTAATGGATTTGACCCAGGCCTGTCCATGCAGCCAGTAGGCACTAGGATGGCTCTACCAGAGGTGTTAAAATACTGAAATACTTCCATGCTAGTTAGTAAGTAGTCACTGACCTTAGACCACAGGATGTTCCTGGTCACCCATGCCACAGAGCCCCTCTTCTGGGGAATCCAAGTGTCCAGCAGGGGCCCTCAGAGACTTGTCCGGCACGTTGATCTGCATCTCTACCAAGTGGCTGGAGATTGGTGCCATAGGGACTAACAAATATTCTGTCTTTCCCCCTGGACTGGCCCTGAGTTACTACCCTCACATTCACATGGCTCTGCATATGCAGGGAGTAGCAGCAGCTACACCACCAGGCAAAGGTGGTGTCAGGGTAAAGTTTTCCAGAAAAGAAAGCTGCCAAAGGGAGCAGAAGCTTAATGAAGCAGGGCTTCCGGGCACTATTGAATGTAAAAGGGTCCTAGTGCACTATGAAGTGCACATCAGGGAAGTAAATGCACAGAACTGGCATAAAACTGATAGGTAAAGTATTAAAAGTCAAATAAGTAGTAAAACAATTATTCTTGGATTTTAGCATTCATTTAAAAAGTTAACTGGTGATATGTTGGGTGGCTTGAAAACAGACTAAATCAATGTAGGCTTGTGAGTTGTATTTATGAATAAACTTCATGGCAACAATTAGAGACATTCAAAATCATTTATGTCATCTTAGATTGGGCCAAATTTCTATAATAAAGAGATGACCCATATAAGTGGTTGAAGATGATGATGATGACAGTGATGATGGAGATGATGGTCTTTGATGTAATTAGTATAAAAGTTAATCCAACATTTCCTCCCTTTATTGATCCATTACTACCTAATTATGATCAAACTATACATACTGTTGTATACAACTGTACACAGCAATCAAAAAATGGTCCCAGAGAACAAGCATGTTATTTGGACTTTGTTGACAGCTATCAGACACCTCATGCTTCATTAGGAATATATAAGAACATCCTTGGTTGTTACAAACTCTTTCTCGGTGGAGCTAGAAAACAGCTCTTACAAAAATCTTCAGATAAACCTACAACAGCATTACTGATTGCTTATGCTTATTTGCTCAGCAGAAATTTATGGGAAAAATGTGTATTAATTGTACAACTTCTGCAAGTTAGTGTATGTTGCTGCTCCTCTTTTGGGAGCTACAAGCAGAGGTGACCAGTCATGTCCCCACAGTCTATAGAGCTAATTTGTTCAATCAAGGGTTTCAACCCCAACTGTCAATTAGCAGCACACAGTCAGAGAAAAAAACAGCTTCTTCAGGGTCCAAATTATGTAATGTGGCATATCAGTGGGCTGTGAAATCAAGTTGGTGCCCCACAGACAACATTTCCTCAATGCATTAGAATAGAGAATAGAATAAAACAGAATAGAATAGAATAGAATAGAAAAAAGTATTTTAAATGCATAACCCAAAAGCATATTTTGGCTAAATTGTTAAGTAAATAGAAAAAAATGTAATTATTTCTTGCATATAACTTGCAAATATATCCCAAATGCACCCAGTAGCTAAATCCAAGTCGGTCTCTTCCTAGTTCCTGGAAGTCATTTCTAGGCTACTTGTACCCTGAGCAGCAGGTAACATTAATTTCGAGTGTAAAGGACCATGGGGAAGGCTGTATCCAGAGGCAATAATTGTGATTAGCTAGGACCTGGTACTCAAGGAGGTACCAGGATGGGGAAGGGGGGACAGGGACTGACAGGGAGCCACCTGGGAGAGGAAGCTGATGCAGCTGCTTCTCTGGTGTGTCATCAACCTTGTCCCCCAGCATTGTGCTCCTTTGTACACTCTTCCTAAAGTCCCAGCAGGGTCCGAGTGCTCCGGGTCTATGGCCAGTACTCTGATGTAGGGAGAAGCCTTGAGGACCCAAAACCAAGGATTTGATGTAAGGAGCTGTTTGTGACTGCCTGGAGTCTCTACTTCCCAGAGGCACTACAATTAAAGACATCCTGAGGGGAAAAAAGTGTTCAACTGACCCACAGAGGAAATGGATCCATACATCTGAGCTTAGGGCAGGAACTCAGAGTAAGTGTGTTTCCATTTCTAACACCTTCTGTCAGTGTGTGGGAAGGGTCACCACACACACCTCAGGCGTGCTGACAGCAAATGCAAACGGGCAGTGCCTGAAAACCAAGTCAGAGGCCACTGTGCCTCCTGGGGCTGGGAGAGGGGAAACTAATGTGTGTAATTTGTGTCCATTTAAAATTATTTTCACTGCAAGTTAGGTTTCTATAATGCAGGTCATTAAAACTGACCATGGGTTTATCCCTCATTAAAACATGAGAACAGAGTACAATTCAACATCAAATCTAAAAGAGTCAACAATTTCAATCTCAGAAAAAAAAAAGAAGGTGCTGGGCACAATACTGTATAAAGAACTTTTTTGTAGAACTCTTTTATAAAATAAAAAATGCTTTTATGTGAAATTGTTCATCTTGGCTAGGGTGACTGACACTAAATATGACCAAAGGAATAAAACCTTTAACCACAAGCAGTACGGTGGGACATGGCTCCAAAGACAGGACGTGGAATGTGAGGGTGAGCTAATCTGGCTGCAAAATCCAGTACGCTGCATCCCAAATCCTACATCTTGCCTCAGAGCTTGTGTCGGTAGTGTCCTTCCATCCCCAGACTGCACTAGAGCTTTACTCGTGAAAAAGCCACATCACCTGAGAGAACAGGTAGGTTTGTGCATATTCAGATGCAAAGTGAAGAATGAACGGTTCAGTGGATTTCAGGAAACCAGTCACTGGGGCCAGAAATATGCCTTACCACCTCTGCTCGGCTTCAAGTCACCTGTGCCATCCAGCATGATGGCCAAGGCAGCTTTAGACTTTTTTTTTCTATTAACTGAATGTTTTTACTGTTTTTAAGCAAATAGTTTGAGCAACCCATAATTTCAAAAGTACATGACTGTGACTGTTGTAAGAGTAAACACTGATGGGAAGGGCGACACACATGTCTGCATCAGGCCCTTCCCAATGGTAAGCCTCAGTCACCGCAGAGCAAGGCAAGGCCCATGCTACAGGGCCTTGCATAAGTGTGAGCCATCTTAGGCACACTGCTTGGGAGCACTGCTACTGGCCATGTGCTTGTACACACTACAAACATTGCATGTCCAGCAAACATGTGGAGCCGCAGGCACTGTGCTCTGTGCTGGTGACTGTCACTGGCCCCGTGCTCTCAGCAGGTCTCCTCATCAGGTGTGTCCCCTGCCCCTGTTACATGTGTGCCTCTGTGGCATCACACGGGTAGTCTCCAGAGCCCTGTGGTGCTGGCGGAGGTGCAGTGATTCTAAGAGGGTGAAATAGTTAAGAGGGTGAAATAGTTCAGAGGGTTATGAAAAACTGGTGATTAAAGAAAGGGCACTGTGATGTGCTGTGCATTAACAGTGACCCGTAAACCAGCACCCTCACTGGACCAGAACGATGTCCCCTTTTATTCCAAACATGCACTTTAGGGTGCCTGTTAGCCTTTTGTTGTTACTTTTCACTTCTGCAGTCACCTTTGATGTTCATTTTCAATGCATTTTTATTTAATGAAAATACTGTGGAAGAGGGAGGTGACGTGATTTGTCCCAGTCCTTTAACCCTACTGTCTGGCCCGGATCCTAAACATCCAGGCTCAGGCAAAGGCTTGACTCAGCAAGCGTTTACGGGTCACTTCTTACAAGCACTGTACTGAGGAACCACAGGGGCCTTAAAGGAGGGGCCTAACACTGTGTCTTCCTGCAATCGGAGGCCATGGCTGCAAGAATCTGTCACTATACCACCAGCTAGAGTAAGGTGGTAAAGCAAGAAAAAGCCAATGTTTCAAAGGCCAAAACATGTCACGCAGTTGGGGGAGCAAGGCGTACTCTGCTGAGGAAGAGGTCCACATGCACTCTGGCTGAAAGCAGACTATCTGGTCAGTGAAAAGAGTCCTTCCCAAGATGGTGCATCTATCTTCCAGGCACCTTCCCACCCCTGTGCAGGCCGATGGGGCCACAGCCCCTCTCACTCACCTTTCAAGGGAGAGGAGCAAGCAACAAATGCACTATTTTTTTCACAGCCTAGGTCTCAGGTTAATATTGCTGCACAATCATTTCTTCTGAACTACATCCATAACCTAGGACCTTGCTTGTACTCAGACACAAAGTTTTGTGACCACAGAGCCAACTCCAAATGGCCCAACCCTGTTTAACGAGGTGCTAAGTTGTTTTTCAGAGACACCAGACCAAACTCGCAGGTCATGCAGCCCAAGCATGCACACAGGAGAGAACTGTGACCTCCAGCTACATCAGGAACTAAAGCCCTCACTCTCAACATACACACACACACACACACACACACACACACAATACACACACACACATACACANACACACACACACACACACAATACACACACACACATACACATACACACACACACACACACACACATACACACACACACACACACACAAAATACACACACAGAACCAGAACTTGAACACAGGAACATCTCAGAAGCAGAGGGGGCTCGCTGTCTGGAAAGATTCAGTGCTGAAACCCTGTTACCATAAACTGCCAAGCTCCCAGGTCCTCCAATTAAAGCTCACCTCCCAGCACGGCCGCACACTTGTTGCCCTAAGCCCTTTAAAGCCCTTGGCCTGATCCAGCAAGCGGGATGGACTTGGGTCCCCAGGTCTCCCAACTTCTCAGTCAGTAAATCTTTCTCACTCCAAACCCTGACATTTTGTGTTTTGACCTTTCGAAGGGGGCACAGAAACATGGGTTTTGGTAACAGGTCAAGTTGCCCTGGGCAGCACCTAAGGACTGGCTCATGAGGACGGGCCTGAGTTAGCAGCACTTTCCCTGTCTGCACAGGCGGTGTGCATAAGGCTTCCTCCTCTGATCCTGACCAGTATGCCTCTCCCTGTCCATCATAGCGAGACAAGCCAACATCTCAACTTGTGAAGATGGTTAGGTCCTAGAAAGGCTGAGGAACAAATGGTTTCACTTGCTGCAGTTTCTAGGGCTGCAGAGGAATTTGCCTAACTTATCAGACCAGAGTCCTAAGGGTGCAGAGAGCAAGCATTTCATATAACATGCATCCAAATGTCAATACTTCAGCAAAATTCATCTTCTGGATCTTATTTAAGCCTACAGAGTCTTAGAAGGGTTGGGATCTGGAAGTCTTCCACATTTAGGGAATGAAAGGAACAAATGGTTGTGATTCTGCAACAGAAGAAGGGCTTTTCTGTGATGAGGCTGAGCAGACTGAGCTGGGGTGCACATGACCTGAGGATACGGGGACAGTCACCAGGACGACCCCATCAACCTCATTCATTAAGCTCCTGCAAGGCATCCATGCACACAAGCAGGATTCAACACACATCAGGTGACCAACCACACCACAACTATCTAGGGCACCTTTTGCAGAGCTCTAGCTTAACATATGCCATCACAGAGTGACACAGTATTCCAACATCTGCCCTTATCTGACTGTGAGCTATCAAGGACATGGGTGGCCTGTTATGCTTTGCACACCTAGGCCTTGCTAGCACCATGCTCCAAAACGAGCTCTGAACTCATCCAAAGATACAGCTTTCCCAGCAAAACCAGCATTAGTCCCCTACACGTTCCATACATGTCTCCACAACTCAGACCATGGGAGCACCAAGGACAGGAGGAGCCCAATACCATGCATATTCCTGATGGAAGAGCTCATTCAAGCCTCCAGTTCCAGGCCAGGCAGCTCATATAGCTCCCAAAACGCCATGGTAAAAACCCTCCTTGGGAAAACTTTTTTAAAAAGTCAAAGCACTTGCTTGGTATAAACAAGGTAATTAATTAGAACTATTTTATACTAGATTGTGCATAGAAAACGATCTCAGCTACAGTGGCCTGAGAAACAACAACAGTAGTAGTTATTATTATTGAGCATGGCAAAGATCGTCCCTATGCTTATTACACAGAGGCAGGGGCTTATTAACACTGTGGGCAGTCAAGCAGATTTGCCTAAAGAAAAACCAGAGTTTTTCCCTCTAACTCTTGATCTTACTAATTCTACAAGGTTTCCCATTGACAAGGGCTCTGCCCCGAGGACATCTCTGGGGGCGTGACTTTCCAAGGTCTTTACTCAAAGCACCACCTGGAAGATGTGATTACCTAACAATTTACCAAAAGGGAGGGCTGCAGAACCTTTGGCATTTTTGAATTGCAACTGTTTTCTGTCATCGTAAAGAAAAAGCTAATCATTTTTTCCAGCAAACCACCCCCTCTGTCTCCTGCACAGACTATTACGAAATTGCCAAAGACCACACACTTGGCTTTCTCTGTTTTCACAGTTTTTAAAGCCATCATCAAAAGGCAGAAAGGAGTGGGAGATGAGGGTTTCTTTCCAGCTCAGCATCTGAAGTGGAATTCCATTGGTAGACTGCTATTCTCTTCTGGCTACTTTCCATCAGTTCCATCTTCTTATTAAGTGTTTATCATCTCTCTTAAAAAAAAAGGGAGACAAAAAGAAAATCTCAAACTGTGTCCAACTGGAAAGGTGCCATGCAGCCCTTACAGTCCTGCTATCGAATATTCCAGAAATGAATTTTAAAAACCAAAAATTTAGCTCATAATATATAAGTTCGATTTATGATAACATTTATCTCTATGTTAATAAGGAATTTGCAAACAAAGATGATTATCCAGGTCTTTGAAGACACATGCCATGAATCAGTCCAGTTACATGTTAGGGATACAAGGCAGTTGGTTTTAACAGAGCTGGCCCAATGTGAGATGTTTCTTTTTTATGTGAAATTATGTAGGAGAATTTTGAAATGCACACCATCTGAGTCACAGGCACTGGCTTCGGAGCAGGAATTTAGCACAAACATTTTTGAGAGACGGATCAATGATGTAAAGTTTGTTTTCAAAGGAGAATAAAATAAACGTTTCAGTTCCAAAACCAAACTGACCCAAGGGGCAGGGAGGAGCATGTCACTGGGCCCAAAGTTTAGGAAAGTCGTCAGAGTTGTTCCTCAGGTCACCACAGCAGCCCTCCCCGACCTTGTCCCTGCAGCAGCTGTGGAGCCCTCACTTAGGTCTTTTCTCCACCTCTCCACTCAGCCCTCTCCCAGCAGGGACCCCAGAAGCCAGCACAGCCTTCCTCAGGTCTCAGGATGACTCAGCCCTCCTGATGATCCCTCAGCAGTGCCTCTCCCCACCTCCCTGACCCTCCTCATACACACACACTTTGACTGATCTGCAGGAGACAGTCTTAGAGTTCCTGCTTATATTCCGGTTTATATTTCAGTAGCTCAGGAGAGCAGTGCCGCATACAAATAACAGCATCTTTGACCCCTCAGGTGCTTTATGACAGTAGGTGCCTTTGCCTCTCCTGTTCCCACCACATGGATTTTGCATCCTCATTCTGACTCCCAAACTTAATTTGTTCTTCCAGACTTAATCCAGGCATTATCTCCACTATAAAACCTCTGCTTCTCCTATAACTTTTCACTCCTCACTGTTTCTATCCCACTGCGCATCTGCTGCTATAACTTAAAGATTTATTATCCACTCACTTTTTATTACTCTTGAATTGTTTCATACATGTAACCTGGTCTCCCTCACAGATACCTCAGGCAATCTGAGGGTACGATTATTCTTGTATGATGCTCCCTGAAGACCTGGTCACAAAGTGTCACTCAGTAAGCAGCAATGGAAACACTGATGGAAGACACGCTTCAAACTTTGGTGGAGATTGGAGATAAAGTGGTGTATAGCTAATTTCCAAAGCATTACCTAGACAAGTATTAAGTTTCATTTTGAGACTGATTGCTCTTATTTTGAATTGTTCATTTTGCATGGGGGGGTGGGTAGGTGGGCAAAGGGCAAAGGGACTGTGAAAAAGTCTGAGAACAATATGCCCTGCATCAAATATTGCTGTGTGTTGGAGTCACCTGGGGAGTTTATTAAAAATAAAATTTAAAGCCTTAAGACTCACCCCAAAACTACTTAAAAGATACCTCCCATTTCAAATGGGATCGGGAGCTTCTATTTTAACAAGCTCCCTGAAGGCTCTGGACAGCCAGCCTGGCACAGACCATTGGGCTGGATTTTGGAAATCCCTCATGGAAACACTGGGTTCAAACCCTGCTTCTGGAGCTAAAAAGCCATGTGATTTAGGAGACGTTGCTAAAACCCTCTGATCCTCTCTTATTCATGTGAAATTGGAAAAATTAAATCCAGTTGCAATGAGGAGATGACTCTGCTCTTACTACTGTCTCCTGGTGTGGCTGTCCTCTGGGCTGGGAATATAGTTACTTCTCCATTATAGGGAGTGTCAGTCATCTCATTGCCCATCGCCCTGGAAAGAGAAGATGCTGAGACCAGAAGTGGAATGGTCAAGGGTCCTTCTAGCCTGGAAGATGGTCTTAAGCTCTCTCTCTCTCGGGCCCCCAGTGTGGAGATGTTCTGAGCACCCTGAGCAGAGGGTGGGAGGTGAGCGGCCTCTGCTACAGTAGGCAGGCTTGGAGCCCCACCATGACACGGCCTGCAGGGGACCCTAAGAGGTGGGCTGAGAAGAACCATATCTAGTAGCAAGTTGTACAGTAGTCCTTGTATAAATTACTTTTTCTGTTATCCTGGAAATTTAGCAAAATCTTGTCAGATGTTACAACCCGGTCTGAGTTGCATAGTAGGAGATGAAGGAAATGAATGAAGAGCCTTTTTCCTTATACCACTGAAGTAAGTTGGAAGTTTTTCACATAGCAACATATATTTGTTGAAGCTGCCTAGTGATTAAGCTTAATAATATGAGCCTACTGGTATCAGTTATGTACATATTAGGCTGCTGTAACAAAGATACCCAAAGTAGAATGGCTTAAACAAGATGGTAAAACCCACAAGTTAACAGTCCAAGGATGACAGTAAAAAGACAGAAAGAATCTGGGTGCTTATCATCACTACTCCTACTTAAGTTCAAGTCTTCACCTGCCATCTCTTTACAAATTATTGCAGTGGGTAGAATAGGGACCCAGGCTATTTCTATCTTGTTACTCTGAATGTCCTCAATACATGAGGCTCCTGTGTCCTGGTCAAAGACAGTGGCTCCGCCTCCCAACATCCTAAATCAGTGATTTAGGACCACCTTAAATCAGTGATTTCTTCTCCAAATGTATGCACCTTGATCAACTAAGGACCTTTACTTTCCAACATTTATGTGATTTTCAGCAAAAACAACTATATATAAGACATCAGGCCTGGAACTAAACATACGAAAAATATTTGTTTCCTTCCCTTGAGGAGTTTGCTTTAGTGAAAGGGACAGTCGTGGGAATGAGGCGGTCAGAGTGAAAACCCCAATGTGAATGAAACGATGTGACAATACAGTGGCAGAATGACTGCCCTGGGCTGAAAGAAGGGGCGGTAAGGGAAGTGTCCACAAAGAGGAGACAGAGATTGCTTTCCTACTGAGGAGTGAAACGTCACTACTGAGGACTACTTCAGGAGGGCCGTGGATGGAGTAGTGACATTTAGTGTGACCGAGGTAGAGGTAGGTCTGTGAGGGAGTGAGAGAATGGGCGTGGGCACCAGCAAAGCACAGCACAGCTCAGGAGGATCACGATGGTGACCATGTGACGTTGCTGGCATCATGGGGACACCATGGTGAGGAAACAGGTATGGAGGCTCTTGCAGCCATTGCAGTCATCTACTGAGAGATGACGAAGGCTAGAGCCAAAGTGGAGGGACAGACACTAGAGGAGGAGGGCGTGGATATACCACAGACATGGTCCTTTCCCTCCCTCACATAATGTTCTGAGAACATCTTTGATGTGTCAGCCCGGATGTTCAGACCTGAGAATAGAAATAAGAAAAGACATTGTCTTTGTCCTCAAACAGGTTGCAGTCTAATAATGAGCTCAAGATGATCAATAACTCTGATTATTAGCTATAGGTGTCTGTGATAAAACAGAAAACTAAGAAGGTAAATTAATTACTTAATACACTCTATTTAGGAGGCAAAAATCTTTAGAATCTGGAATCAATAGGAAAAAAAATAATCAAAGTAGATTTTACTGGTGAAAATGTTGAAAACTAGTGTGACTCCCAGGGAATTAAATACATACATAGGCATTAAGCATCCACTCAGCAATTATTTGTTTAAATTTTTTACAATTTACTTCATAGTCTATTAATAATAAAATTAGGATTCAAGTTATTTATATGGTTAAATGTGTACATGTAAAAACACATTTTTCTAAATAGGCTATAGTGACCCATATTTCAATGTATAAACAATAAAATATGTCCTTAAACATTAAAATAATAAGAACTGTGCATTACTAGTTCTTGGTGAACATCCAAAGTTGCTTCTCCATCACCCCCATGGTAACCAATCTTGAAGAGGGAGTTTGTGAAATCTGTATGGCCAGATGGGAGAAGACAGAGGGAGGGACTAGGAGCCATCCCCAAGTGGCACCCAGGTCGGGGTCTCCTCTGTAGGGTGAGCTCACCGGGACAAGCCGTGCAGCACAGGGGGAGGGTCAGCCTACCTGAGGTCTCCATCAGGAGAGAGCTCACCTCCAGACTCAAGGCCAGTTCATGACAGAGTGCATTGCTATAGCACAGAGCCTTCTAAATTATTCTCCTCTCATTTACAGAGGAAGATGGCACATCTCCCTACCAAGCAGGCCACTTAGTGAAACCACGTGGGACCAAAAGTGAGACCATTCTGTTTGAGCAAAAATTGCAGGAGTAATTTAAGAAGTCAGAAAGGCATTACGCTGGTTGGCATCTGACCAGGAAAGCAGGATAAACACACCAAAGCCTTTAGGTAAAGTGCCAAGAACTCTTTAGTGACCTAACCGCTTAGGGCATGGGGACTGATCACAGAGGAGGATGAACAACACGGAACAGCTTTGGGAATAAAAACTCCATGTTGATTATTGTCACTACTCGTGAAAAATGTGGATACTCAATTCCTTAACTGTTTGTACGGAGTCCACTTTGAGAAAATATGAACACGCTATCATCATATATTTAATAATGAAGTAAAATTCAAACTCAAGAGGAAAACCCCTGAATGTAGGAAACCCATTCCATCTAGTCGACTAAGCTCTCAGTGGAACGCCAACTCATAGTTGAAAAACAAAGGCATGAATGACAAGTGGTACACTGGAAAAGGTTGATTAGCACTCAGGGTGCAGAAAGAAACAGTGATGAGTGAACATTTCAGAACTTTAAGAGGCTATCTGGGTGTACACACACCAACACTCCTGCATCTCTAAAGCTGAATTCACTTGGGATTTCTACAAAATTGAGTAAGAAGTCACATGAGAACAGACATGCTGTGACAGGTTGTATTACTGTGCCCAACTAGTCATCCCCTGCTCTTACGAAGACACCTCCAGTGTGTGCTTCTGCGGCCTGCAGGGCCCCCATGGAGGCCACTCTGTGGCAGGGCCACATGGCTTTATTGGACTAATGACATGGGAGCAGGTACGGTTGTGTGCAGAGCACTGCAGGCCCCCAGCTTCGCTGCATTTTTCTCCTTCTAGGAAGATGACTCATCCCAGATGGATACTGTTCCCTCATCCCAGGTCCAGGTGTGAGAAGATCATGCAAAGCCAAGCAGACCCACATAGAGCTGTGGTGTCCACTGCCCACTACAATCACCAGCATGAAATGTCAAGAAGAAATCAACACATGGGAGACCATGGAGACCAGGGGGCCATTTAGCATAGCCAGGCTGCCTAACATGTGGGCTCAACAACCATCATTTAACAGAAAGCATCACCCAGGGAAAACCTGACCATAACAACCTGATGAGAAGACATATCTTGTTCTCTGTACAACAGGAGACATACACGCCCCACTCAGCAGTGGGAGAATCCTCTCCCTGCTTGCACTTCTATTGGATTTACCCACAGCTGTGTGATAAACAAGTCCTCAGGACCTGCGGTCACAGAACACACAGCAGTGACCTAAATCAACTTTCTCTTTGGTGATTCTTTACTTCTCCTGCAGTTGTTTTCAAACCTCCTTCTAGTACAATCTCCTCCCAAAGAATCCAGGATGTGCCAATTGTCCTGGAAACCTCATTACAAAACTTCACACACTCCAGATAACACCCTCACTTCCTTTGCCTTAAATCCTTAGGACTCGTGTGGCATAGGAAATGTCAGGCTTTAAGAGGGTCCCTAAAGGACCATGGACCCACTAGAAAATTAAGGTGGACTTAATAGGGACTTGCTTTGGCGGGTGGTAAAGATCTCTCTGGCACCCCTACAACCACGCCAGACCACAGAGATGGTTGGTGACTGGTCTTAAATGTCAAATAAGCCTGTCTGAAAGACTCAAAATACTGGGGCAATTTCACAGAAAATAAGAGAATCAAAGAATGAACCCAAATGCAGAGAAACCCAATAGTCAGGTGGAAATCTCTTCCAGTTCTTTGAAGAACTGGGGCATGAAGATAGCCTTCCCTTCCTGTAATCACATAAACATTTGCAATGGTTTTCTGAACACAGAAGAGCAACTGCCTTTTCAGCCAGCGGATCAAAGTGCGAGCAGGTGATGACTGCTTTCTAAGAGTAGCTGGCAGCCACCACAGCTGAGGTGACAATTAGAGCACATGGAGTGAGTCGGCATTGAAATAGCCACACAATATTTCCAAAAGTTTAGAGGACATTACTGTAGTTATGTCTTGGAGCTGGAAACATGTCTGAATTGGGATGGTTTTCATTTTTGCCAGAAGTCATTCTCCAACTTTAAATTTATATGAAAAAAATGCTCAACCTCACTGTGAATCTTAGAGAAATGCAAATAAAAACCACAATGAGATACGACTTCAATCCAGTCACAGTGGCTATCATCAATAAATCAACAAATAACAAATGCTGGTGAGGTTGTGGAGAAAAGGGAACCCTGGTGCACTGTTGGTGGGACTGCATATTGGTGCAGCCATTATGGAAATCAGTATGGAGGTATCTCAAAAAACTGGAAATGGAACTACCGTATGACCCAGCAATTCCACTCTTAGGTATTTATCCAGAAAAACCCAAGACATTTATTCGAAAAAATATATGCACCCCTATCTTCATTGCAGCACTATTCACAATAGCCAAGACTTGGAAACAACTGAAATGCCCACTGGTAGACAACTGGATTAAGAAACTATGGTACATTTACACAATAGAGAATTACTCAGCTATAAAGAAGAAGGAAGTTGTACCATTTGCAATGATATGGATGGACCTAGTGAACATTATGCTAAGTGAAATAAGTCAGTCGGAGAAAGTCAAATACCATATGATCTCACTTATATATGGAATCTAAAGAACTGAATAAATGAGAAATGTAAACAAATAGTCTCAGAGACACAGGAAAAACTGATGGTTGCTAGTGGGGAGGGGTTGGGGATGAAAGAGAAGGGGAAGGGACGAGACAATACAAATTGGTAACTACAATATGGCCTCAGGGATAGAAAAGACAGTCTGGGGAATATAATCAATAATGTTGTAAATATTTTTTAGGTGGACAGATGGACTCATATCTTGTTAGAGAGACCACTTCATAGACGGTGTAGAGGCCTAACCACCATACTGTATATCTGAAGCTGAAATTGAATAATATTGTATGTCAACTATAATTATATATACATATAGTCATGAGATGTGGAATAGAGTGTGGGAATGGAGTCAATGGAATTGTAATAGATATGTATGATATCAGGGGTGGGAGGGCAGTGGATGGGGGAGGAGAGTGGTCATTTTGTGAGGGGTGAAAAGGATAACTATTGCATTGTTTTGTACACCTGAAAATAATAATAATAATAATAAAATTTATATCTTTATAAATGTGACATTTTTGTAAAAGAAAAGACCTCATTGTTCCCCCTTTCCTCTGTGACCTCTTGTTTAATTCACATAGCACACTGGAGTCCTTTCATTTTTTTTTCTTTTGTTTTCAGCACAAAACTGGCATCTCCCTGATTGACAGCCAAATCTTCATAAGCTTACCTTTCCAGGTACTTTTTTATTTTATTTGAAATGCCATCAATAGATTTAATTACATTCAGCTTTCTCAAGAAAAAAAAAGAAAAACCACCAATCCCATTGGCGCAGTAAAATATGTTTGATATGTTTGGCTGCAAAAACTTTCATTTAGCCAAGGCTACAGAGTCTGAAGTCTCCCAGTGTAAATTACAATGTTATTTGAGATGAAGTGTAGAGTCATTTGTGGTGCTTGGGATGACCCAGGATGTAAGGTTACACTCTAGCTGTAGGTGTGACATTGGATTCTGCTAGGACAGGTACCTGGTATCGATCTTCAGTTTGGCATTGTCTCAACACGGCCAACCATGGCTGAAGATGACTAACACAAAATATCAGCTATGGCAGACATCCTTTTTCTTTTAAGAAGAGGAATGATGAGCAGCAATTACAGTGAGCTAACTGGTGTCTGATTACTCTCTTTCCCTGAACAGCACAAAATTCCTGCTCTTTTCAATAATACTCTCAGTGCTATGAGAAGACAAATGAAACCATGTCTTATGAATAGTAAATATAATAATAGTATGTGGGGTTTTCCATATGAAAATGATACAGATGTCGATGACCAGTTTTTCAAATAGTTGATGGATATAACCTGGGATAGGTTATTTTCCTTTTTCAACACTCTGCACTCTAGTATACTTAAGGAATGCTTGTCTCTACCTCTAGTCTCTAAGTCAAAGGATGGAAAGGACCTCACAGTGCCCAGTGTGTACCTGCTGACAGCACGACTCCATCCATGCTCCTCTCCCCTTGAACGGGTCTTGGCAGGGGCACTTACCTCCAAACTAGACAGCTGCCTGGTGGGGGTTCTGGGTAGGAAAAATCAACCATTCATTACGTGTGAAAACTGAACCTCTCATCTTGATCTCATTGAGATGTCTGCCTGAATCATAAGCACCCTCAAAGTGTCAGGTGATGGCCAGGTGTATCTGCAGATAAAGGGTGACCTTCTGAGTGTTTGAAGGGAAAAAGGAGTATACAACTTGCCAAAGTGATTTCTGACAACCTAGTCACTTGGAACATTTTAGGTATCAGGAAATTTATAAAATTGATCCTTTGAAAGTTATTAGGAATTTAGATGGTAGGGTTTGACTGACAGGAGCCCAGGCATAGGATTGATTGGCATGACCAACTGGGACAGTTATGTAATAGATCAATGAAGTGTGAGATCTGGTAGAAGGAGGAGGTGGGATCTCAACCCCATATTTTGAATATTTCTAAGAAAATGAAACCATTCATTTATTTATTTAATCATCTTTCTAAAGGAAAGGAAAAAGTGATTTCACCTATTTAAAATTCAAAGACCTCAAAGTGATTCTATAGTCATTATGTCACTGGACCCTCGTAACATCCTCAAAGGCAAGACTGGATTTGAAGCTGCACCAGACAGACTAAGGGTAGTGCAGCTCAGCTGATGTGTGTGCCCCGTGTTCCCTCCCCCACATCAGGCTGCCTCTCATGTCACTAATTTGCCACCGAGTCATAATTAATCAGGGTGCACACCTTCAGAAGTGAAGTGACTTAGAATTCGTATCATACCCCACACTCTGCCCTCCACACTTCCCTCAGCCCTCTGTGTGTCAGATGCTACAATCTGGTAAAACACATGAACTCAAAGTAAGTTAATTTTCCATAAGCTCCATACTTTGGATGATCAATGCTGGCATCTCACCCATAGTCTTTTAAGTGCCAGTGGCCAACAGGAGAAATTTCAAGGTCTTCCCTTTGAACAAAGTTTTCTGGCACACAGGAGCCTCCTCATGGCAGTGTGCAGTTGCAGAGTGGACTAAAGCCATTGTGTCTCAGCAGGCTCCTCAGCCAGTCTTTCCAGAAGTGCTGATGAGGACCATGTAACATCTCAGAGCATTTGTGTTTAATCAGGAAGTGTTGCTCCTGCCTATGTTTGAATTCATGCTCTGTTACTTAGTAAATCCAAAGATAAGAAAGCTTTCAACAACTTTTGAGAAATAATCCCAAAGTCATTTTACACATGTTTATTGAGGCTTTTTTTTCTTTTCTTTTTTTCTTTTTTTGTAATTTCCCTAAAGGAATAAAACTTGTAAAAATAATTGACAAAATAATTTCTACTTATTCGTTCACCAATCAGAATTTTGAGATTTCATATATTAAAAATTATTGAAAGTTAGAAGGAAGACAGACAGGAAGGGAGAGAGGAATGTCCATTTCTCTCTGCTGAAGTCATTAACAGAAACATAAGAAGGCCCAAGATGAATAATACATGCTTTGAGCTACATGAGCTTGTTGGTGTCCATGGGTTAAACTAGGTCTGCTGGATTTAAAACTATCATGAGAGACAGAGGTTAAGAACATGTGCAGAGTAAGAGGCCACTTAACAGGTTTAGTCAACTCTCCAGACGAGGCCAGCCATTTCCCAAAAGATTCAAGAGATATAACTGAAATAAGAGGCAGATGAGAATCACAAATGGACAGCAGAAAGATTTAAGAAAACTCATAGATGTCCAAGTTTTGAAAAAGGGAAATGATAAGTATGTTATCAATCCTCTTGATTATCGAAAAAAAGTCAAGAAATGGATGAGTTAATATTTAACTGGTGAGGGCCGGCCGAGTGGCGCGATGGTTAAGAACTGGCTTGGGACGCCAGAGGGCCCCGGTTCGGATCCCACATATGAGGGCCAGTGACACTGCCCTCTACAGCTAAGATGCTGAACAACAGCTCAACCTGGAGCTGGGCTGCCATGAGTCGCCGGCAACGGCGTAGGCTGCAGCCCCTGTGGCAGTGGGTTGCCATGGGCTACCGTATGTAGCCAGCAGCCAGTGTGAGCGGCCAGCAGCTGCAGTGAGCGGCCGTCCAGAAGCCGGCGACTGATGTGCCTCACCCGGGAAGAGCGCAATGATGGTGCCAACTTGGGCCAGTGAAGCAACGTTCTCCACAACTAGACTGAAGAACAAAACGACAGCAACTTGTCTGTTCCCCTTCCCCCAATTCCCCAGCACTGTTCCCATCCCCCCAATTCCCCAATAAAAATCTTTAAAATATATATATATATTTAACTGGTGAAAGAAAAACAAGGGTTAACCAGAAAGCTATAACAGTTGACTAAGGAAAAGTTATTATAAATGGTATTTACATTTGTGAATGTTCATCTTAGATTAAGAGAATATTGTGAACATACTCATCTAACTTTGAAAAAGACATCTGGCAAGTTTCATATCATATTCTTGCACACAAAAGCAATAAAAACTGGTTTGATTATGACATCGGTCAGGGGAGTCTACGTGCTCAAGCAAACAACCCTCAAATTGCAGTGGCTAGATTGAGTGCAGGTCTAGTTCTCCCTCACACCACAGCCAATGTGGAGGGATCAATGCTCAAGGCTCCACCCTTTGAGCAGCTGTGCTTCTGTGAGGTCTCCAGGGTCTTCTCCATGAAGTCAGTGCACAGGAAGAGGTAGAGAGGGTTAAACAAGAGGGCCTTTGTGCATCATGCCTGGAGGTGGCACCATCACTGCCACTCTCATTCTGTAGGCCAGAACCTGGTCTTAGGGCCATATCTAGCTGAAAAGTCGGCTGGGAAACGAGGCCTACCAGGAGGCCGAAAAAGTCAAGGAAAGCATGGATAACATGAATAAAAGTGAGTGCTGGCAGTCTCTGCCACAATGTAAGTTAATAAATCTTATGTTGGCTACTATTTGGCTCTGTTATACTCAATATTTTTATAAACAACATAATCAGAAGCCTAGAAGTGCTCTTCTGATTTTGAGATCATGCACAACTGGGAAAAAGAACTAATAAACTAGGTCAATAGCTAGCAAACTTCTGTAAGAGACCACACAGTAAATATTTTAGGCTCTTTGACCCACAGTCTCTGTCCTGAACACTCAAGTCTACCATTATGGAGCAAAAGCAGCCATCACAGTATGTGTGGCTCTGTTCCAATAAAACTCATTTACAAAATGAGGCAGCTGCCAAGGTTTAGTCCACAGGTTGTAGATTATCAAACTCTGGGCTAGGTAACAGAATCAGAATTCAAATAAATAGTATAATGGATCCAAAACAAACAAGATTACATTTAGAGTAGTTACACTTAAAATTCTTCATATATGTTGGAAAGAAAAGCCCTCAATGTACAAAGTAATGATGAAGTTCTTGTGTAGAATACCATTACACAAACTGTGCTTTACAAAATACTCAAAAGGAGATAACAGTGTGGCGTGGATACATAAGGGTCATGAATGTGGGGACATGGCCCGTTGCTGAGTCCCCTCAAGTACACCAGCCAACTGTATCCCAAGAGGTCATGAACTTGGTGAGTTTGTCAAGGTCCCACATGGATCCTTGGCCCAGAAACCTGATTGATCCCTCAGGAATAGGACAGTTCGTGTATTTTCACCCAAAATATTGAAGAATTTGCAAAAAGTTAGTTATACACTGACAACATGGCTAGGCTCGTTAAGTAAGAGGTGAGTTTCCTGTCTGTGGAAGGGATCAAATGACCTTAGTGTCACCTTTAACAGTGATTTTAGGAGTTTTGGAATTGGATGAGAGGTTGGATCTGATAACTTTTGTGAACCTTACCAACTCTACAGAATGTGTGACTCTAAACTGCAAAATAAGTAAGTAAACCTCAGCTACTACTTTCTTTCCCCTGTATTCACCAGAACTGAGTGTTTGGTAAGAGAAAAAAATGTCCTTATGAGGAATTCTTTCTGACATTAGACTCAAAGTTCTTCCCACCCTCCCATGCCACACCGCCACATATCAATCCTCGCCACAGAATCACAGGATCTTAGAGTTAGATAAACCATTTTTAAGAATATCCATCATATTCCCACCCAAAGGGAGATCTCCTTGGCATCAGCACTGACCAATACCCACCTGCCTTCTTCTTGGACACATTCAGACTAGGAGCAGAACATCTCAGGAGGCAGCTCCATTCACCCTAGCAGGTATCTATTCATTAGAAGAGCCCTCCATGAATCCAGCTGAAATGTATCCTCCCAAAAGTTTCATCTTTTGATCCCAGATCTTGCTATTATTTCTCTCCAACTCCAGATTTTTTTTAACTTGAAGTTCAGTTTCTGGGTTTCATGGCAATACTCTGTGCCACCATGCTTATTATATCAACCCCCCTCTGAAGGTGACAGCTCTGACAATAAAGCTATGATGTGAGCATACCCAATGTAGCTTATCACTACTATTAGGGAACAATAGCCACCACTGAATGCCTGGCACTAAACAGGCAGGGGTCAGGAAGGCCATTATGTTTGTTACACCAGTCCTCACAGCAACCTTTACAGCAGGTATTACATCCATTTTATAGTTGAATAAACTTAGACTCAGAACAGTTTAAGGACTCACTTCAGGGAAAACAGATAATAAATGGAACAGTCAGGGTTTGCAATCAAGTGGGTCTGGTCCTAAGTGCACACTCTTTCCATTTACCTCCAGGTCACTTGTTTTACCTATCCAGGTAAACAGTATTTTTGCTCTATTTCATGGTTTGTCATCACACTTTTACAGTATGTGACAAGCACATTACACTATAGCCCAGACATCCTGAGAATCGATGACTTCTAACCAGCCAAATACAAAAGAAAGGTAAATAAAATGAAAATACCATCAAATCCCAACTAAGGTGTGAAGGGTACTCTGGTTTGAGTCAAAGAAAACTCAAATGAAAGCACAAACTTTACAGTAGAAAGTGAGCATCAATATCTACTTTGCAGACTCCCATGTGGAGGACAGAGCATTACATGTCACAAACATTTACACATTGCAAATCTCACTAGTAACTGTAGATTAGAAAAATTAATAAAGACACCTGTGGATGATGTCATCCAAAATATACTTCAGCAGTTCTACTAAAACTGAAAAAACCAAGACCATGGACCAAAGGCTGATGACGTGCAAAGGAGTTGAATTGAATGACTGATGATGCTCAGTGTTGAAAGAAACATTTTTCCTGGACTGTTATACAGTGCCACCCACACAGGAAATCCAGCAGACATATTAATTATGCCTAGCATGTAACCCCAAGATCCAGAGAACATGCTCTATTTATTTCCTCTGTGGGGATGGGAGGGGAGTAAAATAAGACACTATCTGCAGATGATGCTGAGATCTGGGTGTGCTGTTTTCATCTGAAATGCCTTAACTCACACCAATTCTTCCCAAAATTGTTATCTTTCTCTGTAAATAAACCCAAGCCTTCATTTCAAACAACTGGCCCAATGCAAATAATTACTAAACTTAGCTCTGATACGAGCTGTTGCTCAACTGCAGAAAAGACTTCCAAAATGACCCCCCTTCTTGCGGTTTTCAGTTTCTCACAAACTCACACTTCCACACTCATGTCCACTTTTGTTTATTGCCTTTTCACCTCCTGAAATGAGATGTGCATCTTTTCTGGACTCTCTCCAACCCCATCTATAAAAGCTTCAGCAATCTTCAAACTCCTGGTTTGCTAAAAGAACCACAGATGGGCCAAAATATGACTGAAATTCAGGCCAGCTGGAAAACTGTGACAGTGTGGGGACCCCATGCCAGCAGTTGGAGACTGGTGTTTCCTCAGCGCTGACCTGATCTGGGTGCATGGTTTGAAGCTCGGGAAAAGCTTTGAGTGAGACGCCAAGTCCCAGGAGGTGATGTGTGTAGACGGAGACATAAGCCCTGGTCTGCTTGCCGAGGTGACATCACCGCTGTCACAGCTGATGCTGAAGCAGAGTTGCAGACCCCATGCCCTCAATGCTTCCGGAGGGCCGCCCAATGTCACAACTCCTCTGTGCCTCGCGCCTCACCGGGTACATTGGGCTTCTCCTGTGTCCTGGCTTGATTCTGGCCACCCGGACTCACGGCGCTGACACAGTGCCCCCTCTGCCCTGGGTCCCCTCTTCCCTGACTTACCTCACTTCAAAAATCATCCTCTGACTCCACAGAAGGGCAGGTTCCCTACAAGCAACCTGTGGGACCACATCCCCAACCCTCCTGCTGCCTGGAATGCCTGCACCTGGCTATAAGGAATGCCTCTCTGCTGAGCCTCCTGGCTAGACTGTGCTCAAGGGCTGACCGAGGACCAGAACGCACTTCCCTCTCAGGCTTTCACTCCGAGCCGAAACGTGTCCTACCATATCTCCATCCCCAAGCAGAGCACAGCTGCCAACCCATGTAAGCATCTCACCACTGTTTACTGAATATATGAGTGAGTGACGGGCACATGTTTATAATATAACATAGACAGATAATCAAGGAAGGAGCTATGTCATATCCTTCTTAAAAAGTCTTATATTTTTAAACAAAAGGCCCACAATTTAAAATAATGGATTACTCAAAGACCAAACTCACCATACCCCCACACTCCTTTTCCTTTAAGACCACCTCTCTAAAACAAGTCAACCATGACTCCAGAGGGCTCCACTGGCCAGTGGTTTGGGGGTGGTACATTTTTGACGATCACATTTGAAGGCTGTTTTTTGTTTGTTTGTTTGTTTGTTTGTTTTTAAAACAAATCCAATTTGATTTTAGGAGGCCTTCAAAAAATAAGTGTACTATTAGATATTTTTATTTCTAAATAAACTGAAATAGAGTTGAGGACTGTGATCTGATGATTACTGCAGAGGCATTCAAACTGACACAAACTATTATAAAATTCTGGATGTAAAGATGAAAAATAATCTATGCAGAAAATGGCCTTTCAAAATCTGAAAGCAGGCATATGTCTTAGATTTCTTCCTCTAGAGCAAGAACAAGCCAATCAGGAGAGAGACTGAGCAAGGAAGGGAAAGGCCCCCCAATTCCACTCCACTTGTGTTTTCAAATCAATGAAATGCTGACAACTTGATCATAATCAGGCTGCTCTCTCACTGTTACCACAATGAGTAAAATTTACTTAGTACTTATGAGTGAGAATTTTTTAAAAATGTATTTAATTTAAGCTGTTTGTTACAACGTATGATCTATATGGAAATGTTTAGATGTTAATGACAATAAAAATCAGAAATATTCTGGAAAGGATGAAGACCATTTTCCCTAGATCGTTGCAATGGTTTCTATCCTGTTTTTTGCATTTAATCACCCTGTAAATCAGCAAATTAATGGCGACCTGAGTTCAGCCTGGATGGTGTGCATGCTTTCCCTCCTTAGAAACCTCACCAGGTCTCGACTTATTAAATGCATTTAGGCCCCTCCACAGGAAAGTCAAGCAGCCCAGCAGTCTGTGCTACATGTAGAAATGTTCTAGTACCTGGAGAAAAGAGTGACACAACTGCAAGCTCTAGCATTTTCCTGTGTCCACTCTCTGACAGCCATGATGGGAAACCCTCCTATGTGCCTCCACTACTGCCTGGCCAGGCCATGGCAATGGGGTGCAAAAAGGCCATTCAGACATCTGAAAATTCCTTACGTGCTATTACTGCCACCTCACAGCCCATAAAAACACCAAATTCTCAGTGTTCTGGAAGCAGCAATGTGTCCTGCTTCTGGGGCTGCTTGGGGGTACCCAGGAGGAGAGAGAGTCAGCTGGGAGAAAGCTCCTCATCAGGCTAGCTTGCCTTTTCTGCAACAAACAAAACAAGAAAGTAGAGAAAGAAGGGAAAAACAAGGAGACAAAAAGAGAAAATACTGGTGTATGGGAAGTGCACTGGCCAGCACAGGTATGGGGTCCAGCACCTCCATGGGAACCTGCTTCCTCACCTGTACAATAGGAAGGCTAACCCTGTGTGGTTGGAGCTCACAGGTCATGACCCTCCACCAGAACATCTTGTTCTAAACTCTGGAGACACAGCTTTGTTGCTGGAATCCTAAAGCCACACCTTTAGAGTTTAATTAGACCCACAAGTGGACTCAGATCCCATGTTTTGTCAGTGACCCTTTTCCAATCACGCTCCAACATTACCTCATGGGCCCCCCTTGAACTTCCCTTTGGTAGAGTTTTGGTGATCACATCTGAAGTATAGCAGGGATGGGAGTGAGAGAGAGCGAACCCAAAAGATTTCCTCTTGGCAGTCTGACCAGCTACCCATTCTTAGCTATAACATCTTTGTCATCCCAGGACACTGGTGCTCAAATGCCATCTGCTTAGTAAAATCAACTCAGTATTTAGCATAAAAAGTCAAAATATGCTGAAAAAAGAAAGCGAATGGCTCACACATCCTGGCTGCCTCATTTCATAGATCTCATCCCCAGATGGACAGTTTCACACTCAATACTAGAGAACATCCCAGCCCACAATAGTATGGCCAAGACCAGTCTTTGGTCTAAAATTATGGTAGAAATTCCTGAAACTTCATTTATTCACTCAAAAAATACTACTGAAGGCTTACTATGATTCAACAGCTTGTGCCACTTAAAAATATTGAAAGAGCAAGCCAATACGTTTTATAAATTGTGCCCCCCCCCATCCCTCATAAACCAGGTTGAAGACAAAGAAATGTGCTCTCATGCCTGTCACATTCTAGTTGTGTGGACTTATGCAAATTCTGAAGCTTAATTTTCTTAGTAATCAATGAACATAATATACCTATTTCATAGGATTGCTAGGAGACTGAAGTGATGCAAATAATACACAATTCACAGAATAGTGCCTAATACATAGAAAGTACTCAGTAAATAATATCAAGAAATATTATTATCATCACATAATCAATATCATTATTCAGATGGCTGCTTCTCTTATGAAAGAACAACAGGACAGCACAGTGAATGGTATTGGTTTCTGACAAAAGAGGGAACCGTGACCATGGGCAAGACCAAAGCCTGACTGCCAGTCAAAGCTCTTTGAGGCATTGGTGTTCCTGTGAACAGGTCAGTGTTGGCTTCCTGATCAAGTGTACTCAGTATCTTTCAGAAAGCAGGAAGTTAGGAGAAAGCACTGGAAACCTGCACAGGTGGCTTAGGTGGGCACCTGCACACCTTTCCTCTCCAGCCACAAGCCCCAGGGATGTCCTGGGTGTTAGATAGCATAACGCAGATGAGACCAATGGCTGCCTGACAGAAACATTCCATCTGAAGCTCCACGGGGCTAAGACTGTGGGTTCTGGAGGTCACAAAGGTGGCAAGGTGGCAGCACAAGCTGGTGAGAGGGTCCAGGGGCCTGAGATGCGATCATGTGTGCCCCAGAGCTTCTCTCCAACCCAGTTCCCCAAATACAACGAAGGCACTGGAGGAACCAGTGGGAGGAGAGAGTTGGGGAGACAAAATTCTAGAAAGATCTCCACATAAACAAAAATTTAATCACTTTAACTCTAAAATAACTCATTCAAAAGAGCCAATTCAATAAACCAACATAAGACAAGAGCTGGTGACAGAACTTCAGTGCTCAGAGAGTAAAGTGCCCATAGGCACAGGGTTGCACCCCTCGCTCTGCCTGGTTATTCTCTTCTTCTCCAAGGCAGGTTTTTAAAAAATGTAAATGGGAAAACCATGTCTGCGTAGTGTGAAGCTCCTTGTCAGTACGCTTCCTCTGACAGCATATCTTTTCTTTACAAACACATTAATTTTTTTTCATAAAATGAGAATATTGTATATACCTACAGTGTACAACTCCCCATCAATATTCATTACAATATGATTTTAGTGGCCAAGCTGAGGTCTGAACAAACTCCGCGTCCTGTCTCTGCCCTCCTGCTTTTCACAGTTCTGTCACTATGTGACTTATGCTGTGACCAAAATATTTTTCTCACTACAACTACTGACCAATTAATCCCATGCTAGTTCCCCTCAGTTAAGCCCATTCCTCTCTGCCTCCATCTTCCAGCTGTCTCCAGACCCCTGGAGACACTATGTCGCTTCTTTGCCACACAGCTGGTCTTTGTTGGCTCCTTTGGTAACAGCACCCCTCACCTCAGAGAGCCTCCTGGACCTGCAATGTTCCCAGACTCACCTCCAATGAGCCCTTCCTTCCTCAAGGACCCCAGAAACCCCGTTCTTGGAAATTCTCTCTTAACTAGAAGACAGGTGTCCTCCACCCCCAGCACTGTCACCACTGTGTTCTGCTCAGCATTTTGTAGCATAGTGAATGCCACAGCCCACCTTCTCTTCCCACCCTCAGTATACAGCTGTCCAGTTTGCATTTCCCTGGAAGTGTTCACCTGCTTTCTGATGCTAACAGTTCTACTTTGGATCCACCTCAGAAGTTCAGAATCATGTTATTGACAGATGCACAGTTGAGCACCCTGGCTCCAGTAGGAGCTGATGAGAGGATAGAAAGAATCAATCAGTTAACCAAAAGTTGGCTTTTATACCAAAGGAGCATCTCTTCCCATTTTTAATTGAGAGTGACCTACCAAATAAATCATGTTTTTACAATGATTAGAAATACTTTGCAGGTTATTTTGCCAGGGAGTCTACAGTTCACCTGAAACTCATATGAAATTAGAAGAATTTTGTTTTTCTCCAGTTTTGACTCAAGATAAAAGAAACCAGGGCCATGGAGGTAAGGATGCCCATGACTCTTTATGGAGTACCCGAACTCACAGGAATTTGAGAGGTGTGGTAAAGAATCACAAAAATCCTATCCCTAATACGTCTCTTTTGCTTCAAGGCAAAACTGTTTGTGAAAACTTTTCTTTTGATTTTTGTTATCCAAATAATTCCAGCTTAGATTGGAACTCAAATATTAATCTGATAATAACACCAATGAGACACATTCTCTGATGACTGATCTCAAATAACTTCCAAGGGTTTACTTTACCCATTTTCTGCATTCCTTTCCAGCCGGGCTTTGCCCCTCTTTACCACCAGCCACCCCCACCAGCACCACCATCATCTAGGAGTAAAAAGACCCTGAAGAGCATGTCTTAAGATGATTACTACATGCTTGGGAATATCCTTTAATTTAAATTTTGTTTTATTTTATTTTTAGCTTCAAAGGTTTTGCAGGAATGAACACCTGTCTTTCAGGGCATTATAAGAAATTGTCAGGTACCTGACGTACTTTGTTTTGTCAAGTCCTCCAACAGTGACACTGAAGATAGAAGTCACATTTTAATTAATGATCAAAGCAAAGGACACCTGTCAGGCTGGGATAGAATTCTAAATTCTTTGATATTAGGTTTACGAATCTGAAAGAGTCCTTTGATTCTCCCATGTGTTTGTCCTTTCTTGGAGATCAACTTAAATCTTTTTTTTTTCAAAGGCAACATATTTAGTTAATCTGAGCACCAAAATTATGGGTGACAATGTCCATTCACACAGCAACTCTAACACCTTGTAAAAGTCATACTTTATTACAAAGGATGGCAGGGCACTGTCCAAAACGTCCCACTGCACTGGAAATTTGCTGTGGTCTTGCTGCCTAATGTACAAGAGCCCTCAGGGGCTTCAGAAACCCTTGAACTTGACCTCAGTTTAAAGAAACTACTTGTGCCTGTTACTGTAAATGGCAGAGAATGTAGGATGCATTCAGATAACTCAGAATTCTAAGTTCAACTGTAATTAGTCCATCTTACAAGGCAGAAATCAGTTATCTTACATAAACTAAAATGCATACATAGTTAGATATGTTTACGTTATATATGATATATAACATAATATCAACCTATTAATATATTGTTAATATAATATGCAAATTAATGAGAATTAATATATAAATATATTACTATATTAACATGTTTATATATCATTACATACTATGTAGGCTATATTTACTAATAACACATAGAGTGATCTTCCGCACACACACGCACATACACACACACACACTAATAATCTTCATGGTGAAAACAGGACAATTGAGATTCAGCTATAAAAGCTTGCACTTACATGTAAAAGTTGCTTGGGGTCATTGACTGGCTGCTAGAAACAGTATTTAAAATACTTTACAATAGTGGAAATATAGAAAAGTATAAAACACAAATCCCAGAAATAATTCCATTCATATTTTGGTGTACTTTTATGCATTTTTAATGTGAACAGAATTTTATCATTTGAGTACACTAAATGTATAATATTGTATTCTTCCTTTTTATAATTAACATAGCATTTTCCTTTATTCTTTAAAGTGTCAATGAATATTATTTTATGAATATATAGTTATTATATATACTATAACCCACAATAATTTACATGATGATTTTTCTCTAGTTTTCTGCTAGCATGAAAACATCACAATGAAGTAAAATAAAACTGCTTGTTTTCTTTTATTTATTTAAGCTTAAATAAATATTCTATTTATTTAAGTTAAGAGCTATTTATTTAAGATTCTACTGCATAGTGCTAAACTATCTTTCAAACAGATCATCAAGTTTACAATTCTACCGGAAGTATATAGAAATGCCTTTTTAAATTTTTGCACTTTTTGTTTTAACCCTCACAACCACCCTGGGGGATAGGTACTCTTATTATCCCCCTTTTATTTTTTCACTTTTTTATTTTTTCAATTGCAGTTGACAGTCAATAATATTTTATATTAATTTCAAGTGTACAGAATAGTGCCAGGCAGGTACTAATCAGGGGACTCACTTCATAAATTTTTGCACTTTTTTGACTGTTAACATGGTTGGATGTTATTTATTGTTTATCAGACATTTTAATTTACTTTTTTTTATTTGTATAATCTTACTGACTATACACTCCAATTATTTTTTTTGCATGAGTTCTTTATATATTAAGAAGAATAACCATTCTTCATTAGGTTTATTGCAAGTACTTTTCCTTTTTCTACTTTTTAAAAATTTTATCAATAGAGATTTTAATGCATAAAGATGTATAAAGATTTTTAAAGTCTTATGCAAGCAACTCTAATCTTTTGTGATTCCTCTATTTCTTACTATTTTAGAAAGTCTTTTCCCATAGAGAGATCAGATATATGTTTGCCTGTTTTCTTATTGTTTATTTTGTCTTACATCAGCTCTCCCTAAACTCATATTTCTTTAAATTAAATAATTATTTGTAACAAAGCTAAGCTTTTGTTCTTCATCATAGCATTTCTTGAAAATATTTTCATTATTTTTCAGAAACTAACCAAGAAAAAACTAGGTCCTTCCCCCACTGAGAAATCCCATGGAAGCATCCAGCTACTCTCAATGGGTGTTAAGGAGTTTCCAGTCCCTTTCTGCCCTGCGTTCATAAAAAAACAGCATGACAGTTTAGGCCACAGTCTGCCAGAAAAAGAATTGCAGTTTCTCATGGAGCAACAGTCTGAGCACAGTTTTTAACTTTATAAAGGGAATGGTAATTGCAATGGATTCTGTTTTTCTAATGGGGTGATCTTCTGGTTTGGTGTGACAACCTGAATAAAGGAACATTTTGAAGACTTACATATGCTCCTCAAAGAGGAAATTTGATGAGAAGTAGCAGCTTAGTATTTGCTATGAGGTCACTCAACTCAAAGCAGCTTTCAACATTTCTGAAGAAACCACACTTTAAAGTTTAGCTGATCAAAGTGGAGTAATGTACAGAAGTCAGAGCCCCTTGCTGGCCCATCCATTACAGAGGGTGAGATGCAGAGGTTTCAGGGCTGCAAGTTGGTGGGACATCGGATAGTGACACTGTCTGCCCAGTGTTTCTCTACCAGAAATGGAAGGGTGGTAACCAAGGCCTCGCAAACTGAATGTGAGCACCTGTGCCCAATTAATCCCAAGTCAAACGATCAGAAAACAATTTTCCCTCTAACACCAATTAGACCAGAAACAGTTAGAGAACAGCATTCCTCCCCTCTGTTCACGACGTCCAATTCCCAGGACAGAAAGACTCCGCGAAACCCCTTCCATTAGAACTTCTCACTTCCTTTGAGACCGACATTCGACCCCAATATGGTTTTTAAAAATTGGGGGGGAAAACCCACCACTTAATTTAAACTTACTGAGAGAAAGGGAATCTGGCTGTAACGATTAGAAGGAATCAACAGCTTAAAATGTATGAGTGGGGCTGCGCTTAAAAGAAATGTCACCAGGAGAAGAAAAACTTCACGTAGGAAACAATGTAGAACAGAGGAGGCAGAGGAGGCAGAGGAGGGGTGTGCACAGGGGAGAGTTCCTGGAGTATCTCCCTCACCTAGCTATACAATAATCTCAGCCTAACTTTCTGTACGTGTGGAGAGCAATAAGGCTTGGATGCATTATGGTCAGTCTATTGCAAAATGTTTACCTACGATGGTGCTAGTGTAGATTACAATATATCAGATCCAATGCAAAGCATGTATTATATTAAAGGAAAGGCCAGTTGTAATACAGGTTCCACAATATTCTTATGTGGGATCATGAAATCTGGGTACGTCACAGTATGAATACTTTACACCCCAGTCCATGCAGACTACTGTTAATTGCTAACTATTGCTTTTTATTACCTAAAAAATAATAAATCTGTTTCATTAAAAATCTGGACCATTGCATAAAATTGTGTCACATTTTAAAAATAATATTAACATGAATAAGGCAACTGAGAATTGGTAGCATCTTTCTTCCTGTGGAAACTGAGGAAGAGAACCATAAATTACAGGGGTACTTTGCCTGGGGCCAAATACAATCAGATTAAATTGGGCATTCTCTTCCCTCTAAGCTCCCACTCCCAGTCCATAACTCCGTAGGCATAAAGTCATTTCTCTGAAATTGAAGCAGAGCTGGCTGTTTTTTATGAAGTTAAGTGAAATCACACATGTAGACATGACCATCCTGCTCAGTGTCTGAGCCAGAAACCCAGCAGGAAGATTTCACCTGCACAGAAGGGGAATGTGGACACGGGTGCGACTGGTGAAGACATGAGATGATGTGAAGCTTCATGCAGCCCTGTCACCCAGCACCAGGACCCCAAGGAATGCTCACACCCCAGGCTCCATCTCTATTCTTAACAAGTCTTCAAAGAAAGTAGATCAAATCTGGCACTGTCCAAAGACTCGTGCCTACTTTTCCCTTGATCTTCCCTCTCAAGATATCCCTTTGAACCAGATTTGCAGGATGAACAGAGATTAAAGGCAATTATGGCTTCTGTTCTGCTTCTAATGGCCCATGCAACCCTGAACTGTGCTCGTGAAATCTACAGCAACACCACCATGCTGCCTGTCTTATCTGTCAAGAGCCATACTTCATTGCTTCCAAATGCCATTTCTGGTGTTTTCTTTCAACTTCAATCTAAAAATTTTACTTTCCATGTGCTTTAAGTGCTGGGCACCAGCATAATTAAAACAGCAGGGTTCTGAAGGAGGAAAGGAGGGATGCTAAGAGATCCCCCAGTGAGATCCTTACCCACCCAGGATCCTGCCCATTTGAGAAAACAAAGGCAAGCAGGAGCCAGGAGTTGGGAACACATTCCTGGGACTTAGGAGTGCCACCTCCACAGTGCATGTATTCATGGCAGGCTGTTATCTTTGTCTGCCTTGTCAGACTCAGGTGGGGAAGGGCCCCCGAGAGCCCATCTCGCTGACACAGAAATGGTGCTATTGCCCTTTAAATAAATGTTTGGTGCTAGTGCTATCCATATAATCTTCCCTACAGCTAAAACCTCGCCAGAATAAAAGGCATGACAGAAAAATTAGGTGCTTGCCAAAGTGCTCTGAAGTGGGAAGGTGTGAGATACTTCCTAGTCAAGGCCTTCAGCCCCCAACACCCCAACCGCTCAGAGCATTTCTGCTCCCTGGGCCGGGTCAGTCACCTGCCTTGTTTCTCAGTGAACAAATGAGGATTGTTCCCTATGCTCACAGCCAGTGAGTGAGATCAGGTTCTGAGCCTTCTTTGAGAGGCAGACTCTGTGACACGGAAACAAATAAGGAGCTGGAGGTTAAGTAATAATAAGCTGTGTCGAGGAGCATTGCTGTGACTAGTAATACGCTTGCACTCAACCTGCAATGCCAGGGGCCGCAGGAATGGACTGGACCCTGAATTAGGCGCCTTGGATCTCGCTCTTAATTTACATAAAGATTTCACCCCACCTTGCCATCAACAAAACCATGAAACCATGGTATTATTAGTCCTCAAATCATTAACTGGCCAGGGATTAGAGGACAGTAGAAACAGCATGTGAAATTTGAATCCCACAGAGCAATGTATCTGATATATACACACATATATGTCTTTGGTTCCAGTGCTAGTATATTATTAATATAGTAACACAAATCTATACACGCATATATGTATATTAATAATTTTAATTTTAGGAACAGTTGTCAAGTGTCTAAAATATGTGTGAGGGCCACGCAGTGTGAGATAAATGGCCTCTGTTCTGAGGAAGCATGCAACCTATGATCTATTTACTGAATATGTCTCAGTATACCCAGAAATAACTAGAATGTCTCCACTTTCCCATGTCACAGCTACTACCTAACAACTTCACATCTACTCTTCAGACTAACTCTCTAAGGAATGTTTTACTTCTGTTATCTGTGGAAAGGAAGTAATACAGGAAGTTATTTTTATGAGGTAGGTTAACCTCTCGAGGCCACATGGCTTAGCTGTGATGTCTGCTTTGATGAAGTCATCACTAGACAGTGGCTATGACACAAGCAAGACACAGCAAGGGCTATGAGGGTGACAGGCCGAGGCTATTGTGCAGGGCCGCAAAGGCACAATTTCCCACCGAGAGAGAAGATGGGCAAAGCTTCATGGGAAAAGGGGCATTGAGTTTTGTCATGGACAATCTGTCCATGCTTACAGAACTGAAAGTTAGAATTCTGCTAAGAAATAAGCCTGGATATTGGTCGTTAACTAAATGATCACATTACCAGTGAAACATCTCATCAAAACTTTGGTTTCAGCCTAGCAGTTGCAGCTTGAGTAGAGCAGGCCGCTTCTGCAGCACTCCATTCAGGCTAAGTGCTGTCTCTGTGCCTGTCCTTTGGCTGAGTGACATGGAACGACACACAAGGAAGCGGTGCCCCCCAGAAGCCTCCCTTAGCCCTCCCTGCGTGGATGTCACATAGTTGAAAAGAAGTAAGAGGACCATTTCAGTTAGTCACCCGTTTCTGAACATAACACCTTTGGTATTGAGCGATCTGAACACTTGCATGATGACATCTAGTGAGAATCCGAGACAAGGGCAAGCGATATGCGCTCTCAGAATCTCCAGGTCAAAATTAAGATTCTGGTTACATCACCAGTTGTGTGACCCCTTCAAAGCTTAGTTTCCTTACATGTAAGACAGTGGCAATAAGAATACTTACCTCACAGACGTGCCATGAGGACTAAATGAGACGTGTACAGTAAACCATGTTCTGTGAAACCCTGCCGCGTGGTGGGCAGATACTGCCACTGCAGTTGTAAGCTCCCACCTGAGCAGTGGGACAGCCTCTCGGGCTGCTGAATAAAGCATTAACAACATTGTAGGTTGTGTGGAAAAAAGAAGAGTCTAAGAAAAAAACAATGTCGTATAATTTAAACTTCTGCTTCTACGTAAGTTTAAATTTTAAGTCGCCACCCTGACTTAAAATTTCTGTGTATCTTCACAGGCAAACATCTCACTGACCCTGTGCCATGTCTAGGCCAGTCCACACCTGCCGTGTTGCCAACAAGCAAAAGAGGGTCCTGAGAGCAAAGCTGACATGCACAGGTGGCAGAGGCCTTGAGAAAGGACACCTCTCTCTGCCCGTGTCCTGCAGAGAACCTACCCAACAACACACAGCTCTCTGCGCCTGAGATTCCCTGTTTGTGAAATGATGCTGATGCTTCTAGGTCAAAACACCTACATTCATGTCACTTGGCTACAGAAAAAAAAACACATGGTCAGTCCTTTTTCCAACCTTCTTCCAAACTGATTAAGTGAGCATGTGAAATGTCAGTAGTTTACCCAACTGTGGTCATTTTAGAGAAACTGAGGCACCACAAGGTTGTGTCAACTGTGTATGATCACCTGTGATTGCCAAACAGTCAATGATTAAAGTAGCCACTTAGTGTCCTAAACCTGCTCTCTCTCTCCAACTTTCAAGTGAGAAAGCTCGTACTTCAAAGCACAGTTTTGTTCCCTGCTGGCCAGTGCTTCACAAACCATCAGGTACTGTTTATTCAACCTCACATTTTAGCAAATATTCATGAGCAGTGTTTACAAGTTCCAGAGATTGCCCTGGCAACATTATTAATGCTTCAAAAACCAAAAGCCATCTAAATCTGTTAATCTAGACAAAACACAGGAACAATATTCTGTCTCCGGGTTTATTCAAGTGTAATGCACCTTTAATGTCAACTTAGATTTTTCAACTCTTGTCAAAAGCCTCACAGTAATTACAGTCAACAGTAACGGTGAACTCAGTCAACAAGACAGCACAACAGGAAATTGTGGAGAAAATTTAAAAGCAAAACCAAAAGAGACAAAAAAGCCTGACAATTTTAAGAAAAACTCAGAAGAATTAAAGGTTGTCCCAATGTAATAGAATGCAAGGACCCGGCCCCCTGAAACTTCTGCTCTGACAGACTCTGGTCCACATAGGCAGGGCCAGCCTCAGAGGGCCTGCCCTCTCCTCGCCCTGGAGCATGCCAGCCAATCATCAGCCTATTTCTGGCTACACAGCTAACCATCTTTTGGTGCCCACTTTTCACTTTGTCACAAGTAGGGCTGTAGCTGAAGCACAGCTGGCTTCTTGTTCTCCCAGCCCTATAATTTAGTTTAACAGCTTTAGGGACAAGAGGAAATGGCGAAGTGCCCTGGAGCCCCCACACTTGTTTCAAAAATTAGTTTTGCATCATGCTGTATATATACTCACAAGTATTTTAGGCAAACAGTGTAGGCAGGTCAGGCCCAGATGGGTGCAAAGCACTGCTTCCTTGGTTTCCTGGCAGGGCAGTCAGGTGTGTATGAGGGAGGGTGTGTGTGTGTGTGTGTGTGTGTGTGTGTGTGTGTGTGTGTGTGTGTAAAGCAAGGCCCTTGAAAAATATGTGAGACATATTTTACTAACAAGTCAGGGTTGGAGAAGAGCACTACCGCACACTAAAACAGACACTCTGGCAACCAGTGTGGCTGTTTCTGGAGGGGACCCAGCCTGGCAGGTGAGTACTTCTGCTCCCGACTTCACCTTGGAACCTTGTAAATACCTGGGGTGGTGGGGCAGGCAGCAGGCTGAAAGGAGGTTTGTGTAAAATGGCGCCATATTTCCCAGTGCCTCTGGTTCCGTCCCAGGAAATGGTGTCTGTACCAGGGAAAGCATCTCAGCCAAAGGCCCATCGTGTACCCTGCCCGCAAGACAGTTTTGGGCTTTGGGGAGCCTTATGGTCTGCCCACATGTGGAGTGGATAGCCAGGAAGCAAAGGTGATGAGAGCAGAGCAGGGCTGATGAGTGAGGAGCAGAAGGCAGACCCTGCGGCTAGAAGGAGAAAGGTTCAGGAACCAGAGGCAGGGGGCGTGAGGCAGCTGCCCAAGTGATGGGAGAGGCTTAAGGGGCTTTGGGAAAGTTTGGCTCTGTCACATACCACATGGTTTCTTTCTGCTATTCCCCTTCAGCAACACCCACTGGTTCTGGCCTTGGCTCTTCAAGGGAGGCTGCAGGCAGAGACCATCCCGGGTCAGCCACACTAGAGTCAAGGAAGACGTGGGGGGTGGAAGCACCAGGAATTCCACTTGCAACTTGTGAGCAGCATCATTCATTCATTCACAGGCATGGAGGGATACGGGGTCCAGAAAAATAAGATGTCGTCACCCAGAAGAGAACTCAGAAATTGTTAAGACTGAAGTCAAACAATATTCATTATGCATAAGTGCCATGTAAAGCTTGAAGCTGGTTCTTTTCAAGAAGCCACTGCATAAATGATTATTCAGTGACAAATGCATAATCAAAATTCTCCCCTCACTGTTACATAATTAATTTTTAACTTTCCATTCTTTCATTCCCACCAGCCCACCTCGGTAACGCAAGTAAGGTTCACACTTTGTGTGTTTAATGTGATTCCAGGAAGGACAGAGAGCTCCATGTCTTATCTCAGTGCTTTGTCCCTGGGACCCCAGATGGTGGCTGCCATGTAACAGGGGGTCTGTAAGCACGAGCTGGCTGAACAACTTAGCCACCCTCTGCCTGCTTCCTCTACCTCACATTTAAGTGTGATGGGACAGTGCTGCCCTTTCTCCTGGCTCACCTCTGACACAATGCTTTAATCGCTTTTTTTCCACACAAATAACTAAAGACACAAATGTCAAAAGTCTCTTTCCAGAATACATGGGGATTCCCCCAAAGATGCTGATTTGTCTCACCCATCTACTGAACTTTTACCAGGTGGGAGTGTGGTCTATCATTATCAAAGCAATGTGGTCACTGTCATACAAAATATGACAGGTAACCATGTGAAACATGACCCAAAGAGAAGAAACAAGATGGATTTTGCACAGCGAGCTTGTCAAGACTGAAGTCAAACAATATTCATTGTGCATAAGTGCCACATAAAGCTTGAAGCTGGTTCTTTTCAAGATGATGGTACCATTTCTGGAGATATTAGGAAAGAGGATCATATGACACTTTGATGAAAATGTCCTTTTGTTTTTCCCTGAGCCTGTCCAAGCTCCCACAGTTCACTGAGGAAAATGCCCCATTAATGGAATAATAAGGGCTGTGCTTCCCTCAGCCAAGACACAGTTCCTGTGGTTAATTAACCTTCCTGGGACTCTGACCTATTTGAATTTGGTCGAAATGTCTTGAGAAGGGATTTTCTTGACGGATTTCACCCAGCTTCAACTGGGGAAGACCTACCATCTTCTCAAGTGGGGTGTCCTCCTAACTATATCTACCACCCTTGCTGTGTGGTCTGTCATCGCCAATAAAATGAGATCATTTGTGCCCAACTATCTCTATATCCAAAGGTGTGTGAGAACCCTCTCTAAACTCACTCTAAAAATCAGCCAGTCCATAAAACATGGCTTTGGGAGCATATGCAATGGAAGCATGTATGTGTGCATGCACATGTGTGTGTGTGTGTGTGTGTGTGTGTGTGTGTGTGTGTGTAAGATGATTAACATTGTTAATACATTTGGTTTCAAAGACTGAGGCCACCTTGCTCTCATAGGATCTTGTCTTTTCTTCTGAAAAACTATGGATGGTTTTTAAGTAAATTCCATGCTTCAGCTCTTACTCAGAACACAGTTTTTCTCTATCTAGGTCAGCCTGTGTGATTTTTACCAGGGATCTGTAACCTATCATCCATGAATGGCTTTTAGAAGATCAGTGAGTGCCTTGACATTTTCTGCAAATTGTGCATCTGTGTTTGCACATTATTCAGGAAAGGGAGTCTTAAGCTTATATCAGATTCTCAAAAAGGTCTAGAACTGCTCCAAAATTAAGAAACACTAAATAAAAGGATGAAAAAGTTATTGTTAAGAGCCCAACCTCCAGAGGCTGACTTTCCAAAACATTTAGCCTCTCTAAATCTCTTACAAGGGAAGGAAAAGATCTATCCCATGGGTCATTTAAAGGAGTAAAGGATTTGATGCTTGTACAACACTATGAAAATGCAGAGGCACTGACAGAGTGTTTGGTAAATAGTCAACACTAGTCAATATTATATTTATATACTTTACTGTACCCCACATACACATACAAAGGAGCCCATCCTCCCTGTCCCCAGATTGGAAGCAAGGTCACTGGGACAATTCTCCTGAACATAGCTCAGTTCAGCTTATCTGGATTCCACCACCCTATTGCCTGTGGAGATGTCATCTACTCATGAACTGGAAGACCAGGATGTGAATTCCTAGTAGCTCTCATTTCAGAGGTATGGGTATAAGGAGAATGTCCTCCAGGAACCAGAGTGCTGAAAGAAGCTCCAGTAAGAATATCTGCTTTCTACAATGCACATGTCCCCTAAGCTTTCTTAGGAGTAGTATCATAAAGACGCCCACAGTGAGCACACTGGCCTTTAGAAATTACAGTGTGCTCATGGTTGCTCAGCTTACCACAGGACTTTAGAGCCACTTTTGGTAACAGTCTATTTCCAATGCACCAAGCAGTGAGGGGTAGAGACCTCGGTTCTGACCTAATTACAGCCCTTAGCATAGGTCTCCCTTACTAGAGCATGAGTACCTTGGGGGCAGGGACTATCTCTTCAGCATCTTATCCCACCTCCAGGTGGACCAGGTGACCTGCTGGGCATTTTGCAGTGGCTGACAAGTTGGCTGTGATTCTGATTTCAACTGAGGAGATCGCATGAAATGACCTAGATCCATTGTGTGCCTATAACGTGCAGAGTAACACTGTGACTCTTTCCCTGAAGACACCCACAATTTAATCCAACACTGAACAGTTAATGAGTTAATGTTCACATCTGAGAGCAATCTGTGTCAGACTGTGCTATTTTCTCACACCCTCATCCCACTATGAGCATGACCATGTGGCCTGCTTTGGACAGTAAAAATGGGATGGAATGGTCATGTGTCATCTCCAAGCCAAAGCCTTCAGAAGCTTCTTTTGCTGTTGCCCTTCACTGTATGCCTGAGCTCCACCCAGAGGACTCACCCCACCCAGGGCTGCTTCCCCAGCCTGGGTCCTAAGATGAGACACAGTCAGAGCCATCCTGAACTGACATATAGAACCTGGGGTGCAGCCTATGCCCCCTAAGTCTAAGTGACCCAATTGTGAGTCATAAATATTCCTTATTTTAACCCATAAGGTGGGTTGCTTGTTGCCTACCCCATTGGGCAGTTGATTATGCCACATAGCTTGTTTTCACATTGTCCATAGGGAAACAGCATAGAGCTTCCCTTCTCCACACTATGAGTAGACTCATGGGTCACAGCACTCTCAGGGTCTCGGCTTCTATTTAGAAGCTAAGTTGTCTGCTGGCAAGCTCTCAAGCTCCATTTCTTCATGCTCTACAGCAATAGAAAGGCAGACTAAAATTTGTCAATAAAATGATTACCATTTAGAAAACACAAAAGAAATCAATAGAAAAAAGTCAATAAAATAAAAAACTCTTTGAAAAAAAAATCAACAAGACTCTAGCCAAGCAAACAAGAAAAAAAGAGAAGATACAAATTACTAATGTCATCAGAAATGAAAGAAAAGACATCATTACAAATTCTATGGACATTAAAAGGATAATAAAGAAATATTATGAATAACTCTAGCCCACAAATTTGATAACACAGATGAAATAGACCAATTCCTTGCAAGTCACAATTTGAAAAACTCACACAAGAAGAAATATACAAGCTGAATAGGCCTATATCTATTAAAGAAATTGAATCAGTAATTAATAACCTTCTAAAACAGGAGTACTGGCCCAGGTGGTGAATTCTCCCCAACAGTTAAGGAAGAAATTATACCAATTCTCTACAATATCTTTCAAAGAATATAAGCAGAAGGAATATTTCCTAAATCGTTCTATGAGACCAGCATTATCCTAATATTAAAATCAGACAGGGCCGGCCGAGTGGCTCAGTTGGTTAAGAACTTGCTCAAGAGTACAAGCTCTGAGCAACAGGGCTGCCAGTTCAATTCTCAGCCTGAGCTGAGCTGCCACTGAGCTCAGAAAAAAAAAATCAGACAAAGGCATTACAAGAAGAGTAAACTACAAACCAATATGTCTCATGAACACAGATGCAAAAATCCTCAGCAAAAATATTAGCAAATTGAATCCAACAATGGATTCAATAAAAATAAAAAGAATTATATACTATGACTAAGTGGGATTTGTCCCAGGTAGGCAAGGCTGGTTCAACATTTGAAAATCAATTAATAGAATCCATCATATCAACAGGCTAAAAAAAGAAAAATCACATGATCATATCGACAGATGCAGAAAGAGCATTTGACAAAATCCAATATCCACTCATGATAAAAACTCTCACTAAACTAGAAACAGAGGAAAAATTCCACAGTTTGATAAAGATCATCTACAAAAACCCCACAGCTCACATCATACTTTATGGTGAGAAAGTCAAAGCTTTCCCACAAGACCAGATACAAGGCAAAGATGTCCATTCTCACCACTCCTATTCAACTTATTAGAAGTTCTAGCTAATGCAATAAGACAACAAAAGGGAATAAAAGCTATATAGATTGGAAGGAAAAAAGAAAACTGTCTTTGTTTTCAGATGACATAATCATCAGTGTAGAACATCTGAAAGAATTAAGAAAAAAATACCCTGGAACTAGTAGCAATTATAGCAAGGATACAATGGTTACAGGATACAGGTTACAGGACACAATGTTCATATACAGAAGTCCATCACTTTCCATATGTCAGCAATGAACAAGTGGAATTTGAAATTAAAAACACAATACCAGTTACATTAGCACCCAAAAATGAAATACTCAGGTATAAATCTAACAAAATATGTACTAGATCTAAATGAAGAACATTATAAAACTCTGATGAATGAAATAAAAAAAAACTAAATAAAAAGAACACTAGATATTCCATGTTCATAGATAAAACAATATTATCAAGATGTCAGTTCTTCCAAATTTGGTCAATAGCGTTAATGCAATCCCAATCAAAATCCCAGTGAGTTTTTTTGTGGATATTGACAAACTGATTCCAAAGTTTATATGGAGGTGAAAGAACCAGAATAACCAACACAATATTGAAGAACAACAAAGTTGGAGGACTGACGCTACATAACTTCAAGACTAACTATAAAGCATAGTAATTAAGACAGTGTGGTACTGGTGAAAGAATAGACAAATACATGAATAAACAGGATACAGTGCTAGAAATAGAAAACACAAAAGAACTTATAGTTACATAATTAAAAATATGGATTACATTTAATGTTGAGCATAAAAATCAAGTCACAGAATACCTAGGGTATGATTCCATGCATATAAAGTTCAAAACTTTGAAAAATTAAGCAATACTTTGTTTAAGGATACAAATATTTTTGGTAATACTATAAAGAAAAGTATGAGTATGCTATACATACTTTGTGGGATAATAGTTACCTGGCTTGTGGAGGGATTAATAAAGAGGCTCATGAGGGCTTTCAAAGACAACAGTCATCTTTATATCTTAAACTGGGTGACATGTACATAAATGGATGTGTATTGCATCTATTCTTCATATAAAAATTCTTAGCAGATTCATCTGCTAATGTTTACTAAAAACAACATGAAAGAGACATAAAGTGAGTCTGAGGTTACGAAGTCCACTGTTTTCTCAGAAGATATCTCAAAGTAGAGATGAAAAAGATAATTGCAAAGGAAAAATATTCAGAGAATGTGGATAAAATGTTTCCAGAACTGAAGAATATCATAAATTCTAAGTTTAAGGAATCATGCAAGAGTCAAAGCAGGATAAATAAATCCACCACTAGACACATTATAATGCACATGTAAACAATTATAAAAGTAATCAAAGAGAAAACAGACTATCTACAAAGAAATGGCAATTTTGCTGACAGCCAACATCACAACAGCAGAAGTAAAAGAAAAGTGTCTTTTAAGTGCTGAGAGAAATAACTGTAACCTAGAATTCTGTATCCAGCTAAGCAATTATTTAAGAATAAGGACTAAGTAACACAATTTTACATAAACAAAACCCAAACCATTTCACTCTATTCAAAAAGAAATGATGAGTTTACCAAGTTTATAGTTAAATCTCATTTATCACTATCTGGTATAGATTTTTTTTAATTGGGGAATTGGGGGAGGGGAACATTGGGGAATTGAGGAGGGGGAACAACCAAGGTATTCTTCTTCAATCTTAGTTGTGGAGGGCGCCAGTCACTATCTGGCTGCCTATTGGCAGCTCGTGGCCTCTAAGCCCAAGGTGCTGTGTTACAATCTTAGTTGCGGGTGGGCATAGCCACCATCCCATTCGGGAGTCGAACCAGCAGCCTTGTTGTTAAGAGCACATACTCTATCCACTGAGCCATTCAGGTGGCAGCTCAGCTCAAGGTACCGAGTTCAGTCTTAGTTGCGAGCAGGTGTAGCCACCATCAAACAAGCAGTCTTGTTGTCAGGACCACGTGCTCTCACCAGCTGAGCCATCCTGCCACCTATTGGCAGCTCAGTGGCAGCTCACCTCAGGTGCAGCATCACTGGCCCATGTGGGAATTGAACCGGTGGCCCTATTGCTCACAGCTCGCACTCTTAAGCTAACTCTTAACCAACTGAGCCACTCGGCCGGCCCTGGTATAGATTTTTTTAAGTGAGAACTAAAATTCTAGGGGGAAAAATTTGCAAGATAGAAATGGCTCACCAGAGTTAATGTATTATAAGACCCTTGATTGTTTAGTATCTTCTGAAAACAATACAGCTATTGACTAACTTTAGACTAATTTCAAGCACAGATGTTAACATTTTAAAAATAGAAATATAATCCAAAAAATCCCAAAACATTAATCCAAAAAAATATATGCACCCCTATGTTCATTGCGGCGTTATTCACAATAGCTAAGACTTGGAAACACCCAAAATGCCCATCGGTAGATGACTGGATTAAGAAACTTTGGTACATTTACACAATGGAGTATTATTCAGCTATAAAGAAGAAGGAAATAGTACC
>NW_017732362.1:161378-202359 GCF_001890085.2 Hipposideros armiger | reverse complement strand
AATTCCCCAGCGCTGTTCCAATCCCCCAACTCCCCAACAAAAATCTTTAAAAAAAAAAAATATATATATATATATATATACATATATATATACTCACAGAGAATAGAAGTCTAAAGACCTATATGGGAATACTAAACATACACAGATCCTTTTGGGAGTGAGGAAGAGAAATGGGATTAGGGAGGAGAACACAGGGCCTTCAACTACACCTATAATGTTTCCTTTAAATAAAATTGCAGGAAATATAAGATATAATAAAAAATCTATAGGGAAAGTAGTAAAACACTTTAGACTTAACAAAGCTTGGTGGAAGAGACCCTATGTTTGATTATTATTTAGCACTATTTACTGAAGTATAGTTTTATTTACTACACTTTTTTCCATGATTTAAAATTTTTATACAAAAATAAATAAATAATATCATGAGAATTTAAGCTTAAAAATATTTATCATTATTAGTGAATTTAGGGAAAGAAAGATTTTATGGAATGCCTAGTATGTTCCATGAAGCTGCAAGAAGCCAGGTACAATGGGACCCCAGCGCTATTCTGCCTTCAAAACCTACTGTATGGGAAACATATAATATGATTGATTCAGTAAAAGAGGTAAGCACAGGGCACTACAAAAATATGGAAATATCTGCCAGGGTGAGTGCTGAATAAATGACTCATGAGTGAATGAAAATTACTGGGTGTGAAGAAAGCCAGACAAGGCAAACCCAAACTGAACACTGAGGTATCATAAAACCTCCACCAGCACTGGGAATTCTCAGAGTGAAGAAGACTGCCAAGCAAGACAAGGGATCATGGTCATTTTGTGATTTAGAAATACAGCAGATAGAGTGACACGAGCAGTAAGAGATAGGACAAGAGAGAAATCATCAGGAATAAGACCTTATGTTGTGGTCAATAGAGAGAGACTTAAATAGTAAATGAATTTTAAAAATGGGACAGGGGGAAGTATTGCATGAGAAAAGTAGGAACACTACTCGTAAATTATAAAACAGCTCTCATCAAGTCCAGGCTTAGCATCTTAGCTCACCAAAAATGATCACATTTCTGCCAAGTGACTCGCCTCCAGTCCAGTCATATCTGAACAGGATTTCATACACCAGCTGCTGTGCACCCCAGCCTCAGTCTCAGCAGGGGCCTCACCAGTACCCCACGCAAGGATTCCTAGCTTGCTGGTGTCACTATGTGCACCAACTATTATACATGAGGGCTCAGACCTATGGTCATTCCACGGCAGAGCTAAGTCAGAGGCTCATGTCATTTAAAAATCCAACAATATTCTACACTCCAAATATATGTGCAGTTAGGAAATACATTTGTAGATCATTGTTTTGATGACTACTAATGACCTCACATCGTTACTATGAAATTAAAAATGTTGATTTCATAAGGCAGCAATGTCTTCCTGTCGTTTTCTTTTCCCATGGCTCATGACTATCCATGCACCTCGGCTTCAATTTCAAGTCCTCCAAGTGTCCTGAAGGCACACAACAGCCACCAGCTGGGTGCAACTGTCATCCAGGTCACATTAGGCTCACCTGGCTCTCCTACTCCCACTGTAATTGTCCTCTCAGCAATTGTCCATTTCCTCTCCCTCCTTGAAACACTCAAGGAAAGATGGGCACTGGTGTACTTAGTAGTCTGCTGACTTCCTTACCTGTCAAATACAAGGTGAGCCCTATCAGTTGTCATTACTCAAATTACAAAAGTGTTATGAATTAGGAAAACTTCTTTAACACAACCACATAACCTTCACAGGAATATATATAGCTTCACTCAATCATCATTTTTCTAGCACCCATCCACTACAATGAAGCTGCTCCTAATTCCTGAAACAATGAAAGATCAACAATGACACATATCATTGAATTTTGTCTTTTTCTTCTCAATAAACCTGTGTATTTAAAATATATTTTAATAAGGATATTGAGTAGGTTTCTAATCTACTCTCCTCACATAAATATTACCCATACATTTCTATTTCTACTAGACATCCTTATTTACTAAAAAACAAAAAACAAAAAAACAAAGTCTGACATTTATACACTGGAGTATTACTCAGCTATAAAAAAGATAAAATCTTACCATTTGCAACAAAACGGATGGACCTTGAGAATATTATGCTAAGCGAAATAGTCAGACTGAGAAAGACAAATACCATGGGATCTCACTTATGTGTGGAATCTAAAGAATAGAATAAATAAGCAAGCAAAACTGAAATAGACAGAGATATAGAAAAAAAACTGTTGGTTGTTAGATGGGAGGGGGAGGGGGAGGGGATGGGGGAGAAGGGGAAGGGATTAGAAAGCGCAAATTAGTAGACACAATATAGTCATGGGGATATGAAATACAGTATGGGAAATACAATCAATAATGTTGCAAAGATGATGTGGGGTGCCAGATGGGTACTGGACTTTTCAAGGGGATCACATCATAGACTGTGTAGATACCTGACCACTGCACTGTATACCTGAAGCTGAAGTAGAATAATATTGTATGTTAATTATAAATATATATATGTATGTATATGTATATACATACATATATATGTATATATATGTATATATATATGTATATATATATGTATATATATATATATATATATATTGTCACAGGAGGTGGACTATAGCATAAGGAAGATAGTCAATGGAATTGTAACAGCTATGTACGATGTCAGAGGGGTAGTAGCTTGGGGGAGGGGTTATCATTTTGTAAGGGGTGTAAATGTCTATTATGTTTCTGTGTACACCTGAAACTAATTTTTTTTTTTTGTAGAGGGCAGTGTCACCGGCCCTCATATGTGGAATCGGAACCAGGGCCCTCTGGCGTCCCAAGCCAGTTCTTAACCATCGCGCCACTCAGCCGGCCCGAAACTAATTTTTAAAATGATGGAAAAATAAAACTTTGAAATTGCTTTAGAAAAAGCTTAGGGATTTTTAAAAAACACTGAATACTGTAAAATATTTTATTAAGTTAATGTTCAACTTAAATGTCCCACAATAAAAATCAGTATTAGAGATTGAAACCACACCCTTATTTACTCACAATATTTTGGCATATTAGAGCAAACATTTTTCTAAACAACAAATTCAGTGCCTTTTCAGCAACCTCAAGTTAATATTCTGATGAGCTAACACTCACCATCTCCAAGACATCTACTGTAATCAGAGATTGATGGCATTTTAGAGCTACAGGACATCATGGTCAAACATCGTACATTAATAGACTAAGAAACTGTGACTCGGAGAGGTTCAGAGCTTTGTCCAAGTCCAGCAACTGGTTGGTGACAGAGGGGAGTGAGAACAGACTCAACACAGGGCTCATTTTATACCACCAGGCTTCACCCTTGCCCTTTCTGTGAAGGTGCAGGTGGGCCTGTTGTCACTTAACATAGAAGAAGGAATTCTGTAAACTTGGTTTTCAAATGTGAATTAATTAATGGCTGGAATTCCATTAGCTGATTGTTTTTCATCTTTGTTTATCTGTGCCAAAATGATCCTTATATTAGGAAAAAATTAAAATCACTCTATACCAAACCCTTTGGCCTGGAAAACAGTGTCCTTTAAAAAAAAAAAAACCTAAAAGAGATACAAAGATTAGTTGAAAGGAATACTATCTTAAAGATAAGTTCCCTGAGAGAAACTTAATTTAGCAGTAGATAATTCAGATCAACTGGATGATGAAATAGCAAAAATTTAGCAGCAGAAAAACTCTGAAACAAAGTGTCATTTGTCTAGTGTACACACACACACACACACACACACACACTTTAATAATAACTTTCAAAGAAAGGTAGAAAATGAACAGAAGTTGAAAGAAACACAAAGAGAGATGGAAATATAGAATTGTCCACAAAAGAGCATTGTGCCTGTGTGTGCTCTGCTGACTGTAAAACTCTGATAAAATGAGAAATTGGTTTAAAATTCTTTCCCAAGAGGGCTTAACAGTTCAAATATCTAGGAACACTTCATCTTTTGCATACACAGTTGGGAAGGCCTGTCACTGTCAGGAAGAAGTCAGAGTATGCAACATTACATTACATAATATAAGTAGTGAGAATGGTTTTAGGTTAGTTGGAAGATAGACACACGTCTTTGATTAAGCAATGAAACATCTGTAAAATTCTCTTCAAAGACCATCTCTCTTAATGCTGATCATTAAAAATGATCATTAGTTCTCCAAGTATGGATACATATTTTTAAGTAAAAGATTATTACAAAAACCAAAAATATATTTTAAACACAGAACTTTGTGAGCACAGGGGAAGTCTTCAGACTTTGTAGGCAACTGAGAGGATGTAGTTTCTTCAAAAGTACCTCACAAATTCCTAGGTTAATCAAGCTTCACAAACAGGACTAATAATGTACCCCCTTTTGTAGCCTACCTCTCTCCAAAAAGATGAAGCAACATTAAGCTGTTTTAAAGAATATTGTTCTGGTCTTTTCACAACCTGAAGCAAAATTCTGGCAAAAATATTTCCCCATACTCCAGGCTCATTATACCCATAATGAAATGGTATAAAATATCAAAATATCTACTTTGTGGATGACAGCAAAGCACCAACAATAGCTAATGTTACTTACAGGTGGCAGACAATGCAATGCGTAATATGTAGTATGGCCCAGAGAGACAGTCATGTTCAGTTATGAACATGGACTCTGGAGCCAGTTTGTGGGGTATATTCCCTCTTCTGCCCCTTGCCAGCTGTGGACACTCAGCAAGTTACAGAATGTCTGTGCCTTCGTTCCTTATTGGTGAAAATGCAAATAGCACCTACACTATTATAGGTCAGCGCACATTGAGAAAATAATCCATAAGCAATGCTTAGAGCAGTGTCTGGAACACAGTCGGTGCTCAGTAAATGTGCACATGTTACAAGCACTATCCCATTTAATCCTCACAAAAATTATACGAGGTACATATGTAATGGAGGCTTGGAATAATTAAATGATTTTGCCCATGGTCTATAGCTAGTACCTGCTAGAGCTGGCATGCAAACGTAGCCAGTTTCAAGGCTCTGGAACACTGAAATGACATAACATAATACAATAAATAAATAAATAAATAAATAAATAAATAAATAGCTGAAGTTGGAGAAATTATTTTTCATTTACAACAACAGTAGTCAAGCTATTTTCCTCAAAATCTTATGTTCAAAGAAATTATCTACAAAGTCCATCAACTTAACTCATTGTATTCAAAGAAAAACCTATTATTATCACAATTGGAGCAGAAAAGGCATTTGACAAAATGTAACCCCATTTATGATTTAAAAAAAAAACCCTTTCAGAAAACTAAAAACAGAAAAAACTTTCTCAACTCAAAAATGGCATCTACATAAAAACTATAGCTCGCACCAGACTTGGTGATGGAAGACTGAATACCTTCCTCCTGATATCAGGAACAGGCAAGAATTTCCACTCTCAACATCTCTACTCTTATTGTCCTAGAGGTTCTAGCTAGCAGGGCAAGCAAGAGAAATAAAATGAATGAATATCTGAAAGAGAGAAGTAAAGCTTTTGTTATTTGCAGATGACATAGTCAGAGATGGAGAAAAATCCTAAGGAGACTATTCAAAATTATTTGAAATAAGTAAATTTAGCAAGGATGTAGGATATATGATCAATATTTTGAAGTCCATTGTATTTCTACAAAACAATGTTCAAAAACATTAAGTATTTAAGATATATTTAGTAAATATAAACAAGACACTGCAAATGACAACAACAAAAATTCTGAGAGATTAAAGACCTAAATAAATGGTTTAGAAGTCAGTATTGTCAAGATGTTCATTCACCTCAATTGATCCAGAGAATCAATGTCATCCCAAACAGGATCCTAACAGGGTCTTTGAAATGCAAACAATCAAAAAAAATGTGCAAAAGAAAACAAATTTGGATAAATTACATGCATACATACATAAGGATTTTGTGATTTAAAACAAAGCAATACCAACCAGGACAGAGTGCCAGTGGTCAGGATAGACACATTAATCAATGAGCAGATACAGAGTCAAGAAAATACCTATATATATATATATATATATATATATATATATATATATATTTGGATATTTGGTTTTTGACAAAGATGTCAGTGAAATTCAATGAACAACTAATAGTCGTTTCCACAAATGGTGCTGGAACAAATAGATAGCTGTATGGGGGGGAAAAAATGCGCACACACACACACACACACCTCATCTTTTACTTTATATCACACACACACACACACACACATGCACACACACCTCAAAATAAACCATAGAACTAAACACAAAAGCTAAAAATCTCTAGAAAAAAATTGCAAAAAAATTCTTTATAAAGCTGGGATAGGCAAAGTTTAATTTGATAGGATAACTAAGCAGTTGACTATATAAGAAAAATTCATCAAAGTTCAAAATTAAATATTTTTTTCTATAAAAGACACCATTAAGAAAATAAATAGACAAGCCAGAGAGAATATTTGCAATACCAATATCTGACAAAGAACTTATTTCCAGAAAAACTTAATGAGAAAACAAATAACCCAATTTTAAAAATGGGCGAACAGTCTAACAGATACTCATGAAAAATGTACAAATGCCCAAAAGATCATGAAAAAAAGTTCAACTTCATTAGTCATGAGGAATATGCAAACTAAATCATAAATGAGCACTATACATCCACTAGAATAGCCAAACTTTAAAAATATTAATAATACTAAGTATTGGTAAGGACACAGATCAACTGGAAAAACACTATACATTGTTGGTGGGAATGTAAATGGTACAGCAACTTTGGGAAAGAGTTATTCAATTCCTTTTAAAGTTAATTAATCCAACTCCTAAGTATTTTCCCATGCAAAGTAAATCATTTTCCCCACACAAAGACTTTTACTCAAATATTCTTAGCAGCTTTATTTGCACTAGCTCTAAACTAGAAACAATCCACATGTCTAAAACAGGTGAATTATGGTATATAAATTATAATATATCCATGCAATAGAATACTACTCAGCAGTATAAAGAAATGAACTACTGATACACACCACAAAATGGATGAACCTCAAAATATGTGATGCTGAGCAAAAGAAGCCAGAAAGAGGAGTAAGTTTGTATAATTCTATTTATATGGAATTCTTAAAAAGCCAAACTAATGTACAGTTATATAAAGCAGATCAGTAATTCTGTGAGAGTACAGAGATACAACAGCAGAAGGGCACCAGGAAAATGTATGGAATGAAGGAGTTCTATGTCTTCATCATGATGGTGGTTATGTGGGTGGTTACATTTGTCAAAACTCATCTAACTGTACTATAAAATCAGTAATATTCATTGGCAGGCTATGAGACGATGTTTATGGTCCATGTAAGAGAGCATGGTAGTTTAGACCAGAGCAATTTTGTGTAAGGGGTAGAGATAAAAAGAACTGGGAAGATATAAAAATATTTAGTAGATAAAGTGAGAAGGTTTGGTGGTGGCATGAGGGAGAGGGAAGTGTGAGAGATGACCCTCAGGATGCTGGTTGTGGGGCTGGGTGGAGGATGGCATCCTCACTGACAAGAGAACAGTGCCTTGCACATGAGGGCTCCTGTTTATTGAAGGGAGAGAACTGAACCTGGGAGATGAGCTTGGGGTTTGTTTTGAAACACTGAGTTTGACGTGACTTGAAATATCCTTGAGATATCAAGCAGACAGATTTAAGCAGCTTTCAATTATAAGATAAACAGAAAGTCAGTTCTGGTGAACTGCTTTTAACAACTTGTTGAAGAGGGAAGATATATGAATAAAAGTCATCATGAACATCACCACAGGAAGTAAGTACAATATTATAGAAAAATTGAGCTAATACATGTATTAGCAGACCTAACATAATCTGAAGAGAATTATTTGTTACGTCTAATGCAAAATGCTAACATAGTTATACACAGAGCAATTTACTGTTCTTGAAAATGTGTTTACATCTTGGAACCCTGGACTAGCTCCCACCCCCAAAAAATAAAATTTTGACATGGAATTCTAAGGCCTGGATTCTAATTTCTCTAGTCATTCTTGTTTAAATTTGGGCAAGGCACTCACCTTCCTTGTTCCCCTTTGTTTTCAGCTGTAAAAAATATCCAGAAGGTCTGAACTCTACCTCACAGAGTGGTTCTCCATGATGTAAAATATCAGAAAACATCTTTTTAAGTTGTTACCTTACACCACATACAAAAATTCACTCAAAATGGATCAAAGACCTAAATGTAAAAACTAAAATTATAAAACTCCCAGAAAAAAATAGGGGAGAAAAGTTAATAACATGGAATTTCACAATGATTTCTTGAATATGACACCAAAGCACAAAATAGACAACAAAAGAAAAAAATTGATAATTTATATTTCATTAAAACTAAAAACTTTTGTGCATCAAAAGACACTCTCAAAAAAATGAAAAGACAACCCAAGAAAGGGAGAAAATAATTGCAAGTCATATCTGATAAGGGATTAATATCCAGAATATATAAGGAACTCATACAACTCAACAACAAAACACCCAAACAAACGAATTTAAAAATGGATAACGAATGTGAGTAGACATTTCTCCAAAGATATACAAATGCCAATAAGCAAATGTAAACATGCTCAATGTAACTAGACATTTGGGAAATGCAAATTAAAACTTCAATGGGATACAACTTCATATCCATTAGGATGGCTATTATTTAAAAGCTGGGAAATAACAAGTGTTGGCGAGGATGTAGAGAATTTGAAATTCTTGTGCACTGCTGGTGGGAATTAAAATGGTGCAGCCCCTGTGAGAACCAGTGTGAAGGTTCCTCAAATAATTAAAAATAGAATAACTTGGTATTGGAGGTCCAAGATGGCGGCAGGCAGCATAGGAGACTGCTGTCCTTGCCCCACCAGTTAGGAAGCTCAAATAAACACATATGAGGGTAGCAAGTACTCCTGTGAGACAACCAAGCCCTGGATGAACAGCTCTGACAACAAAAACAGAAAGAGACTGATAGGCTGGAAAGACAGGGAACTGCGGGAATTCTCCAGCCGGAGGGGCCTGTGGTGCCATCATTACATCCCTTCTACCTCTCTAGGGCTGTAGGAGCTCTATTGGGGGCTTTGGCCTACCTTCAGGATCACCGCAGGGCAGTCACAGCCACATGGCCTGGATCCTTTAGGCTCCCAACAAAGGCAGCAGGAACAGCAGAACGTCACCACACACACCTGGCCTTCCTGCCGGAAGCTGCTCCAACCAGCAGGTAGTGTTCCAGGTGTTGGAAGTGCCTGCTCAGCCCAAGCGCTGGAAGTACTTGCTTGCATACTAAGCCCCAAAGTATTTCCTAACTCTACCTTTCCAACCAATGCTAGAACCTCCTCCCACGCCAAGCTTGCTTCCTAGATGAGGCCAATAGCTACTTCACAACAGTTTTCCTAACATTTAGACCAGGTATTCCAGACTCCAATCAGCCTCAAAACCAAGTCAGTCAATAACACACATACTATACTGTTATTTAAGTCAGGGAAATACATCCATTTCATAACTGATTCCAACATTCATTACCAGAATAAGAAAATGTTCTTAAATTGAATGCCACACTCAAGCACAGCAGATGTCTTGCTTCATCCCACAAAAGATATGTAGCAGCTAACTTGAAATACTAGCAATTAAAATAAGAAACCAGGACCAGGGGAACTCAGGACAGTGTCAGTACTGGTGGGAAAGGAAACTGCTTCTATGCAGCCCTCAGCCCCTATACTGATGGCGATGGGGCTGTGAGTGAACACAGAGAACATAATCACCGAGCAGTTTTTCAGTGGAGAAAAACTAAACCCATTTCTCAAAGAGAATAAAGCTTCTCCCAGCATTCACTTTAACTGTGGGCTTCACAAAGGGACACAGAGAAACAGTAAACCATGTCCTTAATAGTGTCTCAACAGTAAATCCATGGGTCCTGCAAAGTTGCTTCTTAGAGCATCCTCCATATGTCACTTGTATTATACCAAAGCCTAAGTTAATGAATCTCATTGTGAGAAGAGCAAGGCAATGTCATCCAAAAAGCTACTGCCTGAAAGTCATTACAATAAAGTTCAAACTTACCTTATCTTTTGCTCCGAAAAGATTTTTAAATAAGCCATTGTAATAGCAAAAGAAAATTTCATTCTGTAATTTTTTTCCAATAATTCCTTTTCCCCTCACCCCTCGATAACAGCCACCCAGAGTAAAAAATGCAGACAGACGGACTTGGTACCAGAGATAAATCTCAAACCAGATGCAAGGTTTTTATGCACATTTCACTAGATTTTACAATAGGCCATGGTGCTACAAGTCAGTATTTCCACTGGAAATAGTGGCTCTCAGCCAGGGCTTGGTGTGATATTTTTCCAGTAGTAACTAAGAACCAGCTATGTATTTTTTCCAAGAATCTTTTTCTTCGGCAAGAAGAAAGAAAATGTTAGATACGCAAGAGCTGGCCAGGCTCAACCCTTGAGGTAGCTCAATTTTCCCTTACTCACAGTTCCTCACACCCATTCCAGCATATTAGAGGATGGGAATTCAAATGCCACACACTTGCTGAATGCACAGAAGTTGTCTCACTCTTTTGAACTTTCTGAAGAGTTAGACACCTTGGCCACATCTATGTAATTATGGCCCAATAGTTCTAGAATAAACAAACAAACAAAAATTTAATCTTTCTAAAGATATTCTCAATGCAATGTAAAGCTGCCGATTCATTCATTTATCAAAAGCATACTAAGTGCTTAGTATGTGCAGCCTTGTGCTAGAGACCACAGATACCAACATCAGTGAGATGTGGTCCCTATCCTCTTGCTACTTACAGCAGATACGAGTGGTGAGACCCACAGAAGCAACAAGAGTCAGCAGATCCTTACTACTGGTTTCTTGCATTTTCAATACACGTACATAGTCTTACTGCCAAAAGGAGGGGATCCAGTTAGTTTCTCCATCTTCCATAGCAGACAGTGAGAAGGTCATCTGCTAGTTCCTCATGAGCAATATTTCATAAACCAGTCATTTAAGTATGTCACAATTTTGGCACACTCATATGCCATGTGCCAGGCACTAGTATTCAATAATTTTCCCTAACTTGACTGTTTAGTTTACGAGTAATTCAATGTATTTCAAAAGGAAATTTCCTACCATTATGAAAAATGGAAAACGGGATCAGCCATCATAAATGGAGAGTAATTAAAAAAAAAATACAATTCAAGCAAAGCTAAATAATGTCTCATTTAAAAATAAAAGTTAAGGGGCCGGCCGAGTGGCGCGATGGTTAAGAGCTGGCTTGGGATGCCAGAGGGCCCCGGTTCAGATCCCACATATGAGGGCCAGTGACACTACCCTCTACAACTAAGATGTTGAACAACAGCTCAACCTGGAGCTGGGCTGCCATGAGTCGCTGGTGATAGCGTAGGCTGCAGCCCCTGCTGCAGTGGGTTGCCATGGGCTACCATGTGTAGCCAACAGCCAGTGTGAGTGGCCAGCAGCCGCCATGAGTGGTCGTCCAGAAGCTGGAGACTGATCTGCCTCACCCAGGAAGAGCGCAATGATGATGCCAACTTGGGCCAGTGAAGCAACGTCCTCCACAACTAGACTGAAGAACAAAAGGACAGCAACTTGTCTGTTCCCCTTCCCCCAATTCCCCAGCACTATTGCCATCCCCCCAATTCCCCAATAAAAATCTTTAAAAAATAAACAAATAAAAGTTAAAATATTAGTGAACATTGCAATAAATCTGATCAACTTGCAAAAATACATATAAGAAAATAAATTGCTTCACATTCAGTGAAGGATGGACTAGTTTATAATTAGTAAGTTTGACTTTTATTTCATAATTAAAACTAGTAGTCAAATTTCTATCACATTATTCACCTTGGTAGAGTTTTAAAAACACCATTTTATTTTATCTATAGTGGATTCAAAAGGAAATTGGTTTTTTTTTAATCCCCATAATCTCTACCTGCCAGGGTGTGCAGGCTTTCCCTAGATGCCAGCCCTGGAGAGAGAACATTTAGCTCCTGAGGGCCCTGCAGGGCAGCCCTTGGGGAAGCGGCTTGGCCCCGACCAAAAAAAAAAAAAGAAAAGAAAAAGAAGGAAAATCCCAGGTATCTGTAAGGAGGGGTGAAGGAAACAGGTCTGTGGAGACTGGTCAGGCTGTAACCCTGTGGCTGGTACTGGAGTTACAGCCCCCAGGCCTTCTAACAGATATCCAAACTGTCCTGTGTGACACTGTGTTCCAGTCATTCACCTGCTGGAGGACCTTCAGGGGCTCCCTCAGCTGTTGGCCCTAAGGGCCAATGCTGGACCTGAGACCACAGCCTTGTGCAGCCCCCCTCCTCCCTCTCCCTCTACCTTCTGAAGAATCCATGGAGCCCCAGGCTCTGAAGCTCCTTCTCCTTGCCTTCACATCTTAACGGAGAGACTGCTCCAAAGGGGCTCTGATCCCGTCTTCAACAACACTCCTACCCAGCACTGAGGGCAGTGTCTTCCTCTCCCTATTTGTTCAGACATTGCCAATTACCCATTCTAGGAGTATTAAACCAGGTCCCATCCTGCCTCTTTCTGTAAACACCCCAGCCACAGTGACCACCCCCTCCACCAAAACACAGAAGCTTTCTGTGGTTCCCCTCACTTGGCATTCAGCATAACCACTAGGGATGGTCATCTTTTTCAGTGTAAGTGGTGTGCCTTCCACCTGGGTCATCAGGGATGTAGAGCACTGCCATGTTTAAATGTCTTTGCATTCTACATGAGGCCTCACACCAAGCAGGAATTTTAAATTATTATATGTGAATTGCTTTAGCCACAGGATGTCAAGCCAACTCCAGTTTTGAGAGCGACCCACTCCACCAGCTCAGATATGGTGACTCACAGTGGCCCACAAGTGAGGCTCTGTGAACTCTGACTCCAGCAGGAGCTGAAGATAGAGGAAATGGAACACTTGTAGCTGAAACACGCTCACCTGGCCACTTCTAATGGAAACGCTGAATGTCTCCGGGCTGGCAGCAGAACTGAAGGTGGACTTTTTCAGTTGTGTTAGAGGAAAGACTTCAGAGTGTGAACCCAGGTGAACAGATCCCAAAAGGTCTGCCAAAAAACCCCTGAACCACAGGTACCAAATTCTGAGCTACTCTAGTTCCAAACTCTGTTATCAGAGGCCCTTAAAGCAGACAGCCACCATCCCCTGATGGATGAGTCAGTCACTGTGGGACAAGAACGGGCAGAGTGGGCTCTGCTGAGGGTGAGAGGAGGAGACACCATCACAGTGAGCATTCACTAAACTCTGCTGAGATGGGTTGGAAACTCATACGGACAAAACCCACCTGAAGAAGCCATTTAATCACACGTTGGCCAACACCAGAGCAGCTGCCACAGTGTTTCATCAGACAAACCCCAAGTGCGCTCCCAGAAAGAAAAGGAAGTGAATTTGGAGGATAACACGTTCTTTTATTTAACATTTGCACCATTTCAAATCCATTATCAAATCAAGCAGCCTCCAGTCATTTGACAGCTCCCCTCCTCAGCATGTCAGATTTTGCTTCCCTTATGTCATTGATATACACTTGAACTGCATCTCCTTTTAGGTGCTAGACCTTGGTCTTTGTGTCCTCTGCTCCCTCCAGAAAGTTCAACTCATTTGCCCTTTACTGATCCATCTGTTCTGGAAGTGTCCAGAGCATTTGAACATTTGGCCAGAACATTTGGCGAGAACATTTGGGATCTGTTCACCTGGATTCAGCTTTGGTGTAAGCCTGACCCAAACCTCCAAGTGTTAAGCCACCCCCTCTGAAGCCCTTTTCTTCCAGAAAATCTGTCTGATCAGAGCCTGGAGATGATTCCACCTTGGAAAACAGACATCTCAGAGTTTCTTCAGTATTGAGCTTCCCTCCCCAACCACTCACTCTGGCTTATGGACAGCAGGGTCCACGCCATTCCTTCCACAGAGTGGTCAGCCTGTCCCAGAGCCCATTCTTTCACACTGTTCCAAAGTGTTCAGCATGACAACTAGTTAATATGGAAGGAAGTCAGACTCAATCCTCTTGTTTTCTCTTCTCCCAGATCTTCTGGAGTCTTCTAGACTCTTCTGTAGCTGTTTAACTAACAGGAATGTTGCTGAGACAGAAAACAAGGTGATGGATGGGGAAAGGTAACATGAGCAGAGTGCTTTGCAATGCATTTCACACAGAGGCCCTGTAGCCATCACACCATCCACAGACTCCCGATGTTGATGGTCACAGTGCTGCCACCACCAGCCCAGCTTCAGGGTCACAAGTACTGCTCCTCCATCTTTCTCTCAGAGAAAACAAAAGAACACAACGTCCCCTACAATGCAAGTGTCCAAATGTGTAACTGCCTTATGGGGCTACTCTACTATCACTGTAGAAGTGATTAATGAGGACTTGTGGGTGTGGGGGGGCGGGGAGGAGAGATGCCACCACCTCTTGAATCATCCTCCAGCATCTTGAACTATACAACTGTATAAGATGTGTGCCAACGAGAGAATGCATCAGACCAGCTGTTATGTGTGAGGGAGAGTGCATTGGGCAGGTGCCCTAAGCTGGAAGTTAGCTGTCTCATACCAGGGGGCAAATCCCTGTCCCCATTCCAGACACGGTGTAAAAACTCTCTTGGCCTCTAGCTGGAATGGCGGCAGTAACTGAAGCAGACAACATGTAACCCCCAGGCTGGATGGTGACCAGCACGCCTCTCTGCTGTGGAGAAGTGGCTTCCTTGCTTTGGATGGTATGCCTTTATGGTAAGTTTGAATCAGGCGGGCTAATGACATGAATTGGGACATGTAAACCTCATGTTAGAAGCTACATTTCCTTGACTTACCCTTTTATTAAAAGCAATCACCCTTCTCTAACCGTAGTCATGTACTTTCCATCTGTTCAAAGGGATAATATTTATCCTCTTCTGGAAACCATGGGATGACCTGGAGCAAGCACTTGAATGGAGGACATCCACATGGTCTAGTACCTTTGGCACAAGTTCTCTCTAGCTTGATCTCCTGGGTCCTCTGTGCCTATTAAGTCACAGTTAAATTTTCATCCTCTTCTGTTAAATTTTCACATTATGATGTCATGGTCACTATTTATAAAGCTTCTCAGCTTACCTCTCCCAGTGACCTAACACACCAGTCTTCACATAACCCAATCTGAACAGTGACCAATAAAACAAGACAATGATGGTCATCTGACTTTTGTGGGTAAGGAATTCCCTGAGCAGTGCAAGGGTGGTGGGGCCACATCGCTTCATTGATGCCATCCCCAGAGGAAGCGAAATTCTGCTTCAACAAAGAAAAGGCTAAGGGTCAGAATTTTAGGAGGCCATCTTTGAAATAGTTCTCAATTAAACCATGAAGGAACCTAGGGATTCCCAGCACATTAGTGAAGAGTTTCGTGTCAGTTACATCATCCCCAGTCTGCTCTGGGTATAACTTTAGAGACATACAATAGACTTGTTCGTGCAGATTAATCATAGACATTTTTTAATTCATATATGTACTTTCATGATAAACATTTCATTTCAAGGAAGATGCTTATGAAATTTACTTAAAAGTATAGGTTCCTAAAATTTTAATGCCACTTTGCAGTGTTTTGGACAATGCAATGGATTGCTCCATTCTTCCACAAATTCTGTGTGATACTCAGAATTTGGTATACAGTAGTTTCTTCTCTTACTATCTTAGTTTCTTCATCTACAATATGCAAGCCAATGTCTTTCTCTCCTTTTTTTTGAAGAATATTAGAAAGCACAGTGTTGTGTACAACTTTTACTCTCAATTCCTTAAAGGAAGACACAGTAAACCTCCTATCCATTCACATTGGACCATGGTGATGACACAATGAAATGGGATGTCACACGAGGACTTTCACCTACCCTCACCTGCACCCGCTGATGAAAGGCAGGGGCATTTCTCCCTCTTGTGAGCCACATGCTCAGCACTCGAGTGACAACAGAGCCCAGGTGCTATGCAGGAAACAAGTGGAACACAAGGAAATGGTTTTGTATAGACTCTCTGAGACTTCATGGCCATAAGAAAGAACCAAGAAGACAAATATCATTATCAGGAAGCAGCGGTGTGCTTATGACAATTATCTAGTTGCCTGAAAACTAACGAAAAGTCCCTAATTGATTCAATTCTGTGGAAAAATTTCTCTTACATGTTTAGGATTCCGCCCTATTGAATATAGTGCAGTCAATATTGAATTCACTTTTTAAAAGAACTCTTGAAGGAAATATTACCTCTTATAATAACTTACAGTTTTACCAATATAAATATTAAAAGTATCAGAAGTTACCTGAATCCCTACAACATATATTATGAATCTCTATTTCTCACTGAGGAAAAAAAATGGAGTATGATTGATTAAAGAATTAATGTAATATCATATGACATTTTATCACAACAGAAATGCTTGGAGGAGGCAATGGCATCTGTTAATCAGGGCCTTTATTCCCATATGTGGGATAGATTGCAATTGCTGAGGGACTAAAACTTAGACTATTAAACAGCTTTTAGGTAACATAAGAAAACCTCAGAGAGCCACAAATGGCTCAGCTGATACAAGGAAGCATGTGCAAGATCTCTGAATTTAACTCAATTTCATGAACAAGGATTGCATTTCTACAAAAATGAGCAAGGCCCTGGGGCAGAGAGACATCACAATCCTTGAAGTACAGAAGCTCACACCTGATGGGGAGATGGGTGAAACAGACAATCATGACATGTTATAATCTGTGTCCTAAAAAGTGTGCAAGACTCATGTGCAAGAGAAACTGAGCTTGACTCAACCTGGGAACAGGAAGAAGGCACAGTAGAAGGAAGGGTGTTTGAGTTGCAACTTAATGAGTAAAAAATCACTAGGAAATTAAGCAAGGGGGAGGATGAGAATATTCCAGCAGAGGAAGTGTAAGTACGGCATGGCTCTCCCCACACCTCGACGGCATCCGGCACTGTTCTGATGCGCACATTCTTGCTTCCTTATGACAGCCCTGGCAGGGGAGGACTAACACCCCACTTACGAGTGAGAACACTGTGATTGAGCAAGTTCATGTAACTTACTGAGGGAAACAGCTAATAAGTAGTCATAGCAGGATTATACTGAGGTCTGCTTCCTGCCAAACGCTTGCCATGTGGTGTTATGCAGTACAGGTCAGCGGTAGTAAAAATCTCTCTAAGTCCATGCTTGCTCATTAATTCTTATTTATTTGTCAGAACTGGTCTACATACATAAATATCAGTAAATAGATTACATTATTATAGATAGGTAGATAAATAAATAATACATAGACAGATAGATAGATATAGGTTGATGATAGGCAGATTGGTAAGTAGAGAGATGACCTAGCTAGCTAGATGATAGATCAAATAGACACATACATGTAGATAAATAGATGATAAGATAGATATAAATTGATGATAGGTAGATAGATAGATAGATAGATAGATAGATAGATAGATAGATAGATAGATAGATAGATAGATGTTAAATAGGTAGATGATAGATAGGTAAGTAGGTAGGTAGGTAGACAGTAAGGTAATAGATAATAGATGATGATAGAAGGTAGATAGATGATAGATACATAGATAGACAGACAGACAGACGTACCATTTCAAAATCCCACTAGCAATGTATAAAGTTCTGGTTGATTCATATGTTTGTCAACTTTGATCTTTTCAATTTGACCCTCGTGTGGAAAGTGGTATTTCATTGTGATCTAATTTGCATTTTCCTGATGATTTTGTAATATTGAGCACAATATTGTGTGCTTATTGACCATTCAGATATATTTTTTGCATATTTCTTTAAATCTTGCCTTTTTTATTATATATATCTTACAATTTATGGATTTCTGCTTCCCCAGAACCATTTCAAAAATACTTTTTGATAATAAATTGATTTATGAATGTGATAAAAAAATATGGTGAATGTTTAAATTAAATATATATATATATATATATATATATATATATTACAGTAAAAGACACATTGCCATTAATTGCCCTCACAATACTCCCCCTCACTTTGAATACACTTATACCATCATTCTTGCCACTTTCTGAAGCAGTTATGGAAGTCCTTTTTCTTGAGTGTCTTTAGTTGTGCTGTCATGGCTGCCTCAGTGTCCTGAATCGACACAAAATGTTTACCTTTCATGGTCATTTTGACTTTGGGAAAGAGCCAGAAGTCACACAGTGCCAGATCCAGTGAATAAGGTGGATGAGAACACACCATAATGTTTTTATTTGACAGAAATTGCCATACCAGAAGCGATGTATGACATGGAACGTTGTCATGATGGAGGATGAAGTAAAGACACTCACGGAAGAGGACTACCAGAACTGCTTCAGAAAGTGGCAAGAACGATGGGATAAGTGTGTTCAAAGTAAAAGGGTGGTATTTTGAAAGGGATTAATGGCAATGTGTCTTTTACTCTAATTTTTTTATTTAAACATTCACAATATCTTTTGATCACATCTCATATGTTTATTACAGATTTAAAAAATGGAAAACACAAAGAATAAAAATTACTATAATGCGACCACTCAGCATACTATTTTTAACTATTTTGGTCAACTCCTTTCCAATCTTTTTGACATATGTATGATTTGTGTGTGAAAGAGAGTCATCAAGTAAGAAAAAGAGAGATGTAGGCATGTGTGTGTGCATAGTAATTAGAATTATAGCCCAATGCCAAGAGTTAAGGCATCTGTGTCATGTTCAGAAGAATTGTTCTAGAGATGTAGACACTGAGTTGGAAGAATGAAGAAGGAATTAGACAGAAGGGTGTGACAGTCCCTAGTCAAAGCAAACAAAATTACTCTACATACCTCAGTAAAGTGTGTGGTAATAAAGAGTTGCTTTCAATTCAAACCATCTTGTTTTCTTTAAATGAGTTATCCTTTGAAGTAGATGAGCAGTAGCACCTTGTAAAGGGGCAAGTGAGGTCTCTAGATCATAAAAATCAAATATACCTCCAGCATTAAAGGACCCCTTATGCCCCTTGGTGCTAAATTTTCCCTTATAAGTCTGAGTCTCGGTTGTCGGCATTTGTTGGCATTTGAATGGCTGTTCTGGAGTCAGGGTTCACCCAATCTAATTTTGTGCATAATAAGCTCTTACCTATGGCTGTATGGTGGCTTCCCTGCTATGGGTTCTAATGAGACATCCATCACTCACTATAGGCATCAGGGAGAAGTGGACTTGTGTGCTGGCCACCTACCCTGTCAGGACAAATGGGCAGCGCTGGCTTTGATGGTCCACTCTTCTGCATTTTCACATTTGTGAGGTTACTCAACACTGCAAGCCATGGACTTAAAAGGTAGACCTTTTTACACTAATTTTAATACATCCCACAATCTTTTTGTAAGTGAATGTGTCAGTTCAGATATCTGGCTGGTATTAATGTATTTGTTTTGAATCCTAAGGAATATTCTTTTCACTCACTTTTCAGTTCCCTAATTAGTGCATACTCAAAAGAATTAGGTGATCTTACTAAACAGTGTGAAGTTTTTTAGGATTCAGCTGGAGTGCAGGTAGGTGGGATTTGGAACATCCGGTCAGTATGATCTATCTGGGGTTAAGGGAGAACTGAAGTGGGCACTGTCTCGCCTAGCACATCAGTAATACCCCACAGTGTCATGGCTATGGGCATTGCAAAGAGCACACATAGGAAGTGAGGTCTAGGTGGCCTCCTCTCTCCCCACTTGCCCAGCTCCTCAGCAGCAATCGTGACAGGGGGACAGAAGGTGCTGAGGGTGAGCTGGAGGGTACAGGGCTGGAATAATGAGTGCTAGAGTAATTCCATCTATTTCTGGCCTCAGCTCTGATTCCTAATATGCTTTGGGACTAGTTTACAGAGATGGACAGCACAACCCATTATGTGAAACTGGGCTTGGGGGACAATTAATTAATGACCAGTCATGAACAATGTCTTTGCTCTGGTTCAAGCAAGTCAGAGCTAATGCAATCTCAGTTTTGAAGACAAACTAAATTTAGAGATGAGAAATCCAAATACAAAAGTAGACATATGTGGGCTGGCCGAGTGGCTCAGTTGGTTAAGAACATGAGCTTTGAGCAACAGGATCGCTGGTTCAATTCTCACATGGGCCAGTGAGCTGCGCCCAAGCTGAGCTGCCGCTGAGCTGGTGAGAGTGTGTGCTGTTAGCAGCAAGGTTGCCGATTTCACTCCCACATGGGATGGTGGACTACGACCCCCACACACACACAACTAGATTAAAAGCGGTGACCGAACTTGGAGCTGAGCTTGCACCCTGCACAACTAAGATTGAAGGACAACAACTTGACTTGGAGCTTATGGGTCCTGGAAAAACACAATGTTCCCCTTTCCCAATTCCCCAACACTGTTTCCCTCCCCAATTCCCCAATAAAAATCTCTAAAAAAAAAGTAGACATATCTAGATGGTAGGCACAGGAGCCCTTTCTCCATTGTCTTCAGCATAATAAACATGTCTAGTAAGAGGAGCTTCACTGGGAAGCTTTACAGAGAAATTGATTTGAAGTGGGGAGCATGACACTGGACAACTGTCCTTGAGTATCATGACAGCACTTGGAGGACTTTTCCTGAACAGGAGAAAATGATACAAATAAGAAAATGATTTCAAATATGTCCATCCAAATAACATTATTGTCTGCCTTATGGCTCTGACAATGTGCAAGGCAATTAGGGGTGAAGAAATACAGAAGAAACAAGGTTCCTCAAAAAATTAAAATAAAAAATAAAACTACCTATGACCCAGAAATTCCACTTCTGGGTATCTATCTGAAGAAATCCAAAACACTAACTTGAAAAGATACATTCACCCCTATGTTTACTGCAGCATTATTTACAACAGCCAAGATTTGGAAGCAGCCCAAGTGCCCATCAATAGACGATTGGATAAAGAAAAGGTGGTACATACATAAATGGAATACAACTCAGCCATAAAAATAAAAAACGAATCTTACCATTTGTGACAACATGGGTGGGCCTAGACAGTATTATGCTGAGTGAAATAAGTCAGACAGAGAAAGACAGATACTATATAATCTCACTTATACGGGAACCTAGAGAACAGAATAAAACAGAAATACAACAAACAAAACAGAAATAGACTCATAGATGCAGCGAACAAACAAATGGTTGCTAGATAGGAGGTAGGTTGGGGGTTAGGTGAAAAAGGTGAAGGGATTAGGAAGTACAAATTGGTAGTCATAAAATAGTCACGGGGATGTAAAGTACACAATAGGTAATAAAGTCAGGAATAGTGTAATAAATATGTATAGTGCCAAATGGGTACTAGACTAATTGGGGGATATCACTTCTTAAATTATATAAATGCCTAACCACTATGCTATACAGATGAAACTAATATAAAATAATATTGAATGTCAACTGTAACGGAAAAATTAAAAAGAAAAATATATATTTATAGAAGAAATATCCTCTATCCTCCAGGGAATAGACAGCATGACAGCCAAGTAGCCCATGATTATTTTTATTTCTTTTTTTTTCAGTCTTTTAGAAATGTACAAATCCATGGCCTAAAACCATGGTAAGGTAAATTAAACAGCAGATAATTAAATCTTTCCATAATATTAACTTGACTGTTTTGTAGGCATATCTGTGTAATCCTAGTTGATTAAATGACTCAATATATAGAAATCTAATACATCACAACATCCTATCACTTAATCTTAGTTGCATTGGCGTTCATGGTATATGTAGTATCACAGGTTTTCATCTTATTTAATAAGCTTTTGTGAGAGAGTAAAACTACAGAATGAAGACACAAAACAATTGCCATAAATATTCCCCCATGCCCACCCCACCCCCATGCAGAGACGAATAACTATAAGGCACAAAAAGTTCTGTACAAACTGAACCCCCCCTGATTGCTTGATTCATTACCTCCAAATGAAAAAAAACCTCTCAATTCTTTTAAGGGTAGAATTTCTTTTTCTCCCATATTTGTCTGTTTATACTGTCAACAATGGAAACTTTCCATGCAGCCCTTGTTTTTGTCAGCAGCAACCTGAAGTTCCCAACAGCAAAGGGCATTTCTCGTCCACGTCACCAAACCACAGAACACGTAGAAGCCCTTCCACCATGTGGCACAGAAAGTGGGGATTTAACTCCTCAAGCACTTTCAGCAGCTCTGGGGTGCATTCTATGGGCCTCTGACAGCCACACTCATTCCGGCCATGGCAATACAGCATTGCAACTTGCATTCCAATAATAGCTAAAGCCAGAAATGAAATGTGTGTCAGAACATGGCATCATTAAACTTTCATAGCATTCAAGTTGAATGCTATTTAAAAATTTAAATATGAGCCCCAAAACCCCTCCCAGGGATTCTGATGCTGTATTTACATCTACTACAAAACAGGATGATCACAGTGCCGAACATCTGTCCAACACAAAAGGCTTGGGCTCCTTCATCAACCCTTCCAGAAAGGGACAAAATTAAACATAACCTAGAAGCCCTTCCACACCCCCAGCCCTTTAAACAAAGATTAAAAGAGAGATGCTATAAAAATGTTTTTGACATTTCCCATCTTTAAATATAAACACACTAATGTATATTTAATACTATAAAGCAGATAAAAAGAGAGTAATATTTTTAAAGGGTGGAATACTTTAGGCTAAAGTAAACAAAACGAAAGAGCTGTCCAGAAAGTCAAAAGTTATTATCCATGAGAAGAAACATGTTTTTCTCATCACAGAAACAGGCAGGTCCAAATGCATCAAACATGTGATGTCCAAAGCTGGGTGCATGCTCACCTCACATTCACATCTACATGAAGCACTCTCCCCAAGGCAGGGAGAGACTACTGAACCCAGAGCAGGCAAGGACACCCTCCACAAGCTGCAGGTGAACGGGAGGATGTCTTTCCTCCATGCCTGCCTCCTGTGCCACCCAAGCACACGCACACACATGCACATGTATGCACACACATGCACACACACTTACATGCACATTTACAAACAGTGCACATAAAGGCACATTCACATGCACATGTGTGTACACCCTTACATGCACATATGTGTGCACACACTTGCGTGTGCACACATTCACATGTGCATACACACATGCACATGTTCATACACACATGTACACACGAAACTACTTGAGCTAAATCTTGTAAGTATGAGCAGAACTGTGCCACTTAGATTTAAGTGGAAAGGATGTTCTACAGGATGAGAGACAGGGCAACAGAAAGCAAGCTGTGCTCAAAGAGAGAAGAATGAAAGTGGCCACACACAGAGCACGTGTAGGCACAGTGATGGGACCTGATGATGAAGGGCCTTGAATGTCTGCCTAAGAAATATGGACTTCATCTTCGAGACTTTAGGACGCCTTACACAGAAAAACTGGTAACTCATTCTGCATTTAGAATAATAGAAACTAGAGAAGAAGGAATAGATTCAAGAGCTATTTAAGAGATCAAAGCCACAATTTTGGGGATCAAGAAATATGGAGAGGAAAGAATGAAAAATAACTCTAAGGTTCCTAGCTCAAGTTATTGAGTGTTTGGTAACATCTTTAGGCAGATCTGGGGTTTGGAAGGTGCCTCTGAGGTGTGGAGGACACGTGGCCTCTGGGCAATGCATGTGCAGGTGCCTGGTGGAGAGCTGGACATAGAGTAACTCCAGAGGCTCAGAATCGGAGCTCACTAGAAAACAGATGGAGGTCAAAGTGGAAGAGTACATCCCCACCCCCACAGCGTGTGGAGTGAGACTACAATAAGTCCTAGGTGGGAATAGTGGAGACTGCCAATGTTTAAGAGGGGATATGAGATATAGAAAAGCATCAAAAATCATTATTCTTACCCTGAAATTCATAAGACAACTTGGCAAGGAGCCTTACAAATATTTTCAATTATTTAAAAGCGGTGAAACTTTACTAAGTGTCTGCTGTGTGCAAAGTGTTGTCTTAAGTGTAGTGACTGATGTGAAGACCATAATAATTTGTTAGAAACACCATCAGCATCAAAAGAGCCTCTTGAACAGAGAAGGACACGTGAATGTTGACAAAAATGCAACGTCATGAGCTAAGTGAGGACACTGGGGTGAGGAGGGAGGGAGGGCTGGGAAGACCCCCCTGTGGCAACACTGTACTGCATGTGAGTTGAACTTGGACTAGTCAGCATCTCCTAACCCAACTGGAATGTCATTTGTGTTAATTACGTCTTTTATGTACATATATAAGATTTTGTTAAATAACGTCCATCCTAAAATAAACTGAGAAAATCGGTCTGTTAGGATAAGGATGGAGAGAAAGGAAGCAAGGGCAACACAGAGTTCTAGCCTATACCATATTGCTGTATTGGATGCTTGTGTTTGTCTTTGTTACAGAGAACAAACTCTCCCACTATGTTTGTAGTCATTGAATTTTGATTGACAGAGTTAATGCCACCCCTTGCCTGTCTAAATACCTAGAATGTAATTTTAAATACTCAATAGTAAAACTCCCCTAAATGCATTCTGAAGATAACTTTGATTACTCAGAAGCATTTTGGAATCTTATAGCATTTCAAAGATATCACCATAAATAGCAATTATATTAGCAAGGAGCAAAAGCTCAGGTTCCTGAAGATTTGGGGTCAATAGAATGGGGATAACAAGCGTTTTCTGCAGATTTTTAAGTCACATTAATCCTGAGAGCTCAAAATTCTTTCAAGAATGTAATGCAGTTTACCTCTGTGTCACATCTAGGCTGTCTTCTCATTTCGTCCATGGCAGGACAGCCTACAAATGTTCCTCTGGTTCCCCTGTGCTTGTGAGTCAGAGCTTCTGTTTAAAGCCTGAATGCCAGATGGAGTGGACTCTCCAGCGGACAGGTGTACAAAGTTGTCTCTAGCCAGTCTTGGGTGTCCCTTCCTGGTGCCAAAGCACACGTGGAAACCTAGGAGATTGGAGATCATGACCCTTTGGGAGACTAGTTACTGTTTTTAATTTGTCTTAACCAAACCATTCCATGTTTATTGCTAATTACTGATGCTGTGATTTATTGTCTGATATATGCTAAGCTTGCTCTTTTTGAAAGTTTTGCATAAAAGAGGATTTTATTTAAATACATATGTTTCAATGTATGTTGCCTACTGCTCAGCCCAGCTGCACCCGAAACAGGCAGAGTTCCCAGCAAAGGGACTAGGGTTGCCTGGTACAGAATTACACACAGGGACATGGATGTGACCCTCTCTGCTCCACTGCCCCCTGAATATAACAATTATGCACATTCTTTTGTGCAAATTTGAGAATGTGCTATGTGTATTTCTCCGTGGGCCTAGAAAAGCAGCCATCCTAAGGATGATAGAAATGCTATAATTAAATCATTTCAAGTGATTTGAATGTAACATGGAGTTACTGTGTCCTCTTTGTAGTCAGTAACCACTGTCTTAAAGAAAGTCTTAGACTTGTATCTTTCTCAAGATTTCTGGTTAGAGTTTCTTGTTTAAGAACAAAGGGGAGGTTGAACCGCTCATTAGAAACAAAGTTATAATTCAGTGCCCCCTGCATTTCCTCCAATGCATTTGGTGCTAGCGACATATCAGGAGTAGACTGTTATCCCGGGATTCGATAAAACCATCATTTTGGCAAAACAAAAATTTGGCCTCAGGAAATCATGAGTCATCTCTGTGATCCCTCCAGCTGTGCTTTGCACTGGGGGTAATAAATCATGCGTAAATAATAATCACCAAAATTAAATGTGTGCACATTGGGTAACTCTTCGTCATTGCTCCTCAGTAATAACAGTAATTTGGTTAAGTAAATCGTATTGATATTGCCTGTTCCTCAGATGCAGCTTTCAATTAGCAGCTCCTGCATTCCATTGTCAATGACTCAACTTTTCGCTTGATATTTCCTCCCTGATCATATTGTAAAGAGTTTCTCTCCTGTTAGTTCCCGGTGCCTTCTTCACCTTTTTGTTTTTCAAGTCTGGCTTTCTTGTACGGCTAACACCTATCAGGCTGTGCCACCAAGCACAGGCCCAGTCTGAGGTCAAACAGTGTGGCTGTCACTGCCTAGGAAGGATGGTGCTGTGTCTTCCTCATTCCCATGCCAGCAGCCTAGTTGAGCAATGTCACCCTGTCATTGCTCCCTTCCTAAGGGATTCACAGAGCTTACCCACTTGGTGTTTATAACCTCTTACTCACGGTTATGGGGTCCCACCTTTGTCCAACCAGCCAAAAACCAGACATAAGACTGAGTATAGAATGGGGGGGCATCTTGGGAGAGGCATCATGACTCTAGAAGACCCCACAGGGTCCCCCTTGGCTCTGCACAGCAGACACAGCCATTGGATTTTTCCACTCGAACTGCAAGTTCCACTCAAAACAGATGAACTGTTTGCCAGACTCTGCTCATGCTGTTCTGACAGAAACTATGTCCCCTTTGTTCCCAATTCACACAGTGGTCCTCACGGTGCACATGTCCCTGGACCCTCCTAGAATAATAAGGTGCTAGAACTGGAGGCACACATCTGCACTCCAGTGTCTTGCTCGAGCTGCCCAAGGAACCAGAATGAAGGCTTCAGATCCCTGCTCCAGAGTTTGGTCCCCAAGGTGGGAGTACTTGGGGATAAGCCAAGCCACCATGTCACTACTCCTGTAGTGCTGGACAACACATAGAAACCAGTTCTAGGCTAGGTCACTTGTTTGACAGGCTGTGCAGGGGGAAAGCTCAGCTACATGGAGACCCCCCAGGCTCCCAGCCCAGCTCTCTCCCAGTTGCCTCTGCCTCCTGCACAAAATGAGCCTCTGGGTGCAGCTCAGGGCCACCTAATTAGATTCCACGTTGGGACTGTCCCTTAGAAATGTAATGTGAGACACAAACACGAGCCACAAGTATAATTTGAAATTTTCTGATAGCCACATTAAAAAAGTACAAAGAAGTGGATGATAGTAAGTCTAGTAATGTATTTTATTTCACCTAATATAGCCAAAGGTGGAAGCAATTTTAAACATTCTTGATGAGATACTTTGTACCTTCCATCCACACCCACTCTTTGAAATGTAGTGTGCATATCATATGCTGCAGCACACCTCAGCTGGACCAGCACGCTTTGTGCTTAGTAACCACGTGTGGCCGGTGGGCGACGCCTACCCTCCTGGGGCATGAGGCAGCCTCAATGGGTGATGCTCCATTGTGGGCCCCACAACGGCAAGGTCACTGCTCACCCAGGAGCAGGCCCTGGCCACACTCTTCTGGAGGGACCCCTGATTTCTAAGTTCCCTTTCCAAGCCTAAGATGACATGATGATGGTGATTCTGAACTTGCTCACAGCACTGAGTCCACAGTGACTGGCAACTTGCAATGTGAACTGGGCAAAGTGTCCCCAGCAGTCAATCTCTGTAGGTTAAAAGCAGGAGGCCAGGCATACCCTAACAGTCCCAGTCCATTAATCACAGCTAAGGTACCCTAACTGAAATGAAAGCACCTTCTCCCGTACTGATGTGATGCAGAGAGAGCAAAGATACCTGGAGGACTACTGTTGGCATTCTAACATTTTGTAATTTTTATAGCCAAAAAATGCTCTTTGTTTCTGAACAACACAGGGGAATATAATAGCCCAGCACATGCTGGATGCAACCCATTATATCACCATTTAACTACTGAAGTAGTGCCTTATTGACTTAGTGAAACTGCCACCCACATAGTCAATCAATGTTATATTTCCTGCTTCAAGAAGGAAGCAAAGTGACTTGAAGTGAGTTACTTACAGTCTACTTCAGACAGATCCTCTGAGCACAAAACCTTAAATCTGTCATGTTGACAGGATTAGCCACCTACACGCCCTGAGGCAGTGGGCGTGTAGCCAGTGGGTCACCTAACACAGCCTTGCAGAGGTCGGTGAGGGGCTGGCACATCAGGGGCTGGCAGGGGGTCAGGGGTTGGCAGGGTTGCCCCTTGAGAGAGTGGAACTCAGGGAAGAGGGCATGAGGAGGGTGGAACCAAGAGCCATCAGAAAGGGTGACAGCTGGGAATTCAAGAAAAAAAGCAGGAGAGGAGATGAAGGGAAGCAGGTCTGAACACTTGGGGGAAACCAGTCATTGAAAGGTTTGCAGTGGGCCCCAGCATCCACGCCCCCATGCAGGTGGGCTCACGTCCCACAGTAAAGGTGAGAAAGGCCTGGGAAGGGTGAGAGCCTCACGGAGAGGACCCTGTCCCTGTGGGCGACGGCTCTACTGGAGTTTCTACGGGTGGTTGAGGCTGCATCTGATGTCCACTGCCGGGCAGTGACCGGGACCATTCTGAGCTTGTCCATCTTTTCCCTATACAGCTGTTGATTGAGGCTAGAATTAGATTGCTGGCAGTTTGTGCTCTTTGCTTCAACTTTGTTAGCTCCTGGTGTCACTCACAGCAGCTGGGAGGCCCCATCAGAACAAAGAGCAGGAGAGAAGGCACTGCATGGATGAGTCACTCTAAGTCCCCCAGGCTTCTGGGACACTGACAACCAGGATGGCCAGGAGCAGGGGCAGCCAGGCGTGTAAAAGCACACGCGCCCCCTGTGATGGTAGTGATCTCAGTCGCACAGTGAAGCAGAAGAAACAGCATCTGAGCCCCGACGTCTGCTCTTGTGTCCAGGGCCGCTCCGGCTCCACCAGCGAGGGGTTTCCTCCATGTCCCTCCGCCAACCCAGCCAGAGGGGAGCCTGCACTCTGAAGCTGGCGGCCAGCACCACCAGTGAGAGGTGCGTCTGAAGCAGACCGCACACTGACCTAACAAAAGCGCTGTTGTGAACCTTAGCTGCGTGCACACACGGCCCTCCAGACGCAGCTCACCTGCCTGCTCCTGATACCATGCTACTGTCACCATCACTGCCACTGCTGTCGTGTACCGGGTATTATCCAGAAGCAGGGGTTCCAGAGGGGAGACAGTGTAGACCCGGGGGAGATTTACTGTCCAGTGAGAATTTGTGAGCCCACAGTGAATCTTTGACGTGGAAGTGGCAACAGGACAGGCTCAGAAGCGGTGAAGTGTCCCAGCCTCCCCGCTGCTCATCTGTGGCCCTAGCGGGAGCACCCAGGCACTTGGAACATTTTAGAGAGCTTTTTTAAAACTGGAAACAACAGGAAAATTTGTGAGTATTTTAAACAGAAAATTCAATGAGCACACAATTGTGAAACGCACAGTGCAGCCAAGCGCTCAGGCTTTGGGACCCACAGGCCTGGTCATAGCGGAAGCCAGCGGGTGCAGATGGTGATCTGGGTTGCGCGCCTTCAAGCAGCAAGTGGCAGAAACCCCTAAACTGTGAGGGTCTTCAGACTATCACGGTGTCTAGATTGAGACAGGCCACCATGGTCCCCACCGCCCAGGCCTCCTGCTCTCCAGGGCGGGTCCAAGCACTGGGACCAAGGACAGTTGTGGCCTCGGACAGTACAGGGGCTGCTTGGGGTAAAGAGGGACATCAAATGACTGCTACGCTGTGTGCTGCGACCCCTCCAGGAGCAATGACCTGGCCCAGCGTCCGGATGAGTGTGGGGCACTCTGAAGGTGACACAGGAAAGCGTTCCAGTCCAAAGCTGTGTTTTCCACTGCGGATGCTCCCGTTTTCAGGGCACTTAGCTTCTGAAGCAGAGAACAGAAGACCCTGATGGCTTGGGTCTCTGGGCCCTGGGGCTCAGGGAACTGCTCCAGCCACTCTCCTTCTTGTCCCTCAGTAACCATGTCAAAGTGCCTGCCTGTGGGGTCCTGGGGAAGTTGTGAAAGGCAGATCAAAGGAAGCGCCCCGCCCCGCCCACCCATCACTCACCTGCAGTGCCCTCTCCTGAGAAGGACTGGTCAAGCAGAGGGAGGACGCAGATGGGTTCAAAGACAACACACAAGGCAGAAGGCGGCTCCCACTAGCCCTCTTGCCGCCCTCCCTCCACTGAGGTCTGCAGCGGTGCTTCACAGTCTCTGCTCCACAAGTTTCCACCCTGGGCAGCACTGCAGGATTAGCTGTCTGGGTCCTGCTGGTGGTCCTGAGTGTGTGTGTGTGTGTGTGTGTGTGTGTGTGTGTGTGTGTGTGTGTCTGTGTGAGTGTGTGTGAGGGCAGCAGGCTCAGCCTCTCACTGCCCCAGGTGTCCTGCAGCCCTGTTCGGGCCTGAGGAGAGCTGTTGAGGGAGTGAGTCAATTGTGGGCGCGCTGATCAAGGGGACTTGGGAAACTGACCACAGTAAATCCATCTTCATTTTTCCTTTTGAAAAATACAAGTGCTGTGTAAGACAACTTCTAAGGACCTGTCAAGTTTGCTGAGGTTGAATTAGAAGCAGCGCATGCATGATACAGCAAGCATGGTAGACACTACGAGAGGGAGCGAGAGGGGATTGCCTCCACACAGCCCCCTCCACAAGGCCGTGAGCACTGGCTGGCGTATTTACTTCCAGAATCTTAAGAAGCACCTTGAAACTTGATCTAAACTAACATGTCCTTCATAGAACTAACTGAATGGGTTTAGGTTGGGGACAGTGTTACGTAAGAAATGTTAACCTCCATTCAAAGAATAATAATGTAATACCTTGTGAACAGAACCAGACTTAAAAATTAAGAAGCAGGTATTCTGTGCCCCTAAACCCTACTCCCAGCACTCATGCAGACGTTCTACTCAGTTCTACCACAGGCAGTCTCGAAGGCCCTCTCCACCTCCCTCACTCCTACCTGTCCCAAACTCTACCCATCCACAAACCAGGGTCCCAGAGAACTCACCTGTTTTGTGAATCCAAATTTTATTCCTGGAAGTGACAAGAAAAACCTATTCATAGGAAACTGTGCCTGGTAGGACAGATTTGACCTAGTTACTTTCCAACTAGGCATCGTCATGGAAACAGTGGGCCAAGTTTTCATCTAAAAAGGTGAAAATTAAGGAAAAGCTCTGGGTTTGGAGAGGAAGGGAGAGAAATGCTGCCACCCCAGCAATCACACCACTTGGGCAACAGCAGGTCACACACCCCTCTAGCTGAACATTCTCCTTTCCTGTTTGAAAGAAAAAGAAGTAGCAGTCTGTGTGCTCTCCCAGCTCAGCACTGGGCCTGCTGTTGGCTTGAAGGAAAGACTTCCTGACTTCTCCAGGCTGGCTTCCTCATAGCCAGGCCTGCACCTCCCTCTTCCATGTCCCATGACCCATGGAAGTCCCACTTTAGCTGTGAACTTATGTTTTCTCTGCTGAGGTGACAGCAACTCACTGATATTATTGGTCTTGGTGACTCCCCAGCCTTAGCACATATGTAGCTCACAGTGGGGCAGTTTGCAACTTTGCTGAACTGCTGAGTTAATCATAAAGCTTAGAAAATAGTTATGAAACATTATGTGTTTGCTTAAATTAAGTTTACTTTGGACTTGCCTTACAAATTTCATTAACCTAATCTTAAAATCCTTTTTCTGAAAAGTGAAGTTTGGATCAAACTAATAATGAAATTTTGTTCAGAGTCCATACATCGAAGGCACATTTCCTGTCCCAAAATTTGTACTACATTGAAAATAGCCTGTACCTTTCCCTCAAGGCATCTCAATGAGGAGATGGCAACCTGAATACATCCTACTTTCTAGTAGTGAGGTGGAAATTATCCTGAGGGAAAACAAGCTGGTGCTGCTTACAAATAGACATTTCTAGAGACTTGGAAATGTAGACAAATGTGTATTTCTGGACTGTCTCCATTCCAGGGTTGCTGTGGGTCCCTGAAAAGAAGCCAACATCTGATCCATTTAAATGACCTTCTGCTGCTGTAAGTGTCGCCAACAAATGACCAGAGTAGCAGCTGTTTCTCCCAGAAACTAGAAGATGCTTCATGGATGCCACCAGAGAGGTTGCCGGACATTTGCAAGGAAGGAGCTGTAGGGGCAGACCTGAGCAAAATGTAGAAGCAGTCTTGGCCAGCTGCCGTGCTCCTGCCTCTTGTCTAGTCACTCACTCGTGTAATTCTTCCTACTCACACTAAAACATTTTAAAGCACATTTTGTGGGGGGTAAATAGTAGCCAAGATAATAATTCCCTCTTAAACCAATGATGTGACACCAACTACTGTCAGCGCTGCTGGACACCAGGCTTCCCAGAGTGGACAGGGCAGCATGAGCTCAAAGTCTAACAAGGTACCCAAATGGAAAACAATGCACAGAAATGTGACTACACCTGGACACGTGCTTAGAAGGCCAAGCTGTGTGGATTGTGAGACAGACTCCTAGTTCACATAGGAGTGCGAGAAAGACCTCTGTGAAGACGTGCAGAGTAGAGGATGAAGGCTGAGTATGAGTTAGCAGGTAAAGAACAGAAGGGGAGCCCCTCGGAAAAGCCCATGTGCAGGTTTCAGGGCAGAAAACACTGCTGCACAAGGAAGGAAGAAAATAGGGAACAGATGTGAGACTGTGAAGGTGATGGGGGCAGATCCTCAAGTGCCAACAAGCCCCCTAAGACTTGTATTTTATCAGCGTGCTAAGACAAACATCATAGATTTTAAAGATTGCCATGGCTGCTTCACAGAGATGGAATTGGAAGACGATTATCCCCAGTATTAAGCTGCTATCTCTCAGACTCAAACCACCCCTTTGGACCCTGCCTGTGATGCTGGAGCTGAGATTCTACAAGGCCTGCTTCTCCTGTGCTCACTGCAGTGCCCTAGGCTCTGCCAAGGGAGGCCTATGGGGAGATTGGAAAGCTCGGGTGCAGGGGATGGAAAGCAGTGTTTGGACTTGCCCGTTTTTATTCTCTTCTTGTCAGGCTGGCTCAGAAACATATCTTTCACCCAGCTACAAAAGTTGATTGCAGTGTTCTCTACATCCCTAGAACAGCCTCATTGAGCCCCTGACAGGTACCTGCACCTGGGGGCAGGTCCCCTAGTGGGAAGGTCCCCAGTATGGTTGGGGCCCCATGAAGCCTCTGGGTTTAGTAGCCCAAATCCCTTTTTTGTTCTGTCAGTCCTGGACAATGACATTAATGACCTAATTAACACATGTGCAATTGGGTTTTCCACGGGAGAGATGTGGGAAGTGGGTGTAGGAAAACATTTAAAGAAAGAATAGTAAAAAAATGTTTAGCGAAAACATTCTTCAAAAAAGAGTCAAAATAAAGGCTCCAGTAACTTCACTGGTGAAACCTACCAACAGTGAAAGAATAAATCATGCCAATATTGCACAAACTCAGAAAATTGGGAAGGAGGGAGCACTTCTTGGTTTGTCTTATGAAGCTGACATTATTCTAATACCAAAATCAAACAAAAGATTACCTCTCCCCGCAAAAGATACCATTATACATAGTGAACATAGACTCAAAAATCCTTAACAAAATATTAGCAAATTAAGTCAAACCAAGAAATATATTATAGTGATAGTATATTATGACTTGATATCAATATATCAAGTGAATTAAGGCTAAGAATATAGTGTTGGTTTAACATTCAACAGACTATAAAAGAAAAGCTATAAGATTGTCAAAATACATGCAGAAAAAGCATTTGGCACCCATTCATGACTTATAAACAACTGTCAGTAACGTAGGAATAGAAGGGATTTCCCTCAATCTGAAAAAGGGCATCTACATTAAACAGCAGCTAACATCATACTTAACAATAAAACACTGAACTCTGTTCCTGTAGGGCTGGGAGCTACACAAAAATGTCTCATCTTTTCTATTCATTATTGTATCATCCTGAAGATATCAGTGCATGAAGCAAGGAAGGAAAGAAAATAAATGAAGACTGGATAATAATAATAATAAAACTGTCTTTATTCACAGGCAACAGGAATGTCTATATACAAAGTCCTTAAAAGTCTACTGAAAAAAAAAAAAAGAACTCCCAGAATTAGTAAATATAAAGTCACAGCATACATGGTCAATATAAAAACTACAAATGGTATTTCTATATGTTAGCAACAAATGATTTGAAAATATAGTTAAAACACAGTAGTAGTTAAAATCACATTAAAAGCATAAAATGCTAGAGATACAGTTTTTAAAATAGGTACAAGACTGTACACTGAGAACTGTAAAACATATCTTAGAGAAATATAAAAGGAAAGACCTAAATATGGAGAGTTATACCATGTTTGGGGATTGGAAGACCCTCTCAGTATTGCTAACAGGACAATTCTCAAATTCATCTACAGATTTGATACAGTCTCCATCACAATCCCAGCAAAGGTTTTACTTTCTCTTTTACAGACATTGACAAGTTATTTTTTAAAATTTATATAATATGCCCTCTTCCAAAAAAAAATTAGAATAGCCAGAACATACTTGGGTAAAAACCAAGATCAAAGAAATACATTCTCTGATTTCAAATCTCGCTGTAAAGCAGCAGTAACCAGTCAATATAGAATTGAGATAAGGATCAACAAATACATCTCTGGAAAAGGACAGATAAGCCAGAAATAGACTCACACTTACTCAGTAAATTAATTTTCAACAAACATGCTGAAGTAATTCAATGGAGAAAGAAAAGTCATTCCAACAATTGGTGCTGGAACAACTGAGTATCTATGTGAAAAAGATGAAGCACCAGCAGTGCTTCACATCTTACACAAGAAGTTAATATGGACCATGTACTTAAATGTCGATGCTACAGCTACAAAACTTATAGAAAAAAAAACATAAAATTGGACCACTCTTTTACACCCTACATAAAAGCTAACTCAAAATGGATTCAATACTTGACATAAGACCTGAAACCATAAAACTCCTAGAAGAAACCATAATAGGTAAACTTGACATCAGTCTTGGTGGCCAATTTTTAGATTTGACACCAAAAGCAAAGGCAGCAACAGCAAAAATAAATAAATGGGACTACATCAAACTAAAAACTCTTGCACAGCAAAAGAAACCATCAAAATGAAAAGACAATTTACTGAATGGGACAAAATATTAGGAAATCTTATACCTGATAAGGGGTTAATATCCAAAACACACAAAGAACCCATATACGGTCTGACAATTAAGTTTGCGAACTTGCTGCACCAATGTTACTAAATTTTTTGGTATCATAGAAATTACTTGCTATGAATTTGTACCAACTGGACAAACAGTTAACCAAGTTTACTATTTGGAAGTGCTGAAAAGGCTGCATGAAAAAGTTAGACAACCTAAACTTTTCACCAACAATTCATGGCTCTTGCATCATGACAATGCATCAGCTCTGGCACTGTCTGTGAGGGAGTTTATAGCCAGTCAACAAATAACTATATTGGAACACCCTCCCTACTCACCTGATCTGGCCCCCAATGACTTCTTTCTTTATCCAAAGATAAAGAAAATATTGAAAGAAAGACATTTTGATGACATTCAGGACATCAGGGGTAATATGACAACAGCTCTAATGACCATTCCAGAAAAAGAGTTCCAAATTGCTTTGAAGGGTGTGCTAGGTGCTGGTGCCATTGCATAGCTTCCCAAGGGGAGTACTTCGAAGGTGACTGTAGTGATATTCAGCAATGAGGTATGTAGCCCTTTTTCTAAGATGTTTCCGAACTTAATTGTCAGACATCTTGTGACTCAATAGCCAACAAAACAAAATAAGACAAAACACTGTAAAAAAACGGGCAGAGGAACTGAACAGACATTTTTCTAAAGACGTACACATGGCCAACAGGCATGTGAAAATGTGCTCAACATCACTAATCATCAGGGAAATGCAAATCTAAACCACAAGGAGATATCGCCTCACACCTGTCAGAATGGCCATCATCAAAAAGATAAGAAGATGTGGTTTATACACACAATGGAATATTACTCTGCCATAAGAAAAGATGAAATACTGCCATTTGCAACAACATGGATAGATCTTGAAATCATGATGCTAAGTGAAATAAGTCAGACAGAAAATGTTGAGAACCATATGACTTCACTCATATGTGGGATATAAAACTGAAGGCAACAAAGGAACAAGACAAACAATAAAGAAACAAAAATCCATAGACACAGACAACAGTTTAGTGGTTACCAGAGGGTAAGGGGATAGGGGGGTAGTAGATGAGGGTAAAGGGGGTCAAATATATGGTGATGGAAAAACTGACTCTGGGTGGTCAGCACACAATGCATCATTATAGGATTGTACACTTGAAACCTTTGTAATTTTATTAACGATTGTCACCCCAATAAATTTTAATATAATAAATTTAAAAATAAATAAGTAAATAAATAAATACATTTAAAAAACATACAAAAAAGCCAAGTACAAAAGATTAAAAAAGAAAAAGACAAGATATGATAAGTGTTGGCTAGGGTGCAGAGAAAAGGGAACCTCCATGCACTGTTGGTGGGATTGCAAATTGGTGTGGCCACTATGGAAAACCATATGGATGTTCCTCAAAAATTAAAAAAATAAAACTACTGTATGACTCAGCAATTCCACTTCTGGGTATTTATCTGAAGGAAATAAGGAAATGAAAACACTAATTCAAAAAGATACATGTACCCTCCATATTCATTGCAGCATTATTTGCAATAGCCAAGATATGGAAGCAACCTAAATGTCCATTGATGGATGACCGCATAAAGAAGATGTGATATATGACAGTGCAACTAAAGACACTCGCAAAAGATTTCCAGAATTGCTTCAGAAAGTGGCATAGATGATATGCTTCTAGGACTTGCTGGCTGGAAAGACTTATCAGGGCTGACTGCATTCTGAAAAAAGGGCAAACCATCGTATTAAGGGCAAAGAAAGACTGTCAGTCAGAGAGCACAGGGGATCCCATGGGTCTATGCTTATTGGCAGAATTAATGTAAAGGGATGCACTTTTCTTTCAGCCTTATAAATTAACTCAGTAGCAATTCAGGCAAGAGATGGTCTCAAGGGTGGGCCTGGACCTAGCAGAAGCTGGATCAGCTGGACACACAGACAGTCCAGGCAGAGATGGTGGGGACAGGGGAACACAGAAAGCTACCACTTGACCTGATAGTGTTGTGTGCCTTAGGGTTTTAAAATTGCTTTTACAGATAATATGTACTTTAGTCATCTCTGCAGTAATACTGTGAGGCAAGTGAGGATAATAGCTATTCTCATTTTAAGTATGAAGAAACTGGGACAGAAAAGGGACCTCTTCAGCAGGAGCATCAAACCAGACCCCATTCTCAAGACAGACACACTGTAAAAGCTGCACAATGGTTACTACTTTTTATTAAACAGTGTGTTCTTACAGATTAGATTGCTCCATCAGTCACAGGGTTGTGGAAAGAACCATCTTTGGAACCACTCAGGTATGGGTTCAAGGTCTGACTTTTCCTTTTATAACACTGTGATCTTGGGCACATTACACTTCCTGACCTCAGCTTCAGCATCTACTAAACAGGGACAATGACACCTACCTAGGAGTGTTACTGGAGGTACTGAGAAGAATCTATTGAAGTACTTAGCCAGTTTCATTATCTGTATCTCCAAATTATTTTTTAAGTACTGAGATCAGGAACTTGGCTTTTTTCTTTGCAGCAGCCGCGAGCTCAGAATGGTGTCCAGCACATGGCAGCCTGCAATATTTATTAGTGAATAAATTCATGAAAAAGAGGCAAAATGACAAACCTGTGCTTGTACGTTTAAACATTTTTCACTGTGAAATCTAAGAACTGAAAGCTAATTCCTTACCATGTGCCACAGTTGCACAATTGGGGCTATTTTGACCACTCTGTCTTCCCACTGAGACATGAGTCTGAAAGAGCACAGAGCCTGTTTTTGTTCCTGACTGTACCCTCAGCACCGACATTCTCTGAGATGACCACGTGGTCAAATGTATGTACTGAAGAAATAAATGAATGGGTTTTTTAAAAACAACAAAAAAAGTATTTTATCCTCTGGTATTTTCTCTGTATTTCAAACCATGTCAGGTTACCACTTCATTCTTGGAAGTTGTTCATTTGTACTCAGATTCCTCAGATTTAACACCACCAGCTCCCCCTTCACCATACACTCCAATGTCTGGAGGCTGGAAAACTGCCTGAAAATGAGGAAACAGCCTGAAACAGAGAACCAAGGAGGGCACATGTGCTGGTTGGATCTCGGTGTGATGTGGTGATTTGGCAGGTGAATGAGAGGCTGCTTGGGCCACTCATACTATAATTATCTTGTCTGTCGCGTGTAGCCCTTTTTTTCGTATTTTTGTCCCCCTAAAGCCCCATACAAACACTGTCTACATCAGCTCCAAGATGCTCCACATTTTCCCAAACCTCCCACCTTCCCCAACCCCCTTGGTGCCTTGTTCGCAGCCTGAAGTCCCCAGGCACGTTTTCTTCCCTTATGTTTGCATCTTATGACACGTTGATCTGGATTCATGTTTATGCTTAAAGTCCACCAAAATTTTTTTAAACAATTAAAAAGAAAATGTTATAACCCCTGAGACCCTTGCTAACTACTCACCCAGTTGTCCAGTGAATTACCACAGGCACAGAACAAATCTCATTGCTAAGTGACAGCTGCCCAATGTGACTGGCAAGGACGGATTCAAGTTTCACAGCTTCATTGTCTTTTCTTTCTTGAGTTTCAAACCAGCACATGGTAAGACCTGGAGCAGGAAAATGAAGTGACTTTTTTACTTCAAGGTCACCCTAGCTATAAAACTTTCTTTTTTTGCTCTCCTTCTGGGCAATTTTCAGTCTCAAAAATGTCAAGATGGCTCACATCAGTTATCAAGTGCATGACAGAGATTACCCTGAATTTCAAGGCCATTCTGGAAGATCTGGCACTGACTGCAAGCACCTTGATTTAAATATATATATAAATATATATTATATATATATGGAAATCTTGAGTGTGCCTGGTAATCAGATAAAATTTCACAGTGACCACACACATCCTAACAGAACATCTATTGGGAGAGGTCAATAGATGAGATTTTAAAAGGTAGAACAAGTCCTTGCTTAGAGACACTGCTGCCACCTTGGTCACAGGACAGCAGCAGAATCGCCAGAATTAATGTCTGAAGAACAAGCATTCTAGCAATACTTCAAATGCCAAAAGTTAGCTCTGGAAACTGTTTCATGCATGTCTAACTACTAACACCAAGTTTATGGTGGTGACAAAGCCACCTAGACCCTCCAGAGGAGTAGAGGGACACAGAGGTAGCTACTTCATACAACGTGAAAACTCGTACAGCAGCTCTTCATGTGTGCGCTGCACACGTGTGTGTTATATGATGTGTGTGCATGTGTTATGTGTGCATGTGTGATGTGTGTGTGTGTGTGTATGTACAGGATAAAACAGAATCTACATTTTTATGTCCACTCTGATAGACTGATGTCTTACATACAGATTACCTTCAAAGGTAAATGGCCTGAGGTCAAGCTTCCTGTAAACTTCGAACATATTAGTTGGAACTGAAGTGATTTGATCTCTCTGGTTCTACTGATCCCTGCTATAAAATGCAGGGATCTTACTTGCCTGCAGTAAGGTGGCTCTGCCAGCTATACAAAGATCCAACTTAGGGGTCATTATGATGAGCTTTTCACATTGTGAATTTCATTTTTAATTGAAAAAAGAAACAAAGTGCAATTCGTGAGTGAAACTATGGAATGTAAACTAACGCATAGGTGGGTTATAGAGCCCTTAGGTACCCCCATCAAATGACCAAGGTTTTACATGCTGCCTGTGAGTCTCCCCAATTGAATCAGATATGGAAGCAGCCCAGGCCCTCAGAGGAGGCCCACACACCAGGAGGTGCTCACGTTGTGCACAGAATGTCCTACTTGGCCTTCTCCGCAGAGCAATAGCTCATGTCCTGTGCATAACAGGGCATCCGAAAGTGTCTCAGAAATAAAGCCATAGCATCCCTCTGAGGCCAGTCAGCTCACGGCTGGACCACAGTGATGACGCGCTACCATCTGGTCCACGTGCGCATGCGCCTGACCCTGGTGCGCTGCACTCAGCTGTGTCGGAAGCTTTCTGGGTGTCCTCCCATGACTCTGGAAGCTGCATTCTGGCGGTTGGAGTTCATTTGAGGCTCTTGTTCACACTCTCAGAGAAGAGCACACTGCCTTCGCACTTGGCTGTTTCCGCGGTGGCCTACATATTTGCTCGCTGATGCCAGAGCACAGCAGCGTTCATCTTCCTGCACTCATTTCTGGGTTGTTCTGTGAAACCCCGCTGCCCTCGGCCTGGGACGCCAGCTAGAGCTTCTAGGAGCTCCCCACAACTCAGGGAAGCAGGACATGAATAATGATGCCACCAGCAAGTCGAATTTTGCTTTTAATCTTTCGGTGTTTTCCTACGTAGTAAAGTAATCCCACTGTTTAGAGAGAATGCTTCCTCATACACTCACCACAGTACCCTGGTCATCCAGCACCAAACTCGGAAATAAATGCAGGCCAGGACGTGCGGCAGGTGCGATGCAGCCAGGCGAGTGCAGGGAGAGAAACCATGCTCATGGTCCACGATCTGGACAGTGCGGGCAGGCTCAGGGGCAGGAAGGCCAGTGTGGAAAGCCTAGGTCCTCTGCGCTCACCACAGGAAAACAAGGTGGAAACCCTAGTGGACCTGTGGTCAGAGCAAGAGCATAAACACTGATTGCTGCTACATGAACCACAAATCTTAGGAAGTTCAAAGTTGTTCTAGACAAGGGCACCATACTTTCTCATTAGAATCTCACCCCCTCTACCCCACTCCCCCAAGAAGTCTATATGGTAGGCACCCCCATTTCAAAGCAAAATAACTAAAAATTCATGTTTCTAAGTGCTATACACTGTTTGTCCTCCCAAAATTCATATGTTGTAACCTAACCCCCAATGTGATGTATTAGGAGGCAGAGTTTATGGAGGTGAAAAGGTCATGAGGGTGGGCCGGCCATGTGGCGCGATGGTTAAGAACTCGCTTGGGATGCCAGAGGGTCTCGGTTCGGATCCGACATATGAGGGCCAATGACACTGCCCTCCACAGCTAAGATGCTGAACAACAGCTCAACCTGGAGCTGGGCTGCCCTGAGTCGCCGGCGACGGCATAGGCTGCAGTCCCTGTGGCAGTGGGTTGCCATGGGCTACCGTATGTAGCCAGCAGCCAGCGTGAGCGGCCA
>NW_017732362.1:153719-161098 GCF_001890085.2 Hipposideros armiger | reverse complement strand
AAAAAAAAAAAAAAAAAAAAAAAAGGTCATGAGGGTGGAGCTCTCTTGATGGGAATAGTGCCCTTATGAAATAGACCCAGAGAGCCCCCTCTGCCCTTCTGCCATGTGAGGACATAGAATATGGCAGTCTATGAACCAGGAAGCAGTTTCACCAGACCCAGAATCTGCTGGCACGTTGATCTTGGATGCCCAACCTCCAGTCTATGGTATCCTGTTATAGGGACGCAAACAGACTAAGACAGGTAACTTAACTGCATCATACATTTTACAAGTGTCAGAACAGGGATTGAGTGCCAGGCTGTGAAGTTCCAGAGGCCCTAATTTTATAAGAAAAGAACAGCAGGATCAGCAGGTGCCTATTTGGCCTTTTTTTGCCACCATATCATTTAACAGCCATTTGAACTCCATTGGTCACCATTTTCTTATTTAACAGGAATTCATTGAGGATAACTACATTTTTTTAAAAGTCTCAGGGTATTTGAAATAAAGAATGTGGCTTATTATTTTTGTTTCTCCTAAATGCAGATTACGAATGGGGCTAGGCTTAAGGATTGGCCAGCAGCCTTGGGAAAGCAAGAGCAGGAATTAATCTTGTTTCGAACACATTTGCACTCTGAGAACATTGTATGCTCTACTTGTGTGTATGATTCAAGTAGACTTGAAATAATGCGTTATACGTTCACATTAAACTACAGCATCATGTTATAAAAACAAGAGGCTGTTGGCCTTAAAATGGAAATAACTTAAAATACTTCAAAAACAGAAAATCAGTATGTTCTAGAATTATCTATTCTGATGTGTGTGTATGTATTAAAAAAAATACAGGAAGAAAGTACAGGCCGACACCTGGGTTCTATGAAGCAGAGCCAGCTCCTTGCACTCCCTCTGTGTCATCTGTGCCCTGTGAAAAAAGCTGGACAGGCTGAGGCTGCCAAAGATGCCAGGGTCAGCATGGGTATTCATCCCACCCTCTCTGGAAGTAATGGCTAGTTGTCCTTCAGGAAGGAAGTTGACATCAGCAAAACTTAATTCATAAGGGTCCTTATTGGTTCTTTATAGATCCTGGGGTAATTTGATATTGAAAATAATGGAAAAAATCATTAAAGGAAACAAATTTGGAGAATTATATCATATACACAGTATGTATATAATGAATTTGTTTAAATTCTACTCAGGAGTCAAAATACATTTTGGGGCAAGACTTTGTGCCATGCAGAGGCACCTCCCCTGACTTGGCACCTGAAACAGACAAAGGCAGGTCCCAGAGCATTCACTGCTGTTCCAGCCCATGAGGTCACTGGGAAGCTGGAGCCCTCACTGCCTGGCAGGGACACATGTGGAGGTGGGCTGCACCATCTGTTCTATCCAGTGCACACAAGTTCCAGGACATTGTGTCCTAGACATGTAACCTGTACATAAAATCCAGAGCAAAAAAGGAAAATGCTTCTTCCATTGGGCCCCAGCCATGGGGACCAGAGCATTCAGGGATTCGTGTGGCAAGTCCTGTAGATGGTGTCAGACACGCAACCCAACACTGCTAACTTTCAACAACAAGCCTGCTCCCCATTTCACATCCTAATACTGCCAGCTTCTTCCCAGGACTCCAGAATGCATTCTAGGAATGGTGCATAACCCCAAAGCTTTTGGGCAAACCCCAAGCACTTGCTCTGAAAATCTGGAGAATCAGAGATGCTGAAGAAAGAAGGTCTTCTAGAGTTTATGAAGCATGAGGACCCCTCTCACTGGGACATGTGGACAGCTCTCCTCACAGCCATGCCTTGGAAAAGCCTTCAGTCATCCCACCAGGGCAGATATGATGACAAGGGTTTTGAGTAAGCAGACATGGCTTATGAGTCTTGTTCCACAGCTACTCCTGGAACCAAATACCAGCCTTTTTTGTCTTGTGGTTTGGAGCAAGTTTTAGTTTACTCAGGAATAGAAATGGAAAAAATGATTCTTATGTGAAAGCTGAGATGCACCGGAGAATTAAGTGGTGATTTTATCCAGGCTATGACAGTAGGAAGGACATTCATTCATTAATGAGAAACTTGGGGATTTTATGAAGGCAACTAAATAAGAGAGTTATGGCAAGCATTATGGGACGCACAGAGGAAGGGTGGAACTGTGAGAACCTGAGAATCTGAGATAGCAGGGTGGTCTTTTGTAGGTAGTCATTGTTGGGAACACCAAAGGGTGGGTATTTCATAACCAGGGCTATATTCCCCAGAGCACACAGCTCAGACAAGTTCAACATTTTCACCTACTACAGGTCTCTAAGAGCAAAAAAGTCGATAACCCATGTGAGGTGCCTGCTACAGGACACATGCCCTAAGACATAGCTAGCTGGCCCATAGCTAGGCATCAGTCCCAATGGCAGCCAACGAGTAGGCTGGAATCAGCCTCTATGGGGTCCTAAACAAATGCTCTGTACACTTGGGCACAATATACAGCAGGCCCAGCTAACCTTCCTTTTCCAGGAAGTTGAACTAGAGCTGGAATGTGAGGAGGTAGGCCTCCCAGCAGAGGATGCAGAGGTTGCAAAGCCCCATGGACAAAGGTGTGAAGTAGCAGGGCCATGAGAAGCCAAGAAGAAGCCCTCAGGAAGCAGAAGCCAGGGACAGGGGGTGTGGCTGCAGCAGGGCTGGTGGCAGAGGACCACCCGCCTCACCTACCACTAAGGGCGAAAACACTCGAGGTGTGTGTCTGACATTTGCAATAATATCTCATAGCTGTCCCTTCTGAAAAATCTGGTTTGAAGACCTAACATAGTGCATGTTATTCTATTACTATTAATAATATTAAATACCTTTTACAACTTTTAGAATACACACCTAAGCAAATAATTAAAAATCACCCCTTTGGCTCCACTAACCAAACAGAGCAACATTATAATTTTGGTAGACATTTTTTTCCTCCATTTACCTAGACATATTTAATATATCAAATATTTTGTTTCCTCCTTTATCAGAAGTTTAAAAAATAAGATGAGCCTATGATAACATAAGAAAAATTGGGTGAGTTTTTCATAATGCAAATGTAGTCCATTTAAAAAACTCATTTGTTAACAGATTAGGGGCCTAAGCTTTTAAAATATTTTGATGTTGAAATTTTATTTTTTTTATGAAAGATACAGTGATTATAGGTCAGAGGGAGATCTTTGTTGGTCTGATTTTGGTTTGGGCTTGTTATATTTCTAATGTTCTTTTTCTTTAGCAAAATTAAAAATTGATAAACATATCTGCATTCTAATGCTTGAGGAAATTTTACTGCTGCTTGGAATTCCAAGTCTCAGAACTACTTCCCAGGATATTATGGAAATTGAGGACACCCTGGGGTGCTCTCCATAACAGTGTGACAATTATAAAGAAAGCTCCACATTCCCACTCTTTAATTGATTTTCAGCCACATTCAAATTGGCTTTATTTCAGAAGCACCAATTTATGCAATAGCTCAAGCATTTGGGGGAACAAAAACACTGCATAAAATGTAAAATATTATTGTATTTATTGGGTGTTGGTGACATCACCATCCATGTACACACCATGACACTTCATTGTTTCAAAGGGTCTCTTTACCACTTAGGGATAGAAGGTATATTTCCCACGATGTGGAATAAATTACTGCCACAGTTCCACCTTGAAAAAATAAAAGCAAGCTCAAAATATCCCAGACCTTATAATCTCCAAAGTTTACAAGTGGAAAGAAGGGAAAATTACTGAACCCACATACCAACATGCAATGATATCCAGGGAGAGGGAGAGGGAGAGGGAGAGGGAGAGGAAGAGAGAGAGGGAAGAGAACGAGCTGCAGAAGCAAGCTCTGGGCTCATGGGCCATCATCAATCTTTCTGAAAGCCTTTCTGAGTTTTAAAAGCCCATGATTTTTCAATTAGCCATTAAAATCACTGCTGCCATCCACCATAAGCTCTTCTCCTAGAGACATTTGTAATAGATGAGGAAGGAAAGGGGAGATAAAAGGAGGCCTGGATGTTGGCGTCAGGAACTGGTCTATTAAAGGGTTAACAGCAGTTCTAACAAATTACCCACCAGGAGAGTGTGATGGCCCCAGGGCAGCTGTGGGATGGAAAGCTCCTAGCCCAGTTCCCTGAGCTAAATGTGTTATAACTACCCCCACCAAGCAATTCACTAGGGTAGGAGGTCCTACCAGCCAGAACCTTTTGAATAAGCACTGGATGCAATTGCAAAAATTGTTTTAGAACAATTCTATTGTTTTCCACCCAAACACAGGCTTGAATTCAAATCCTCTCTTAACTTCCATGAGCCTCCATTTTCACATGTGTAAAATACCTCAAATGCTTGTCCTGCCTGCCTCTAGCACAGCATGAGGCTCACATGCAGTCCTGTGCCTGGAAGAAGCTTCTATCAACAAACGCCAGTTATTACCACTACAAACACAGATAAGAGGTAGTAAATCAAATGTTGACCAGTAAAACGGAGTACCAACCGGGAAACCAACAAAAATGTATAATGAGTGGATGACACGGCCAAAACAGAAGGTGCAATTTTAGTAAAATACGGAAAATTCAATTAAATGTTGAGTGGGTAGCACAGATGCAAAAGGCAAGGGCATGGGTGGTAAGATAATATTCATGTATTCAATGATCCCTTGCATTCTAACAGTGGTGCTGGCCTGGAGTAGGCCTGCTGTTGGGCAGTGTGTGACCCCAGGGAGCCCATGTGTGAACAGGGGCCATAGTATGAGCAAGCAGCGCTCTAGGCACCCCCCCCCCAACAGTGAGGTGTAAAGGAGTAACAAGCCGCCAGATGGGAAAGTGGTGGGAGGTAAATGCCCACGGGGATGCAGGTGAAGCAGCATGGTCAAGTTTGCCTGCCTATGTGGGGAGCAGCCTGGAAGAAGCAGGGAGGGGCCCACACAGGGCTACTGTTGGTCCTGAGCTGTATTGTGGGGCAGGTCACCTAAGACTTTAGGTGTCTTGTCACTAACATACCCATGTTTCCCAGCAGAGTCCATATCAGTTCTACTAAAATCAGGGCAGTCACCCATGTTCACAGTTGTCTAGTGCCCACCATGTGTCAGGCACAGAAGGTCAAACCAATGACCGCATGCCGGCCACTCTCTCCCTGTCTCTCCTCATCTGCGCCCAGTGCCACCACCCACAGCCTGCACAGAATGTAACAAAAAGGAAACCAGAAAGTTTCTGATAGTTCTCAGTCCTTGACACTAACAAAGTCATGAAGTCAAGCTGAGAAAACCAGAGTCAGGGACAGAATGGGGTGCGGGGTGGGGTTTTGGGGGTCGTGGGGCTATGGGGTTAACCAGCATCATCACATAGACCCAGTTCAGACCCTGGGACTGGGCTCCTGCCTTCCTGTGGACTCACAACAGGAAAGACTTTCCTGATCCCTCACCCACCCTCCCCTGGCCCACCCTGATGAGTTAAGAGCAACACAGAGTGGCCCAAAGGCTCATCAGGCTGTTGGTGCTGTGCTCGGCAGGCTGGATGTCACATGCTTCCTGTCCCCTCTTCCTCACAACAACCCATGGCAACACCTAATTTCCCCAAATTTGCTGAAGACACAAGTGAGGCTTACACTGTGAAATGATTGTCCAAGTCCCCTTAGCCCATTAGCAGCAGTCACGGAGCACCATGCAGGTGTGACAGTTCCCAAAATGTGTGCCAACCACTGTAGTTTTCTATGGCCCTTTGAACAAATGTAGTACTGAAATGGCAGCGCACTGATGGGGGATGAGTGCTCAGCTGACCTTGAGAGAGTGGGCTATGATGCTGCAGACACAGCCTCATCTGCCTCTTTGCCCACTGTTCACATATCACAGGGACATGCTGGTCTCCTCCAGATGCCCCCACAGTGCTGAACAGTCAAGAGTCACCTGAAATCAAGTCACATAGCCCCAAGAACTTTGCAGGAGACTGAGGACCCAAAGGCACAAGGCCCTGTACATGGCCTGTTAGGGAGAACTCGTATTGCCCCTCCTACCCCCCACATGTGAGCTAGGCACAGGCACCTACAAAGGACGAGCTGTGTCCTTCAGATGCTGTGATCACCGCCTCCTGTTCTTCCTGTCGACTTGATGTCAGAGGAGTTAGAAGAGCTAACCCCCTGGGCACATCCTCAGGCAGTAAAAATCAATTCTGATAACCAGCCTATGGAACATGAAGGACAACCATCCCCAACTTTACCACAGGGGAGGAAATTTGGCGATGTTCCAGCTGTGCCCAGAGTCACATCAGTCGCTGGAGTGCAGGGTCTGAACCTCCACTGCTGGCATGCACAAGTGCTGACAACTGAGGAGTCTGAGTTCTAGGTCCAGTCTGCCGCACTGTGGCCTTAACACTATGCCTTCACCTGCATAGGGGTTGACATAAAGCATGTGAAGCACCTCATCTGGCTGACACCTGTGAACCGAGGACCACGACCTGTGCCCCAGCAGTCTCTCTCTTTGGGTGGTGACACCGGCAGCCTGGTCCCAGCCATTAGTTCCAAGGGTAAGGGGACTGGACTCCTCCCCAAGCACTGGTTTGTATTCATTCAGCTTTTACTTTTTCAGTTGGATCTCAATTAATTGTTGTCATTTCATGCATTCACCTCGAGGCCCTGGGGCACCCTGTGTGCCTTAAACACATCAGACTCGAAGCATACAAAACAAATTCAATTTCCATCTTCCCACACAGTGAGAAGCTGGCCACTCATAATGGAACCCTGATGTGTCTGTCCCAAGCCCCCTGAAGAACATCTCTTGGGGTAAAAAAAAACCACCAATGCAGTAGTGTCACAGTGTTGGGAGTCAGGATAGAAGGAAGGAAGAGAAAAAGAAAATGGGAAAGGAAGAGAAGGAGAAGTGGAATATGTTCTTTTCTTCCTGATTCTTTATTCCAGCCACACAGAAATTGTGGGCAGCGCCTGAAGCCTTCCTCCAGTCTCTCAATGAGAAGCTGGAACTTCAGGTTGTCCTGTGACACTTCCCAATGTCCAAATGTTGACATATTTTTTACATTCCAACCACTGTGTGGGTAATAAGTGTCTGTGGAAATTTAGCCCAAGGGGCTTTCTCTGCACTTTGTCTTCCCACTGACCTTGACATCTCTCCACTCTAAGGCCACACATCAGTTGCCGTGTGTGCTCTTAAATATGGACCATTTGAACATATGTTCATGTATTTTGTCTATTATGAGACAATGGCATTACTTAATATTTACCATGTTTATTTACCAAAAATGATATACAGATAATACCATGAAAAATTTTCCGTAAATCTTTCAACTTTTAAAAATTTTGCATGTAACGGCGTTATTCACAATAGCTAAGACTTGGAAACAACCAAAATGCCCATCGGTAGATGACTGGATTAAGAAACTTTGGTACATTTATACAATGGAG
>NW_017732362.1:142006-153119 GCF_001890085.2 Hipposideros armiger | reverse complement strand
TTACTTTGTGAGGGTGAAAAGGGTAATTATTGCATTGTTCTGTACACCTGAAACTAACAATAAAAAAAAAAAGAAATACTATCTAATCATAGTCCATATATTAATAATTAGGACCATATTTAATTAAATACTGCTATTCACAAAGTTGTTTACCTACTCTGGAAGAATTTCTGAAGGATTTTAATTAATAAAAATGTAATAATTTATTGATAAAAAAAAAGTTTGCATGTAAAATAAATATGCCATGAATGCAACTATTTGCCTCTGGTATCTGAATGGTTTCTCAAATAAAATGGCAGAGCAATTAGCAAATAAAAGGGAAAGTGATCTATGGAGAAATGCTTCTGTTATCTGAATCAAATCATATTACTATTAATTGAGTCTGTTTTTGAGGAACTCCCTATCCTTTTTTTTTTTCATAAACATTTACTAAGGACAAAAGTATTTCTGAACATATGGGCTATGTCTCTGTTTTGGAGGTAAAAACTTCTGGCATTTCACTGATTTCATTTTGTTCTGAGTCACTCTCTGGTTTGCTGTAAACATCAGGGTATTTTGATCAATTAGGAATAACTGAGATACTTTGAGCATAACATGGCTATCACTCTGTCTTTCCTAAATAGGTAACGGATGGCCCGATGTGCTGTCTTCCACTTATTTTTAAATTTATATTTTCTGTTTATTTATTGTTCCTGAAACAGATGGTCTGAGTAGATTTTTTGTTAAACTCCAAATAAATGATGCTGCCTAGTTCACTGCTCACAGCCTATCAAGCAAGGATAGCCCGGTCCAGGCTCTGAGGGGCCTTGCTCTGTGTTGCCTTCCTGACTTTGCCATCAGTCTCAACTCTGAAAGGAACTTCTCTGAGAACCTGTGATCCTTCTATGGGTAATCCCTACAAGTTCATGAGTCCAGGTGACAAACGACCTTCCAAGATTTTGCTCACCATACCGAGGTCTGCTGTGCCCTGGAATTGTACAACTCAGGGGTCTCACAGGCATGTGCTCACACACACACACACACACACACACACACACACACACATTTTCATCCTTTCATTGGAAAAAAATAATCAAACACTGATAAAAGTTCTCTAGTACAGAATCAAGCAGTGACCAAGATAAGTGACATCTTCGTTCTCAGGAAACTAAAATGTTAACAAGAGAGGCAGACACACATATAAAACAGTAAATAACAATTTCAAGTCTCAGAAAGTACTGTGAATATATAACTAATGTGTGCGACTTGAAGGAATAAAAAGTGTAAAGGGCTAAAGACTATTTTAAGATCAGCCAGGTTTTCTTAACTTTTAAGAAGAAATGAGTATGTCGTGGGGGAAACAATGTGAACTCTTGGGAAAAACAATGTCCCAGGTACATTGAACAGAAAATGCTAAAACCTGAGGTGGTGATGTGCTCAGTTCATTCTGTGGAAACATTTCCTGAGCTGGTGGGTGGTTCTGCACACAAGGAAAACAATAAATGGAATGAATGTAGCCCCTGACCCCAAGACCTCGGAGCTGGGTCTTCCAAAATGGTGGGTGGCCCACTGGAATCTGATGTTCTAAACCCATCTTCTCACCATTCTTCCTAGCCTTTCATGTCAGTTGCCTTGTTCTGACTAACTAGTTTCCTGCACCAAAGCCAGCTGGCCTCCAGGCTCTCCATCCAGTCCAGCCCACATCCTTCTGTACAGTCCTGTGAGAAGCGTTGAGAGGAAGGCAGGTGAAGGGCATCGCTTCACAATGTGGATAAGACCAAAACAACCAGGAAAAACTCCACTTTTTCAGATTCTTTGTATCTTCCACCAACTGAATTCCATAAATTAAGCTTGGTTAACTAAACAGTGTTTCTTAGCCTTGGCACCATGGTCATTTTAGACCACTGGCCTGTGCATTGTAAGATGTTTACCAGCGTCTCTGGCCTCTACCCCCCAGATGACATTAAAGTCCACCAAACTTGTGAAGCCAAGAATGTCTACATTGTTACAAAACAAAATTCAACTGAATAAATTTTAAAGACCTTATTAGCTTTATCCAATGACTCATGAATTGGGCAGCATTCAACCTTGTGGAGAGAAAGGAGCTCCAAGGAGCTGTTAATGAGGAAAGACTTGTATAGGCAGAAGGCAGCAGGAACAAGGAAGTTAGACTTGCAAAAAGCAGATTGGTTCAGCGAAGTTCACTTTTCCTCAGAAGATGGCAAGTATTTCCCTGGCAAATATTTCACCAGTGCTGATCTGATTGACAGGTTTAAGATTTCATTTCCGGATGAGCTGACACTGTAAGTTAAGTCCTGATTTGGTGATGTGGTCTAGCATAAGTGACTCCATTTGGGCTTGTTGTCTTTTTTTTTTAACACTAGACACTGTCCAGTGTCCCCTGGGGACACAATTCAGCATGAGACTTCCTGGGGTGTCCAGATCCCAAACCATTTTTCCAGGTAGGAACACAGAGACTTCCTGTGACACCACAGCATCCCCTGGAGGGAAGTGGCACCTAGACCCTACCTGAGGGGTGAGAGATGGAGTTTCCTAAATTAAGATGGCAACCATTTTCATCTTGAAATCCAAATGAATTTCCTAGTTTTCTTTTTCTTTACATACTCCTCTTGTTAACTTTGAATAACTCACATAGTACTCAATCTGAATAATTTTATCTGCAAAACTAATATGAAACTATGCTCTTCATGAGTATCTTATGAGGATTAAATAAGAAAGTACAGGGAAAGTACCTGACACAAAGTCATTTGTCAATATAGTAAAGTTCTTTTTCTGTTTTTAACCAAAAGTTGCATAGCTACTCAATGGCAGATCAGACTTGAAATCCTGATGTCCTAATTCTATAACTTCTCTGTAAGCGTCCTGTGGGACTGGAGTTTTCTACAACATTCTCAGATGCCCATAAGTAACAGGTCCTTCCCTCCATTGAAATGTTTTGAGAGGGAATGGGGACCTGAACAGGGGGTGAGAGAAGCCCGGGAGGGCAGAGGAAAAAGTGGGTCCTTCTGTTTCTTTATTCCCCTCAGACATAGGCTATGGGAAGTGGGTCATGGGAGAAAAATTAGGGGGCTTATTTTACATTGGGAAGAAAAACTGAAGAAAATTATTAATCTTCTAAAATAGTTACACCAGCAAAGCAAAGTTTAGAGGGTTGTTTTGTAAACAATCATCTTGACTTCATTGGCATCCAATTCAAAACTATGTTCAGAGTCTAATAAAAACACATCAAAAGAGATAACGAGTAAGGCTGAAGCTCATGTGTCCTCTGGAAGCAAGGACCCCTTGTGTGGAGCCCAGTTGCATGTGGGCCCTTGGCCATGGCTCTGACAGCAATGCCGGTGTTAAGGTTAAGCTGGGAAGACCGCAATGACAGAAAATTATCTTTACAAGTCAGTTCACTCTGACATCATTGCCAATATTTGGGGAAGTCTCTTGGGAATGAAAGTATGGTCAAGCTTTTCTGTAAAACTTCTATTAGGCTCACTTTTCCAAAATGGCAGGCCCTCCATGAGGCTCATCACTCTGCATTCAGCAGGCCCTCCTGAGGATTTACCCCAGAAAGTTACAGCTTGTTGAGAACACCACTCCGTCTAGTGCCCTCACTTCACTTTGTTTGAACCAGGAAACCTCTCACAGTCACTGGAGAAGCCACCAGAGGCAGTAAAGACCAATAAAGGAGGATTCCAACAGGATTCAGAATGAAATCTCAGCCTTTGATATTTTGGACATTTACCTGGCTCCTTCCTCCAAGTGCAGGGCACTCTGTGCACAGCTTGTCAAACCACAAGCTCGCCTTTTTCTGGGGGTGACTGTCGCACCACGAACTGCAAGAGGACATACTCCATGGTTCTATTTACCCCTTGAGCCAAATAGCTTGCTTTGTAAATGTGTGGCAGTACTGAACAAGCATTGTCACACTGCTACTGTTAGTTCATTTTGTTAAAGAGTAAAACGGAAGTGTAGGCTCATCAAAACAGGCCCAAGTGCACAGCATCTCTGCTTTGTCTCACTGCAGGTGGCGACCAGCATCAGGAGAGCCCTGATGGACCTGCGCTCCAACCAGTGACACCCTGGAGCACAAAATGAATGAGGAGTCAAGGGGATCTCATCGCAAAAACAAAACAAAAAAAACTACTTATTCAATAAACATTTTGAGTACTTCCCAGGCCCTTGATATTCACTATACACTAGACACCATGGAATAAATAGTGATGACAGTGGTTCCCTCCACAGAACACTCAGCCTATCAGTTTTATACTCACTATCTCACTTCCCCTCACAGTATCCCAAATGGTCAGGCTATATTACCTCCATTTTATAGAAAAGAAAACTGAGGTATAGAGAGACTGACACCTCCCTATAGGCCACTGCCCAGAAAGTGTCAAAATTCTGATTTGACTCTCAATGTGATAGCACACAAAGCCCTATGAAAGCACCACCTGCCTGGTCTCTCTCCACATCTACTCAACTCCATGCTGACCTTTCGAAACAACTTAAATTTGAGGGAAATTCTATGGGAAACTGATCAGCCTTCTTATCTGCCAAATCTGAAATATTCAGACCCAATACTTTCTAGACCTTTAAATTTGCATAATATTTCTCTTCCAATGCTTTAAACTGGAATCTAAGGACACACACACACACACACACACACACACACACACACACACACACACACATTTGCTCCAGGGCAGTAAAACAATTGTGATGCATGAGGAACAACAGAAAGTCCATTTTGTTCCACATCTTTTCTCAGTTCAGATTTCTGTGTCAACAAGAAGTTGTCATAGTCACACAAGAGTGTGCATGGTTGTGTGAGGGTAAGTGACTGCAGATGATGAGGAGTATTGCTTGGTATATTAACAAACACCTATCTATTCAGTCCCTGGGCTTGGACAGCGAGAGATCAGTGCTATCGGAGTTGCTTGGTTCCAGAGTGACCAAGCATACAGTGAATGTTTCAGGGAGCAGGGAATTTATCCAAATGGCACCCAAATTTATCTGGCCTCTGAGAACAACAGCAGTTGGGGGGGGAGCGGGGAAGAGAGTAGCAAAAGACATATCTATCCATGACTTGACATCATTTGTCAGTTCAATGAAGATCACAGTTTCACCCTCTAATTTGTTTTCTTTAATCCAGGAACCCTATCTCCAAATCAAATCAGAGAAGCCGCAGCTGCACAGACACCCAAATAGAGCTGCTCTGGACTCAGGGGGAGCCCAAACCCTGTGCCCCTTGAGGAGCCCCAGGCTGGGGGGAGCCTGTGAGGTCTCCGGGGCTCCACCTAACAGAGTTTGACAACCATGAGCCACCTTTCATTGTGCAAATGCAAAGCTAAAGACAACAATGATGATGATAATGACATTGTTCCCATGAGTTAAAATAATCTGAAGAAGGAGGTATCCTGTGAAGAAGAAGAAAATGGTGAGTAAAAGTTGGAGAGAAAGAAAGTAGGGGGTGGAAAGAAGAGAGAGAGAGAGAGAGAGAGAGAGAGAGAGAGAGAGAGAGAGAGAGAGAGACTCCAGCCAAATGTGGGAGCTGATCTAAACTGTCTTTTTCATAACGTGTATAAACGTTGATCTTCTATTTTAAAATTTGCTTTTAGTGGATAATGACTTCAGCACAAATTATAGGAAGGCAAAAAACATGAAGGATTATAGGGATACAGCATGTTCAATGTAATTTTCAAAGGTTCCTTTTCTGTGAGGAATTATAGTAAATTTCTCTGCATACAAAGCGACTTTGAAGTAACTTGTGCTGCAGGCCAGCTAATCTACAATGCCAGAGGCACAGTTATTATTATGCTGTCAGCAAGCGAGCCTCAGAGCACTCTTTCTATGTGTCTTTCATAGAAAACTCTGCCTTCAAAATACGCTAACGTGCTACATTAATATAGAGGGTCATCAGGCACTTTGGAAAGTCATGCTGTTATGTAGCTCAGAGTCTCTTAACTACATAAATGAAACATATTCTAGACCTTTGCTGTTCCCTTTTTGAACTATTTTTTTCTACTTTTTCTACAAGAGCTCAGAATGAAATATCTGCATTTCTGAAAGAGAGTGAAAAGAAATGTTTATCCCTCTGATTCTTTCAAACAGACCACAGATTTTTGGAGGCAACCCAAAATGTCAAATATTTTATATAATTATCAGCTCATGCATTCCTATGTAGTGTTGAGAAAAGATGCTCCTGTGATTCTCAATGCAGTGAAGAAAGATGAATAGGTCAGGGGAGAAGATGTTTGAAGTCCAGTTACAGGGGACTTTCCTGCCCTCATTGTCTCTCTCCTCCTCTCACCCAGGTCTCAGCAAAGAGGCTGTTTCGATGTTATTCATTGTACCCTGTGCCTACCTCTACCAAATGACATATCTCATTATATTATAATTGTCTAGAATTTTGTTTTGTCATTTTTAATTGATAAATTTTATTTTTTCAAGCAGTTTCAGGTTTACAGAAAAATTGACCAGAAAGCACAAAAGGTCCTCACGTACCTCATCAACCCTCCCCACACCGTGTTGTCCTATTATTAACATCTTGCATTTAAGTTTCCTTGTTCAGCTCATATTATCACTGAATAATATTCTGTTATCTGCATGTGCCACAGTTTGTTTATTCACTTACCTACTGAAAGACATCTTGGTTGCCTCCAATTTTTGGCAAATAGGATGAAAACTGTTATAAACATTGTGTAGGTTTTTGTGAGGACATAAGTTTTCAACTCCTTTGGGTAAATACCAAGGAGCATGAATGCTGGGTTATATGGTAAGAGTATGTTTAGTTTTGTAAGAAACTGAAACTGTCTTCCTCAGTGGCTGCACCATCTGTGTTCCCACCAACAGTGAGTGAGAGATCCTGTTGCTTGATGTCCTCGCCAGCATTTCATGTGTCAGTGTTTAGGATAGGGGTGTAGTGGTGTCTCGTTGTTGTTTTAATTTGCACTTCCCTAATGACAGGATGTGGAGCATCTTTTCATGTGCTCACTTGTTATTTGTGTATCTTCTTTAGTGAGCTGTCTGTTCAGATCTCTTACCCTTTCTATTAATTGGGTTGTTTGTTGTCTTATTGTTGAGTTCGAAGAGTTCTTTGCATATTTTGGATACCTCTCTTTTAGCAGATATGAATGTTGCAAATATTTCCTCCCAGTCTGTGGCTTGTCTTTTCATCTTCTTAATTTTGTTACGTTTTGTTCCATCTCAAGGACGAGGATGAGAGTTCTTAGGCTTAGTCTCATTTATCTTGGTAAATCCCTCCTTCCTCAAAGTCTGGCATGTCCACCTCTAAATACCACCAACACAACCTATTTGCAGGAGAGAACCTTGTCTGTTACTCCCCACTCCCAGGAAAGACACCCCACCAGGGCTTTGGTGGTATCTCAGAAGAAGGAAAGCTAGGGGGGATGTTATTGGCATTTGAGAGTCTGGTTTAAGGTGGCTCTTTCAATACAGGCGGCATGATTATGAGTGGATAAGGCTCATGACACAGGTTTAAGACTGATGGAAGCAGCAAGACAAAGGCTTGCAGTGGGGTTAAACGGTCAGTTGATGCTCTATTGAAGAAGTGATGGATCTTTCTGGAAATCCCTGTAATGAACAGTAAAGTTATTTCTCTGGGTGAGCATTTCCAGGAATAGCAATGCAGATACTGCAATGATGGAGGCCCTTGTGCAGAAGACACACTGTGCTGGCATTTGGTATACTGGGGAGGGAATTAGGGGGTGGACAGACAGAAAAGTGAGTGTCAGTGGATCACTTCTTAGGGACCCACTTCAGTGTACCAATAAACTCTTCTTCCAGAGTCCTGCTCTCTTAGACAGAAAATGCTGTCCAGCAAGGACATTCCAGAAAACTTCATGGGACATCTGCACATCTGCCAGAGGTCCTTTTCACCTCTGGAGAACTCTGCTTTCTCCTCTTTTAAATGGCAACTATAAAAGGAATCTATAAAATACCACTCAGGACTGTACTAAAACCACAGAATTCAGCTTTAAACATCTGGCCACACACGCGTTAGTCTCAGGGTTATGGTCCTGTGCTAAGTCCTGAGGACTCGGAGGTGCTGACACTAGACCTGAAGGCTGTCCATGTTTACTGCAGTCACAGCGTTCCCCTCTAATGATGCCTTCTGATGTAGAGGAAGACAGTCGGGGAGAACCATCCACACCACCCATTTAGAGAGGCTCTCTGATGGCAACCACACTCAGAAGTTATGTCTGATGCTTTTCCACCTTCCTTGAAGAGAGTTTTTTGTATTTGTAATAATGATCATTGTCATACTAAGTATGAGACAGCTTCCACTGGGCATTTCCTCATAACTGCTGTGTGTATGGGGTTCTGGTCTCCACCTCTGCCCTGGCCACTGCCTGTGTCCCAGGCCTCACTGCTTCCTGTCCCCCACCAGGATCATGCAGCTCCAGCAAACACTGGTGTCCTTTCTGTTACTCAGACCTTCAGGGCCCCTCCAGTCTCAGGACCTTTGCACATACTGCTTTGTCGTCCCCTTTTAGTTCTCCCTCAGGGGGCTTCTTTGACTCTGATGGGAGCAACTGCCAGCCCCTCCTCCTGAACTACGCTCTCGCTCATGGCCCTATCCTGCATGGTCCACAGCTCTTACCTCCTAAAATCAGCCTGCATGATTAACATATGTATGAGTGCACTGTGTGAGCCCTCCCAGTAGAAAGTGAAGGTTATCATAAGGGCAGGGGCATTGTCTTGCTCATGCCTATATCCCGAGTCTGAGACCTGTGCTGGCGTACAGATGAACTCACTGTTTCATGACTGGACACAGACGTTTGGACTAAGGGATGCCCTGCATGCCCCACACATGTTATACCGCCCCTGCTGTGCTCCTTAATATCCAACCAGGTGTGCAGCAGCACGAGACCCCACACACCCCTTTCTCAGGTGCATCTTTCTACTATACAAGCTTCATTATGAAACAAGGGATTTCCACCTAAGGTTTCTGCATGCCCGTTAGCCATCTCACAAAGGCCATAGCCTCAGTCTCTGAGGTTGACGAATGGGGGAACAGGGCCCCAGCCCCAGCCCATCCTGCTCAGTCTCTGCTTCATATCTCTATGACACCTGCAGTTTTTCTCTACTGGGTTCTTTGTCACATTAGTGTAACTGTGTGTGTCCCCATGTGTCAGCACAGCCTCCTTGCCTGTTTCTCTCTTTATCTTTAGTACTTAGCATAGTGCTTCCCACATGACCACATGACAGGAGTTGAACAAATGTTTGTAAAATTCATAAAGAAAGGCTTTCTTCATTATTTATTTTCTGATGACTTTAATGGTAAGATTATTGAGTGAAGGTTTTCCCACATATACCTAAATGTATGGATTTCCTTTTTACCCCAAAGTCTAAGCTGCTCAGTGGAGGTTGCATGGGGCTAAAGATGGTTTCCAAGAATGTGTTTCAAGTGAGCATTTTGGGGCTGTATCCTTTTGCCTCTGTGGTCATTCTTACATAAGCAAATGTGATAATTAAGTATGCAATTTCAGTTCTATTAAAAGCTAAACCAGAGAATTTTTTATCCCTAACCCTCCACATCAAGTCCATCCCCACGACAACACCAATCAATGCAGATGCACACAAGAACTAGTCCCATTAGCCACCTACATCATATCAGTTGGTGAGGATGATAATTTCAATAGCAGTCTGCACTTATTCCAGCTGAAAAGCTCATGAAGTACGGTGTATCACCTTCCAACACCACACACACTGCTTGAGAACAGGCCATTCGGAAGCTAGGACCAACGGACAACAAGAGGGTCCCTTTTCTTAGAGATTGCATCTGTTTTTATAGTTTGTTAAAACCAGGATGGTACTGTCTGCCACTTAGCATTTTGCATTGGAGAGTCAGAACTTACATTTAAAATAATTGATGATTTATTTGTCTTGTTCCAGAAAAAACATTAAGACTAAGATAAGCACCTACCTACTTACCCACAAGAATAGAGAGAAAAACAAAGCAGGGTTAGCAGAGAGCTTTGTTCCCTGATCATTAACCACCACAAAGTGGCCTTTCTTAAGAAGAAACCACCTAAACTAAGGACGACAAAGTGTGACCTGGCAATCCAACCCATTGTTTAAAAAAATGCATCAAATGCTCATGACAAGTCACCCATGCATCACTTTTAAAGGTATCCAACTACATTTCAATCATTTTATTTCTCAAATCCCCATGTGGTGAATGTGACTCTTAACATTTTGCAAATGATGAAATTGAAGTTCACTTATCACAAGAAAAAACAAAATTCATACCTATGTGAGGTGATAGATGTTAAGTAGACCTATCACGGTGATCATTTCACAGTATATACATATATTAAATCATTATGCTGCACACCTTAAACTAATACAACCTTATATGTCAATTCTATCTCAGAACAATGTTGAGACTCAAGGCAGTTAGGTAAAATTTTCAAATCACATAGCTAATAAGTAACAGAATTTCTATGTTCTTTCTATCATGCAACCTACCTACTGCCATGAAAATAAAAGATAGGAAAGTACGAGCATCTCCAAAGTGCAAAGGGAACTGGTCCTAAAAATTTAAATATTATAAAGTTTAAGTGTGCCAGAGAAATAGGCACTAAAAGGTGAGTATTCAGGGGAGTGATTTGCAAAGAGTAAAATGAAGTCAAAATATCTCTGAGGGAAACCCAAGACGCTAATTCAAAAAAATATATGTACCCTTATGTTTATTGCAGTGCTATTCACAATAGCCAAGACTTGGAAACAACCGAAATGCCCATCGGTAGATGACTGGTTTAAGAAACTGTGGTACATTTATAGAATGGAGTATTACTCTGCCATAAAAAAGAATGAAATCGTACCATTTGGGACGATATGGATGGACCTAGAGACTATTATATTAAGTGAAATAAGTCAGTCGGGAAAGACAAATACCATATGATTTCACTTATATGTGGAATCTAAAAAACTGAATGAATGAGCAAAGTAAACAGAAGTGGTCTCAGAGATATAGAGGAACAACTGATGGCTGCTAGTTGGGAGGGGGTGGAGATGAGGGAGAAGGGGAAGGGATTAGGCAGCATAAATACATAACTACAATATTGCCACAGGGACATGAAAGACAGTTCGAGGAATA
>NW_017732362.1:115086-141251 GCF_001890085.2 Hipposideros armiger | reverse complement strand
AGGTTGAGCTGTTGTTCAGCATCTTAGCTGTGGAGGGCAGTGTCACTGGCCCTCATATGTGGGATCCGAACCGGGGCCTTCTGGCTTCCCAAGCCAGTTCTTAACCATTGTGCCACTCGGCCGGCCCCTAGAGACACTCTTAATGAATAAAAATGGACCCTCACAAGGATAATATTCTGAGGGACCTGGATCAGTACATCTAAGACAGTAGGACCCACCCCAACCTAAAGACAGGAGAGGGAGGAAGGGTGGAGGGAGAGAAGAAAAGGAAGTAAAGGAGACAAGCCATGTGCTCATAAATGCAACTGACACTTTCCTCTGTGTTGTGGAGCACCATCCAGTACCCCACCCTCCTCCACCAAACCAGTCCCCACTTTCTCTCCCACCGAGAACACCGCCATCTGAGACTTCCACAGCGGCGGTTCCCTCAACCTTCCTCAGGGAAGCAGTTGCCTGTGTTTCCAACTTCCAGGCTTAAAATGAATCATCAAGTCATCTCCCTATGATCTATTTAAACAAATATTTCTAGATGAATGCTGTGTACAACCTCTACTATTTCACAACTAAATAACAGGACCCATTACAATATTTTTATTGCTAAAATCCTTCCAGCACCAGGAGACCTCTGAGACCCAACAGAACAAACATTTAAAAATCAGAATCTCCTATTAAATAGAAGATGCCAGAGCTAAAAGCTTCCTGCTTCACAAATAGATATTCTAAATCCTGTGTTTTTCCAGTTAAGATAAAAACTCTGGCAAGAAAATCGGTATTTTTCTGTGCTTTCCAAAGCAATCACTTCCAAATTTTCTTTTCTTTTTTGTTCAATAGTTAATCAGATTTCACACTGAATAGACTGCCTGGGCCTTCCAAAGCTAAGTGTACTCATAGGGTTATAGAAAATCTGCAGTCTTTGTGACAAAGCATAGGTTTTTCCCACAAACCCAGGCTGCAGAGTTCCAGGACCAGCAGCATCATGCACTTTCTCTGAACCCTTCATTTTGAAATGATGAGGCCTGTTTTCCTGGGACAGACCAAATGGCTTGGAGTTAAAGAAATTAAAAATAAAGTGATTTTGTTAAGATATGCCTCCTTGACCCTTCTTTAATAAAATTCATTATGACCTCTTACACCTTTTTCTCTGTATAGATCATGACACACTGGGAAAGCTATCCATTTTCATGACACTTGAATCACCTTTCAGGGATACATTTTATGGACCCAAATATACACAGAAGACAAAAGCCCATCAACCTTCCAGGAGCTGGGTGGATATTCATTCTTGAAAGCTGCAATGATGCCTATTTCTTTGGGACTTCTAGCATACATTGTGTCATCATGTTCTTTTTGTGGGTTTTCATAATAATCCTGTAAAGTAAGCAGAAAACACACAAGTATTCCAATTTTACAGCTGAAGGAACCACGACTAGGAAATTAATGAGCATATCATTGCTGTGAGACTCGTGTTGAGCCTGGGTCCTCTGCTCCAATACAGTGAGGTGACTCGTGTCCACTTGCCCCACTGAAAAAATCAGCCGAGACCTCCTGGTGGCCAGGGCTCAGAGCTTCTGCTTTATCCCCTCTCCTCATCCACTCCGCCTCCTTCAGAGTCCCATGAACCCACTTTGGCCCATTTTATTACATACCTAATGAACTCTCCAGAGTGCAATGAGGGTGAAATAGATACAAACTCAGAAAAAAGGGATATGGGTCTGACCAAATGCAGTTGTCCCTTGAGGGGACATCAAAAACTTCAGCAGATGTGGAAGACTCAGCTGGGGTTCTCAATACATCTTGAGTCTTCAGCTGAGCTCTTGGGCATAGCACCCGTGCTATCACAGAAAAAAAGCAGACCTTCTAGAACCTGATAATAGGGACTAATCAAAAAGAAGTGAGCTGGCCTTTTAGTTGGAAGATCCAGTAAAGGCACCACCATTCTGTGGCTCTACAGCCTTTGCTGAAGAGTCTTACAGTGTCAACAATAGGAAGGCCCTTTGGTCACTCTGCCTTTGGAACCCCTTCATTTCCCCATTTGGAGCCAAAGAAACTCAAATTTTTTAGTTCACTCCAAAGAGGTCCTTTCTTCCCAGAATTAAGAAGGGTGACAAAGCCTGTAAGGCACCAAATAACCAAATCTTCTTCTAGGCAGTAAGAGAAAGAGAAGGTGCTGGTACCACACTCTAGAGCCATGCTACCCAGCTGGTATGTGGCTCATGCAGATGGGGACAAGCTACGAGAGCAATGAGCCCTGGACTTCAAAGTGTCCAAGTAAGAAAAAGAGTGCAGGTATCTCATTAATTATATATTGATTAGTTATTGAAATGACAGCATTTGGATATGTTATGTTGAATAAAATAGATTTGTATTTATGTTTGTAATGTGGCCACTGGACAATTTTAGATTGCGGAAGTGACTCACGTTACATTCCTATAGGACAGGGCTACCCTAGAGCAGGGGACACAAGCTTTTCCAGAACAGGGCTGGATAGTAAATGGTTTAGGCTTTGCGAGCCACAGCATCTCTGTTGTTACAGGAAATGCAGCCACATGCCACAGGCGCACAGGTAAGCATGGCTGTGTCCTAACACAATGTATTTGCAAAACCAGGTGGTGTGCCCAGCATCTGTTTTTTAGATGAACACGCGATTTTTCAATAGTCTGTTTTTATTTAACAGTCTACATGAGCCACTAATGAGAAAGAATGGAGGAAGCAAATGGTCCCCAGCCTGGCAGAGCACAGTGCTGGGGTCCCAGCCCCGTGTGTCCCGGGAGCTTGGTGTTCACTGCTACCATCATCACCAGCTCCCAGCTCAAGCCTCCATCACACAATTCTCTGACTGCCACTCCTCACAACAACAGGACATGCCTAGGCACTCTTACATGAGCAAGCTGCACACTGGAAGGAAGTGTTACTGTCACGCAAAGACTCAGACACCAAGCCTTGTCCTAAGTTGGTGAGGTGACATCCCTCTTGAACGAGTGCCATCTTGAAACACTCCTGCGCTTTTTTTGTCCCTTGACTGATGACTCTGTCACTGCCCAAACCTACAGTTCAAGGCTCATTTGGACACTGTGACATGACATAATTGACAATATCAGGACCTGCTTTTATAGGCATGTTTAGGGGCAAGCTGAAAAATGCAGTTCAGCAGCCCAAGTCGTCCCAGTGGAGGGGACATAGGACTTGGTGCCCCACAGGTAGCGTGGGCAGAGGGAACACTGGGATGAGGTCTCTGGGAGGGCAGTTGCTGCCACTGGTCCTGCCAGCATCCCAACTGACAGCAAGGTCTCCTTGTCTCCACCAAAGCCCATAGTCTTGCCAGGCTCCACATGTCACCATTCTTGATTTGCTTGACAAAAAGGAAAATTGGTGACCTTAGCCATGCTTTCATGCCTTCTTGCATCCAAGAAAGAGCTGGCTTTCCAGTGTGTGCCTCTAGGCACTAGGCAACGGGCACTGCGCCAGCTGCTACATGACAGCGTGGCGGTTTATGCGAACAATCATCATTAAATTAGACACTTTAATCTATACCAGCACATCCAAAAAATTACATTTTTCTTGTTGAATGAAAATTAATGTTTGCACATTTAACTACACAGAAAATCTAACTGTCCCCAATAATGGCAAAGGAAGGAGTAAAAACAGAAGCTGAACTGCCAACCTGCTTCTTTGTATCATTGTTCTGCCTGTTTTAAATGGAAAGGATCAAGTTACTACTTTAGAAAATAAGCAAAATCAATCATTATTGATATTAATCATAATCAGTTTATTTTCTCCTCTTTTTTATTGTTAGGTGCTGACATGCATAAGCTGTAAGTAAATGGAACATCCACCGTGTGCTGCAAACCCTCAGACCACAGCAGTAGTCACAGTTTGTGTTAGAAATGGCAAAATCGATGTGAATTCTGCAGTTGACAGTGACGGATGGAGGCCCTGCACAGACATCCTCTCTGTTTTACAGGTGCTGAGGCCCTCGGGAACCTCTCCTGCCACTCATCACATGGGTGATATGGAAGAGGATATGGCCAGGCCTCCTGGCCCCACGCGCTTCACCCACAGGACCACCACAGCCTGACTCGTTCGCAGGCACATCCCGAGCATGACTGTCCTTGAGACATTTACCCGGAAGTAGAGAAGTCCAGGCTGTGCACCAAGGGCACTCTGGCCTTTGAGGTCTGTGCACTGTCACAGAAGCACCAACTGTGGGCATGGGGACGGAGGTCCAGGCTGTAGGGTCCCAGGGCTGCAGGGGGCACCTGGTAAGTCACCCTGCCTTTGGGTCCAGGTCTTTCCATCCACAAATAGTCACTCATGCCTACAAAACAACCTTAAGCTTGGTGTCCAAAGAATGTTTGTGAGCACATGCTATCCACTAGGTGCCCTGTGACTGTAAATGCCATGTCCCCTCAAGGCAGAAGTCGTTTTAGGAACTCCCTTCCAGTTGTCACCCTTTTACAGTACAGAGCACCCCACATGCCTGTGTCCTGGTGGATAATTAGGAAGGAAATGCTATCCCGCATGGTTCCTGCATCCTCCATCAGCAGGCGTCCCTGTGCCCGGGACCTTGCTGGGCCCGTGAGACAGACACACAGGCAGTGCCTGCTCCCCCATCTCCCTGCAGGTGGGCAGGGAGCTCTTCACAAAGTAAATCACCAGCCACATGCAATCTCTTATGACAGAGGTTTGGAAAGTGTACGGGAGGTTGCGACTGATATTCAAGCAGACGATTCTGTCTGGAGCAGGAGAAAGTGTCCCTGAAGGGCACACTGGAGACAGTCACATGGAGAAAGTTCTAGAGTGAAGCCTGTTATCCTGGGCTGCGGGAGGGCATGGGCTTCCCTGGGGGATAGGAGGACATCAGGGAATGGAGAAGGCACTATGGAGTGATGTTTATGGAATAACTGCATGTTTCAAACATTTATTTTGACAGAGGGATGGCATTTTCACAGTCATCCATTAGCTGAATAAAATTAGAGGAATTAAAAGTTACTACTTCTGCCTGGAGTTGACCTTTTTATCTTAACCTACTTTTTAAAAAATCTGTTAAAGCAAAACAAACTAAAAACATGTACACTCTTCCTAAGAAAGTATATCATGTGGTCAGGGAGATGTGGTTTTCTAATAATACATCACTGCACAGGTTTTGCCTTTTCAGGCAACTCCATCTGTCTCCTATCCCCCAAAGGCTGGGCCTGCCCCTCTGTCCACCAACTCCATAGCACTCATGTGATCCTATTGCTCTGAGTGAGAGGGAAGGCCCGTGCTGCCCACTTACTACAACCCGTGAAGCTTCAGTCCCGTCAGATGTGTCACACAGCAGCAGGGCCATGCCAGCTTGGCAGGGTCAGGATTCCTCTTCACTCAGTGGTATCAGTTTGCTCGGCTGAGACTTTGGCTGTCCGGTCAGTGGTCACATCCTCATGGTAGAAGTCACCACTGGCCATGTGCTCAACAGCACGAGAAGGGTGCAGGGTCTGGCTGGTGGGTGGCCCTGGGCCTCCACCCCTTTTCTCTGGTCTCCATTGGATGGGCCAGGCAGGGCTGGCATGTCCTTTAGTGCCCGCTGTCATACACAGGTGCCCTCAGGTTATGCTCAGGTCATTTAAGGTGCAGAGTGAGCTTTAAAGAAGGAAGTGACAATGCACTGATGTCTTCCCTCCTGCTATCTTCTGTTGGCTGGGGGCCTCTGGGAGGCTGTCCCCACTCAGCACCCATCAGCACCGTTAGGATGACTTACTCAAAGACCAGTGGGCAGGGAGTCAGGGTGGAGGGGGTGCAGGAATCAGGTACAGGCGGCCAGGGAGGTTTTCTCCTGTCAACACACACAAAATGGTATTTGTGAGACATGAAAACGTCCTGGGGCTCAGCGTTTGCTTCATGCTGTGCAGACTCCTGGAGAATGCTGCTGGAAGACGCTTCAGGCCCGTGGGTCCTCTGATGGCCCCAGGTCATGGCTCACACATTCTGGGGACTTAAGAATGCAAAGCTCACTGAGGAGGCTAAGATACAAAGTCCTGTAGGTCAGAATGTTCCAAACCCAGCTGCCCAGAGTCATCAGAGGAGCTTAAGCATACTCGATATACAGTACCAGGCCCCATGATAGAGCCACTGGACCAGCCACAGTTAATCAAGGAACGTGCTCCCTGCCTCCTGCTAGAACTTAGCCATAAATGAGTAAATACGTAAAAAACTTGTGCATCTATAAGTCCTACGTCAGTAAGTACAAAGATGGAAGGGAACGTCCCCTACTGCCATCTCTACAGCGCTCACAAAATCCTTGGGCCAATTCTGATGTGTGGCCACTAGATGACCCCCCCCCAAAGACACCCCCACACTGTTCACGCCTCGACAGACATGTGTGTTCTACTGGGGTACAGTAATAACAACCCCTGTCTGAGTCACTGTAGCCCTGAGTGGACGCCTGAGTGACTGGCCATGCTCCTCAAAGACCATTTTGGAATTTTCCAGGTATTGACAAATAAGGAATGGCAGCCAATTCCAGCAGAGCCTGTGACCTGGTAGGACAAGTTCTGCTCCAAAATTGTGACCTAGTGAGGTGGGTCAAGGCCACACTGCAAGTGCAGGTAGAAGCCTATTCGCCCCAAGACACTTGGGGCCAGTGGGGTCACCTGTGCTGGGCCCATTCTCAGAAGCTAAGAAGAAGTGGACCCTTCACCCTCCAAGGTGGACCCCAACAGACTATATGCCTCCAGGAGCCCAGGTGGCTTTGCGCTGACCTGGCCACAATTTGTCACCACTCATACTCCACATTTTCAAACCAATCGGTGGAAGGTGAGGTCTGGTGTGGCAGCTATGCAGCCAGGTGCCGTGAGCCTCCCATGTAGACCTGAGACCCTGTACCAGGAGTACCAGGTGCTGACAGACTCAGGTATGAAAATAACAGAGCCCACTCCTATGCAAACAACCCCCAGAAGCCCAAGAAACAGGTCTCAAACCTGAGCTTCAGGAAAGGCGATGATGATATCATGTCTTCACCCAAGCATGTCACAATAAACAAAATACTTTACATGCAGTATCTTTGTATTTCCGGGAGTGCACTCTGCACAAACAGCTCAGAGAGGGCAAGTAACCCATCTCAGCTCAGACAGTTGGGAAGTACCAGAGCCAGAATCCCAGGAAAACACAACTGCTAGCTGAAAATAAATCTGGGTTCCATGTTCTTGGAAGAAACTAACTGAAAAAGAATTAGTTACTTACTTCAATTTATTACTACCTGTACTTTTAAGATTTTTTTTAATTAAATAGTTCCCTCCATTTCTGATCACTTGGTAAAATCACCAGCCTCTTCCACAGTTCGCAAGACACCAGAGGTCCCTTTCATAAGTCTGTCTCAACAACGCATATCACATAACACAGTAGCTCAGCATGGTATCACAACCACCTTCTCTGACTTTGTCTCCACCCTTTACAGATAAATCTGCCCAAGGCCACCAGCCACACTTGTTAGAAACAGCACATTCTTGGACCTGCGACTGACTCCACTGAGCAAGCAATAACTGAGGGTCACCAAGCTGCTCAGCAGTTATTTAAATGTGGCAGATAAAGGACCACAGTGTACATCAGCCCAGGCTGCATGTCATTATCAGCGTTAATTATAACAGTAACATTAATTCAGCACATTCACTCTTCCAGGAACTGTGACAAGTCCTAAGAAGTTCTGTGAGTGCAATTTAATTCCCTGTAATCCTCACATTCACACTGTGTGTGAACTAGCTGCTAATATTACCTCCACTTTTAAGAGTCAGGGTGTGAAGGGCTAAGTGCACCACTCAATGGTCACTTGGGGGCAAAAGGCAGTTTCAAATCCTTGGAGAATCAACAGACGCCAAGCTCTAAACATGCCTGGGGAGAAAAGGTCCAGACTGCCAAACCACTTCTTAGATTATTCCTTACAATACCATTTCCCAATTCCCAAATCCATAAATTCTAGGCTTAGGATTGAACCCGCCCACTTTATTTTAGGTCATTGTTCTATCCCACTTCCACTCGACCTGTTGGGGAAACACCCCCTGTAATGTTTCAGCACATCCTGGTTCCAAAAAGTAGGATAATTACATGAGGGGAGAAAGAAGTCCTGCAGGCAAAAGCCTGTTAAAAATCCTCAGAAAAATCTCATGTCCGAATGTTGATTCAGACTGCAGAAATGAAGCTGGAGAAGGTAACAAGAAAAACATCTTCTTTCTTTCCCAGGAAAATACCGTTTTCATCAGACAGTAAAGCCATTTTGGGTGAAGAATTCATTCCAGTTGGCTAATCCATTTACAAAAGATGCCTAACCCAAAATAAAAATACAATAAAAGTATGATGCAGCATTAGAGATGAGATACTTAAAGATAATGTCTCTGGAAAACTTTCAAGAAACAGAATTACAGGCAAGTCACACTTGCAAGTCTCATGACTGAACAGGCATGTGGTCCAGAGTCAGCAAACGGGACACCATCTGAAGGTCAAGAACCACTGGGGGCCCTGCTAAATTTTAAGAAACCCTCGCACGGTTCAGTTACTAAGTTTGAAAGCTTGAGAGCTTTGTGGTTGTCAGAAGCTCTACAGCAAAGCTAAAACACAGAACCAATTTGTGTTCTAGAGGGTTTTTTTTGGTCTTTCTATGAAAATAAAACCAAACCGCAAAATCTCTTCAGCTTTTTGAGATCACAAGGTCTCATTAGAAACCAAAGCAAGCATTTTCTTACAAAACTGCACCCCAAAATTGTTGTGGGGAATGATAAATCTCCTCCAGTCTTTCTGCAGTGCCAAAGCAACAAGAAGAAAATTACATGATGTGTTTGGCCTTTTGAATCATCAAGGCTCACCTTGGTCTCTCTGCCAGGATTGAGCCTTCTCCTGGTGAAGCTCCTGCAAGACCTGGCCCCATGTCACCCTCACACTCCCTAAATTAGCTGAGCTATAATAATAACATTTTTATTCCAGTCTTCTGGCCTGGAGCTGGTCTCCAGCCCTTCAGCAGCAGTGTGAGCAATAAAAAAAACAACTCTTATCTGTAACATTTCATTGGCTGCTCCACAGATCAGGTGTGGGCATGGGGCTCATGTCCGGGAACACTGCGTGGTTCTGTTCAAATCGGCAATTTTCCAGCTACCATACAGTGATTCGCCAGACACTGAAGTTTGGGAACCATCTTGGAAATGCTTACCAGGAGAGAACAACAAAGCTGGCTTTATTGAGTATTGTATTTACAGGGCGTGGGTGGCAGTACTGTTTGCTATCCTCAGAAATTCACTTACACAGCCATCAAAGAACCTGAATGGTTTCATTTAGAAGCCACTTGACCTAAATAGTTCAAGGGATGGAAAGTGACTTAGAGCTAATGGGGGGTATGAAGGTAGATAGGTGGAGACAGAAACAGAGAGAGATAAAGAAATAGGGAATAAGCTAGTAAACTTTAAGAAGGTAACTTTGGAGTTTTTGAAAATCAGTTACACAAAAAAGGTTGAGGGCTGTCAGTATCAGCCTTAAAAATCAGTCAGTAGAAACAGAAGTTTATGCCAAAGCCATAAAGAAACCTATGTGTCTTTGGATACAAAGCTAGTGTCACCTCCCACACCAGAGTATTAGAGAAATAGTGTAATAGACTAAACTTATCAAAGTAAAAAAGAAACAAGTGACTACACATAAAGTTCAATTATTTAGGGTCTAGATATTTATAGGACAAAGATTTTACTGAATCTGTGTATTCCCAAATACAGAATAAGCCTGAGCCACATTTGATAAGGGAAAGACTGTGAGGTCAATGAGGGCGGAAGGAGACGTGAACACAGTCGGTCCTCAAACAACGTGGCTCTGCTTACAAGCGGGTTCTTTTTTCAATAAATATACAGTTGCTCTGCACATCCCCAGGCGTCGCACCCACTCATTCAACCAACCTGGCTGGGAATCCGCAGACGCGGAGAGTTGGCCATGCAGACTGATCCACGCCATGCTAGGTGTGGAACTTGAGAGTCCACGGACTTTGGCATCCTGGAGTGGAGGTCCTGGAACCAATCCCCTGCGGAAACCAAAGGACGACTGAAGTGTCTGGGGGAGTCAAAGTGATACCCAGATTTTCTACTGCGAGGGGTTTGGCTCCTCTAAGCCCAATTTGTTCAAGGGTCAAGTGTATATTTATTTGGAATTTATATTCATGCAAACTCTAAAATACAATGGAAGTTTCTCAAGAATTAAGTGTAATTAAACAATTTAGAATAAAAACATAATGAAAGAAAGTTGAGGAGCAAGCTGACTCACTGTAATGACCAACCTAGTGACAGCTAAAAATGAGAAATGTAAAAAATGACCTAGAAAGGGACAAAAAAACACATCATAAAATTAATTTGGCAAAAAATAATTTAAAAAAAATTCATTTGGCTACCAGGTACTAGAAATAACAAGCAAAAGTTGCTGTGCTGTTTGAAAAATTGGCAAAAGAATCTTAAACACTTTTAAATGTTTACAATATTACATGTTTCTTAAAACAATGCCCTAAAGACAAAGCAACTCTAGTCAAGTACAATTGTAAGACGTCTTCAAGAGCTGTGAGAACCAGGGCCTCTGCCCGCCTGCCCGTCTGTGTCTGTTCCAGCCTCATGGGTTCCTGTCCCCCCAGGGACTTCCTGCTAGGGTTCAGCCCTCTCCTTCACCCAAGTCCTCGCTCTCCTCAGAGTCACCTCCCACCCTGCTGCCTGTGACCACTGGCCTCCCTCCGTGACTGACTCACTGACTGTAAGAGCCCTGAGACCAGGACCTGTCCTCTCCTGTGTTCCAGGTAGTAGATTTGTTAAATGAACAAACAACACAAACTCCAATGGGGGAGAGAAAAGGGGTGGGAACCATGGGAAAAAGCGGACTGGACAATGCCCAACCCAATGGACCCTGCAGTGGGGCCCAGGTAAGTCCAAGTGGGCTCTGGGCACCCAGAACAGTTGGACAGTTCCAACTGGAGCCCACCCTCATTGTAACCATAACTAAAGCTGTAACAGCCTGGAAAGTCATAAATAAATCTAATTACCTCCTAGAAACGGGAACTAGAGAAGGGATCTCAGAGAAACGGTTTCCATGAGATTTAGCCTCAGAGCACCTTAAATGGGTCTCGTTACATACTTAACATGCGTCAAAACTCCAATCCCCCTGCTGGACATCAGTGGAAGGGGGCGGACCCAGCAGCTACTTCTACTGACAGTTATCATACCAATCAGAGAACCAGGACATGCAAATGATTTCTCATCCCTAGCTGTCCTGTGCACGTTGTGTGGATGATTTTCATATGGCGTTTTGAAAAACTGTATTTTACATTTTGGGTAAAAGGCACACCCACTTCCATGCAGTCCCCTTTGCCCAGAGTAAAAGGAGAAAGACAGAGCCCTGAGTGCCCAGGATAAAAATATGAATATTGTTTGACCATCAGCCCTAAAAGGACTTCCCAAAAGAGATTAATCATAAGGAGAATTTGGAAGGAAAGGGGCTTGCATGAAACAGACTCCAAGTCAAATGCGTACAGAAACATGAAAGAAAGCAAAAGGCTAGACAGAGGCACATGTATTTAAAGAGCTGTTTGAAGGCTTAAATAGGAGTGATCCTTTAGGATTATGGAATTATTTCTGGCTCGGACCTTGAAAGATATTAAATGTTAATTTCATATTTTAAAAATAAGATTGCAAGATCAAGCAGAGAGTATTTAATTTAGACTTGGCTGTCCATAGCTGCGCCCATCATTCATTTTTTTCCTAAGTCTCTGTCTTCCAAAAACAACTGAGAGGACTTACAGATGAAAATATGCTAATATTCCATAAATAAAAAGCCATCAAAATAGGCATTAAGAGTAACTGATACATTCTAAAATGCTTCTCTCCTCACACAAAATATTATTTTAACAGCATTGTGTGGTTGGTGCTTTCACCTGTCCCAATAGCAAAAGCAAATCTCTACAAAGTGAAAATCAGAATAAACATGAGCAGAAGCTCCCAGGATGAGCTACTTGGTGGACAATAAGTGTGCAGGCCTCTAAGTGACAGTCCTTTGGTTTGTAAACCTGCGTTACCTCATATTAAGTACTTTGACAGCACCATGGCCAAGGCTCAAGTCTATGTTTTCTAAACCATCTGTGGACTGTGCGTGTGCACACGTGTGTGTATGTGTGTGTGAGTGTATACGTGTGTGTGCATACACCCACATGCTCATCCTATTTGAATATCAAGAGGCACAACTACACGGATTAATATTTAAAAAATGAGGTGAGATCTTCCAACCCACTTGTTTGTTTGTTTAAGTATGTGTGTCACAATTCCTCCATAAACAGTCATACTTCCCACAAAGGGCCACAAGAAAGTAGGACCCAGTTGGTGACAGGCCAGACATCTATGTTGTGTCTCTCAATGCAAAGGATGCAAACGACAGGGCACAGCTCACCCCTGGCCCTCCCGTGGGTCCTGCTGTGGGCCCTGTATTTTTCTCTCCCTCTGCAGCTGTCTCACCATGAAAAGCCTGGAAGAGACATCAAAATGCAGTTATTTTTTACATGGAGCACATTCCACAAAAGCCAGGATTCTCTTACGAGCTGATACTTCTTTTTTGCTAATCCCCTACCTCTCATCTTTCTCCCCTTTCATCTCACTAATCCATGGGATTCAACCACTGTCTCCACACTCACCTTCTGTGGCTCCAGGCCTTCGGTCCCACCCCCAGCTGAAAAATGGCCTCAAGTCATCTTTCTGGAACCACAGTGTCCCCTCACCTCCTACATCTCAGATGCAAGACACTGGCTGGGCTGAGTCCCAGCTCCTAGTGCCAAACTTTGTCTGGAGTTGGGATTCAGAGCTGAGTGTATGTTTATGAAAACATGTTAAATCAGACACTGCAGTTAAAGAATGGGTCAGGCTGACTGATGGCTGCACACGAGGCACAGTCATCAGAAAGCTCACCCAGACTCTGAGTCTCGCTCACATCAAAAACACTGACGTGATCGATTCATGACAGATCTTTCAGGATTTCACTATCTTTTCACCAGTTGATTAAGTAGAAGCAAGTTGAAGAAACAGGTGCCACAGGTGACTGTGGAATGACAGCCAAAGGGTAAAATGACCACGGGAAGGAGGCCGCTGAGACCTGTGAACCCTGGGTTCCTGGTCATGCCTCCCAGTCACCAGTGTTGCCTCCACTGGCCCCGTGTAAACTCTCACAGACACTACATATTTCACAGATAGACTGTGAAGATTCACCAGGATGTTTCCAAAGGGCTTGGCACTCACTACAAAAATACAGGGAACTTCTAATGCCCTGAGGCCTACGCCCCAGGAAGGATGTTTTCCACTCCTCTGTTTCTCATCCAAACTGCAAATTAGGTATGTTATGGGCAAGTGTTTTCATTTATTTGGAAAGGGGAGTGAAGAAGCAAAGCCTTACAAAGGTGTTAAATACTGAAAATGCTAAGCTCCAGCTGCCTCTTCAATCCCAAATTCAGGATAATCCACCAAATGTATCCATAAATCAAGTCACTGTCACCAGTAAGGTCACTCCTAAGGCCTGTGGTTCCCCTGCCCTGATTTTTATCTGTGGATGCGTGTGAGCTGATCTTTAATCTTCCCGCCTCCATGTGTCTTTCTAGGACACACACACTCCCAGCACCTGCACACAACCATACCAAACCCCACACAAACCACACACACACCCACATGCACATACATACCACACCATATACACCACACAAACAGACACACACACACACACACACCACACCCAGACACACACGCATACATACCACATGCACACACACATACAAACTATACCATGCACCACACACACACACACACACACCATACATACATACAAGCACACCATACCACACAGCACACATTGTTTCCTGTCTTGGCCTCCTCCTATCTTGTCACACCTCCAACCCTGGAAGACCAGCTGCCATGCTGACTACGATGGAACACTTTTCAGGAAATATCAGTCCCTCCTCTTCTCCACACACGGTTTATGATGCTTTTCCTTTCTGATGCTCATGAAGAGGGAGACAAAGAGTAGACTAATCAGGAGACTCAGGTCCTGCCTCTGCTCTGACACTGGCTGTCCTGGACCTTATCGGCCCATAGGTGTGACACTCCCCACCTCTACCTCTGAGGATGTGTGGAAGGACCAAATGGCGCAGCTAACACAAACGAAATCTGAAGAGTAAATAACAATAAAAACACACTGTGTGTGGCTCTACAACTAGAAGCAGCTTCCAAGTGACTTCCTACCTTTTTGAGACAGATATCACTGAGGATGAGTGCTGCTCTTCCTCCTAAAACACCCCTTGGTTTAGCTGTGAGAGAGGAGCTAAGGGGCCAGAAGGACCAACTATGTTATGCACTAAGGAAGGTGCCAGTCCTCAGAACAACTCTAAATTACCAACCCTGCATGGTCCAGTCCCTCCCAGCAGCTCTGGAGAACGATGCCGTGAGCTGTGCATCTCCAGGGGCAGATCCAAGAGACACTATAATCCGGAAGCAGACACCACTTGTGCGGGCCAAACATTCCACATTTTTATAAGCTCTCCTGAGTCCAAAATTAAGTACAGGAGCTTAGAAGGGGCCTGGGCAAGTGAGGTACCTAACCGCAAGTTTCATTTGCATCATTTCATTAATGTCAGGGGAAATCCACGTCTAGTCACAGTTTTTCCCAGTGGATGGAAAGCTCACTGAAGACACGTACTGAGTCTTTCAATTTTAGCAACCTTCTCATAACCTCAAGGTGATCATGTGGTCTGTAGACAATGAAGGCTCAAAATGTGGGGGCCGTCGGCAATTCTCATCAGATCGCCTCTGTGAATTTTCTTTCTGCCAGCATATCAACAGTGAAAGTTCAATCAGCCATTCAGTCAGTGGCTATTTCAAGGCACCACAGCTCAGAGCCCAGTGAAGACCTGGGGCAGGGAGGGTGCAGAAACTATGGGGCAGGCCCTGGCTCCCCAGCACCCAGGGCTGGCAGACAGAGATGTGCATGTGAATGACCAGGATGCTTGGCGATGGCTTCCAGATTCACAGGAGAGGCACAGAGGGGGAAACCATGACTTTGCCTGCAGCAGACAGAGGCAGCACTGAGCAGACCCTTTAAAGAGCTCCTTAGAACAGAACAGGGGCACGTGGCAAGTTCAGAGGGTGAAGCTACTCCCAGAGACCTGGAGCACTTGGCTGTGGGACTCACCCTGATGCAGCCTGTGGAGGGAATGCTGAGAGCGGCAGGTGGAATGGGACAGCCCACGAGCAGACCACAGAAGACACGTGCACCAGGACGGCAGCACAGTATGACCTCATGGATCACAGCAGGGACAGTGGCCAAGGTCTGCAAGCCAGCCCATGCACGACTCAGTGAACGATGTCATCACCTGCTATTGCCTCCTTTCCCTGAGCCCAGAAGTCCTGCCCTGTAGACCTTCCAGATCAGCTGGGAGGAAAGAAGTGGCACCCCACTGACACAAGAAGCATTCAGCCTTCTATTGTGTGACATGGACTGTAGTGCAGAGATCATTAGAAAAGGGAAAGATTTGAGACACAGAGGGCAGGAACTAGACTTGTCCTTGTGGGAAAGGGCACTGGAGACCCAGCTCTGTGTGCGTAGCTAGGTGGTAGCTATCAGTGGTTCTGGGCTGTCACACTGATGCTCTCTTCTCCAGCAGCCCCCAAGCTCGGGTCCTAACACATGTTTACATCACCTCCCTCCTGGGCCTCAGTTTGCTCCACTACAAAATGAAATATAGTAGTAGCATTTATTTCAAAATCCTGTAAATAGATGTTTATTAGAAAGCAAAGAGTATCAATCATGTACTATATACACATGCAAAGGAGCTAAAAAAAAAAAACAAAAAAAAAACGTGGACAAAGAGCTATAAAAAGGAGATGGGAGAGGAGGGAGCTACTGTTTGCATGACCTGTGATATGCTGCGTTCTCAAGGGGCTGCAGTCTGAGTGGGGAGCAAGGAATGGTGGGTGGGGGGTGCCCTGAAGCCTAAGAGAGCCTCCCAGGTTGCACAAAGCCCGCCCACCAGCAGCTGGATTAGCAAACACAGAGGTGGCTAACCATCCAGTCCATTAAAGGCCAGCAAGCTCTGCACAGAGTTTTCCCAGAACGCTAGGACAAATGCTGCAGGAAGTTAAAGTAAGAGATTGTTTACTTGCGGTCTTATACTCTGCCGGCAGCCTGCCTGACACATCTGGGTTCCACTGAGCACCTGAAACTGGACCTTGATGGAATGAACCGTGCAATGTAAACAGAGCAGCCAAGAGCATCTGGGGCTCAGAGGAGGGGTAGGGGCCGGTTCTGTGTGTTCCTGTCTGGACTGAATTTTCTTTCAAAGAATTTCATTTGCTTTCCAGAGCAGGTGAGAAGGAATGTGAAGCAGAATGATCAAATTTCATCCCCAAAGTACAGAAGTAGTGGAATCAGCCATTCCATTAATCCTCATCCTCAGACAAATTTTTCTTGAAGTCAGCAGGTGGCAAGAGAGTGGGCCAAAGGTGACAACTGGTGAAATCTGCTCTTTCCTTCTAAAAAGCCTGTTGCAAAGTCCACTATTCCACCCCAGCAATGAAGGCAACTGCCCTTTTGTTGTATGAGTACCAAACCCCAGTAATTATTCCTCACTCGGTCATCTGCGCTTGCATTTCCTGTCACCTGCGTGCCATGCTCAGGCCACACTCGGGGTGGTCAGTGGGCTTTGGGCAGTGGCTATGGCCCCACTTCTGAACAGGGAGGCCGCACATGGGTCAAAGAGCTCAAGGCTGGGGCAACTGCACTGTACCTGGTTTTGTCCTTCCCAGTCATACATCTTAAACAAGATGCTCATTTTCCTGAGCCTCGGTTTCTTTTTCTGCACTTCAGAGATGCCCTGAATTACCTAAATTACCTGCCTTTCCTCTTCAAAGGGTTGTTGGAATGGCCAATGTCACCAGGAAGTTGACCGGTGGTGCAGGCTCTCTGCCCATCCCAGGTGTGGCTGCAGTGGGGTCCCAAGGGCCAGCGGGAAGACTGCCCAATGGACTTGGGAAACCTCAACTTCAGTCCTGGCCACACACGCAGCTGCGTGAGTGTTAAGCAAGGGACCACCCTCCTCTGGGCCCACTGCCTTCATTTCCAAAATGAGGCTGTGAGAGCCTAGGTAGAATTAGAGCCTCCTTACTATTCCTGTCAGCTCTGAAATGCTATTCTAATTCACATGAAAGCACTTTGTATATCATTACTTGTTACGTAAGCATAAGGCCTTGTTGGTCCAGTTGTTCAACAGCCTAAGGACCTGGTTTGAGGCCCTGAAATGGATGGGACCAGAGGCACCCCACCTTCTCTGGGCCAGGGGACTTCTGCCACTGAGATTCTAGAGGCCTGGAGCTGGAACATGGAGAATGCAACACACACCTTCAGCAGAGATACTGGCCCCTCAAACTGGCAAAGAAAGCTTCCCAGGAAAGCAGTCTGTATGCCAGCAACCTAGGGTGCAGACTTCAAGTCCGTCACATCCCGGAGCTTCACACAAAAACCCACACTGGAAACAGACCTCCACTGGCTGAAATAGATTCATGTACTAAAAGCATCTTTACTCCAAAGAAAGTGCTGCTCCTCAGGCCTTAAACACACTGGACCAATTACAATGGTCATTTTATAACATCAGTGAGAACCACTTTATTTTTAAATGGTGTTTAATACGTGTTTGAAGAGCTCTTACAAGTAAATCTAGAGAATATTTTAAATGTCAAGTTTCTCCTCTTACAGCTCTGCAGAAGACAGAGACAACTGTTGCCCAGATAAAAATTGGAGTGGGGATATCTGACACCCTCCTCGTACTCAGAGCTTCTCACAAACTGCCTTCAACATTTCCTAACAACAAACAGCAGGAGGAGACAGGCCCAGAAGTCTGGGCACAAAACTCTAAGTTGGCTGAGGACAAGCACAAAATTGTCACTGAAGTTACCACATTAATTTTGACATTCATGCAAAATGTTTGCCTTTTTAATCCTTAATATTCTGTCTGTATATTTAACACCCTCTGAATGTTTTAAATTTCCCACCAGTTAAATGGCATAACCCTGAGTTCACACAACTTTGCTTGCAATCAAAATTCCTAGAAGAAGCTTGGGAGCCACATGACACTGAGTCGTGCCTGACTGAGGACTGCACATATCGTGTTGTGTGACACATATTCTCACGTGACTGTGCAGAGCTCAGCAAGGTGATGTCACAGGCCTGCATCTCCTATTACTGGGGTATCTGCACCCTCAAATGCACTACGGGAGCAATATGGAGGTTTCTTGAAAAATTAAGAATAGAATTACCCTGTGACCCAGCAATTCTTCTCCTGGATATCTACCCATAAAATCTGAAAACATTTATCCATAAAGATATATGTACCCTTATGTTCATTATAGCATTATTCACAGTAGCCAAGACATGGAAACAACCAAAGTGTCCTTCAGTAGATGATTGGATAAAGAAGATGTGGCATATATGCACAATGGAATATTATTCTGCCATAAGAAAAGATGAAATAGTGCCATTTGTGACAATATGGATGGATCTTGAGATTATTATGCTAAGCAAAATAAGTCAGACAGAAAAAGTCGAGAACTATATGACTTCACTCATATGTGGGATATAAAACAGAAAGCAGCAAACGAACAAGACAAACAAACTCAGAGACAGAGACAATAGTAGGCGATTACCGGAGGGGAAAGAAATGGAGAGAGGACAGAGAGAGTAAAGGAGGTCAATGCTATGATGATGGAAGGAAGCTAGACTTTGGGCGGTGAGCACACAATGTGATATATAGATGATGTATTATAGAATTGTACACTCAAAATTTACATAATATTATTAATGAATATCACCCCAATAAACTTAACTTTTAAAAAACCAAATACAGAACAGCTCTGATGACACACTGAGTGAGGAATTCCTTCTCACCACTTGCATGGAGCATGTCTGCCTCCCTGGGGTAAGGTACATCAGGGTAGGGACAGGTAGAAAAGCTAAGGACAAAAGACAGTAGTGTCTGGATATTGTGTGTCTTGCCTTTTCCTGACTGTCCCCCAACTCAACTGGAATTGTCACAGCCAAGATGTGCTCCAGTGCAATCTTCAGCAGGCCACACACAGCCCATGCAACTCTCAAGTATAATGGCCTAAAGGTGACATGGGAGCACATGTGTCATTTTTACTTAAGTGTGGAACCCTCTATGGGTAAGGATGTGACTGTGCTACACATGTGGGATCACAGTCATTCATTTACACTTGACCAAACTCATACTTTCAGACTCTGCCTCATCTTCTTATTGTACAAATGCTTTCATTCACAAATGGTAGGTTTCTCCAACTCTGACACTGGTTTCACAGAGAAGAAGAAAAACATACAAGTGTACATCTACCTTCTCTGAGCAGAAACTCGTCATTCAAACTCATCATTCACAAGTCTGCTGTGAGGCTGCTCTTACTTTTTCATAGGGTTTGTAGCAGAATGTTTTAGTGTGGGAGGTAAACGCTCACTTCCAACAAGGCAAACCCCCAAATCTCAGTGGTCTGACACAGTAAAGCCTCATTTCTCACTGACTCTAAGCCAGCCTCCTAGAACAGGTGGCCAGATGAGGGGACGAGAGGTGATGACCTCTCTGCTCTCCCCAGCCCTAACCCAGAGGTGACCTGCTCACAACCCCTGGGTGAGCTGCTGAGGCCCTGACCTCACTGCAAAGGTGCAGAGGCACTCTTTGCTGAGTCACATTGTCTCTGCCAAAATGGGCAAAGCCATGCTCTTTTCTACAGGTGACCCTCCCAGCATCTGGTTGGGCAGTGGCCACTGTGACCTTGACTGAGGGGCCCTACCTAGTTGTCATTGGCAGGCAGCACCCCAGGCAAATGCAGGTTCAAGTTTCCTGAAAGGGTCAACACAATTACTCACCTTAAACTAACTGGTCTTTTGTAACAGAAGCTCTAGCACTTAAAGCACAGGAAAGAGGGAATTGGATTGAGGGGTTGGAGTAAAATAGGTGTGGGAACAGGGACCTTCTGGGGACCACGACCCCCAAGTGTTGTGAGGGGGGATTAACAGTCCCCCTCCTTATCTCTCCCTCCCTCTGCTTCTTTCCTCTCTCACTCTGCCCGAATGTCACCAGCACAGACATTGTCCAGGTGTCCATGTGCTGACCCCAGGTGCAAGGACTGCCCTGACAGAGTGGAAGTGGATGCCAGTGTGATGTGAGAGCTGTGACAAGATCACGCATGGTGCTGCCAGCATGCATGCCGGGAGTGGCACCACCCAGGCAGTGAGGGTAAACCTGAACCCCTGAGAAGACAATGCTGACACTCAGCTCTTACACATCCTGGAGGTCAGCCAACCCATCTCCATTCAGTGAGGAAGACATAAGGGCCAGGGACTGGTGTCTTTCTCAGGCTGCTCCCTACTCACTGTCCTGAGACCAGGGCCAGATCAAGTGTTCCCACTGAAGGTGTGTGTTGCGTCTCACACACAGAGCCACAACCTGCCATTCAGGGCTGAAGACCCGAAAGCCCCTAGCTTTGTCCCTTCCTCTTAGGGTTTCTTATAAAGGTCATCCCTGTGAAACATTATCCTCTGTGTGTCCACCTTCACCTCCATGCCAGACAACCTGCTTCCTTTGCTGAGTGAATGTGTTCTTCCCTTCTCCTGTGGAGAACGTTCACTAGGTGAGATTTTGTACCACTGAAATGCAGATGCCCTTCACAATGCCCTGCTGCCCAGATGGATGTAGGTCCCAGTCACACCCGCCATTGCAGCCCAGATGGACCCAGGCCCCAGGTCACACCTGCCACTGCCACTAGGATGGACCCAGGCCCCAGGTCACAACTGCCACTGCCACCAAGATGGACCCAGGCCTCATGTCACACCTGCCACTGTGGCCAAGATGGGCCCAGGCCCCAGGTCACAACTGCCACTGTGACCCAGATGGACCAAGGCCCCATGTCATACTGGCCACTGCAGCCAAGATGGACCCAGGTCCTAGGTCACACCTGCCACTGTGACCCAGATGAATGTAGGCCTCAGGTCACACCCACCCTCTGCCATGGGCCCTGATATGTCCTGAGCAGGGCAGCATGCACCACCCCATGTGGCATGATACTGGGAACTGGGATCACAATGTGGTCATGTCAGAAAGCCATGTATCAGGTCACTCTCTGGCCATTCAAGGGGCCGGTCAGGTGCCAGAGTCCCAGGCAGCTGCTGCAAGAATTTTAAGAGGGTGCAATTAATCTGACAACACAGCTGCCCTCACAGTGTTCATTTTCTTTCCCCCCAGCCCTCCAAGCAGTCCTGCTTCCAGCCCTAATGGCACAAAAATGGTGCATGGGCATCCCTGTCAGTGCTCCTGTAATTTCAGACTTCGTGTGGGCCTCAGTGTCAAGCCATAATTGTTCACTTTTACCAGGAAATGTGTGACCCCTAGCTGCAGAAGTGTAAGTGAGACAGCATCCAAAAGTCCTGAGGCCTGAGGCTCCATCAAGAATCCAGTGAGGCAGAATCTCTAAACAAAGACTTAAAGAGGAGTCCACGTGGAGTCTGGTAGGAGGGGCGGAGATGAGAGAGGGCGAACCCCATAAGGAACACCTCAGCGGTGGGGAGGCTTCTCTGGTTGGGGGAGAGACCCTCCAGCCCCACACCGAGTTCACCACCCCAGAGTTACCTTGCTGGGAAAAGGACTTCCACGATAGCTGGCAGTACAAATTAGTGAGGATTCTCTTTGCTCAGCTCAGTGAGACGGAGGGAGGCTAGAGAACCGGCCGCCCTACTGTGGAGCCGGCACATGGACTCACTTGCTGGTGAGCACTCACCTGGTCCCTGGAGGAGGGAGTGGCTGCATGAGCGGAGCCCAGGAGCCTGCAGGGAAGGACTGAACTGAACACCTTTGGCACGGGAGCTGGAGGTTTTGGGACCATTGTTTCCCCAGTGTGGAGCTTGTACAAGAGTAGTGTACAGGAGGGTGCCATTTTTTCAGGGTTGGCCCTCCAACAGAAGGTCAGGTCCGGGACCACATTGGTCTGGTGGAGTTGGCGCAGGAGTGCATGTGTGCGTGCGTGTGTGCACGTGCATGCGGCCTTGGATCCCCACCCTCCTCACTGCTTGTGCTGCATAGCCAGGGAAACGCCTGGCAGGTGCGCTCAGACTCCAACAAGCTGCTCATTGAGATGGAGACGCAGGTGTGCGCCAGCTGCCTTGGGTCCCTGACCTGCGCACTGCACATGCAGAGTTGCCAGTGTGGCGATTGGCTGTAGGGCTGCTCGGCCTGATGTGCAAGCAGTTGATTGGGACATACTGAGACTGGGGAGTTTTCCTGAGAGTGTTGGGCCAGGAGTTGTGTGCCTGTGTGATCTGGCTGGGGCGTTCATGGTGCATTCATGCAGGCTGGTTGCCAGTGCAGGAGTGCACGCTGCTCTGACTTGGTGGGGCCACTGACCACACCCCGTGGTGCCTAGGTGGCCTGCTCTGCCCACCTAGAACTGCATTCCCAGGGACACCCTGATTCCCTGGTGCCTGACTCCCACCTCTGCAGTCCATAGAGGGTTTTTGCAGCAGCGGACAGACCTGGACAGCCCGCAGCAACCTGTGAGGATTTTTGGTGGTGAGCACAGCCCAAGAGCACACGGCAGCTAATTGCGGGAAGCTCACTGCACACCTGAGAGGGAGCCTGCACAACGCGTTGGGCCCTTCCCCCCAACACAGCTGGCGCTGAGTCACCCAGAGACTCTATATTGCTGAACAAGTGGTCTGTAGATTAAAGTGGGCAGACAGACTTTTCTTTGTTTGTTTTGTTTTGTTTTGCTTCTGCTTTTTTCCTTTTTTTCTTTTTCCCCTTTTTTTCTTTTTTTCCCTTTTTTATTTTATTATTCTTTTTTTCTTTTTTTCTCTTTCATCTTCTTGTTAACTTTTTCTTCTTTTCTTTCATCTGTTTTCTTTCTGTCGTTTCTCTGGTTATTGCTTTGGTCACTGTTTTTCTGTCTTGTTCTCCACTTTTTGTGTTGGTGTTTTTGCCTCTTTTATATATCTTTGTTTCTCCTGTCTGATCATTGTTTTTCATGTTTATGGTGGTGTATTTGTTTTTTGGTGTTCTTGGGCTGCCTTGCTTTGTTTTCGTTTTATGAAGCGGACATGGACCTAGCACTGGTCCAGGAACTGAGGCTACACTGAATTTGTAGAAACCACTGACCACAGCCATTATACACCTGTAAGACCACCTCGCCCACCTACAGCTGCATTGCCAGGGACAGGCAGGTGCCAGGGTGACTGGCCACACCCCCACAAATTGTGGGAGAGGTTTTTTTACAACAGAAGGTGGTCCACAGAGTCCTGGGGTCATCTTTGTGGTGTTCAGTGACCACAAACCTGCACGACAGCCACTTGGAAGCAGCTTTTGTGAATCTGTGAGTGCAAGGTGGAGGCTGGCTGTAGTTCCCTTGAGACACTATACAAGGGGGTCACAGGCCAGGTATTGGTGTAAAGCCTAAATCTGCAATAACATCTTAAAAACTACCAATCACATCACATAACTCATTTGAACCCCATTCTGCCGAGCTAGTGCCACATCACAAAGGGCACCCTCGACACCAGGTCAAATAGCCAGACACATACTCCTAAAGAGCCTCTTTCAATAGTTGGACCTTACCGGCATCTGACAGGTAGCAACGGAACTAGTGGGCCCTGGGCCTTTTCCTAAACTGCCTCAGGACCAATATTGGGGGAAGCCAGCCTCTGTACACACAGGGACCATACCCACATGACCCCAGGTTCAGCACGGGCAACAGCCAACTGTGTATAGCCTACCAGGTAGCTACAGGCCAGTAACAGACAGGGCTGAAATGGCTCTGAGTGCAAGCCCCGCCCAAGAGACACCAGAACCAATATACCCAGAGGCCAATGTTGGACAAAACCAGAATACTACCTGGTTGAACCTACAAGTGGCACTCTCAAAGGACATTTTTTACAAGCACAGAGCCCACAATGGCCAAGCCTCCTCTGAGGGGGGTCAACCTCCACACAGCATCTCATACAATGTGAACAGAGCTAATTCTCCCAGCTAATCAGTCTGAGGATCAATCCCACCCTCTGATATGCCAAAAACAATTAAAGATCAACTTCAACAGTGACACCTCTAGAACACATGGGACAGGAGAATAGGGAGACTGTGCAATTTGAATATAAAGGAAACATACTACAAGATCAACCAGCAATGACTGAGAGGCATTGATGATCTACCTAATTCATCAAAGCAATCACAGAACAACAGCCAGAATGAAGAAACATGTCCCAAGTAAAAGATCAGAAGAAACCTCTACAAATGGAATTAAATGAAATAGAGGTATCCAGCCTTTCAGAGACAAAGTTTAGAACACTGATGATAAGAATGTTTAAGGAACTTAGTGAGGATATAAAGAAGGATAGCGACATCATAAACAACAACCAGTTAGAACTAAAGAATACAATAACTGAAATGAAGAACACACTCAAAGAAATCACCAGTAGATTCGATGAAGCAGAGGATCAGATCGGCGATTTAGAAGACAAAATAGCAGAAATCACCAAGTTGGAACAACAAAAAGAAAAAAGAATAAAAAACAATAAAAATAGTTTAAAGGACCTGTGGGACAACATCAAGTGCAACAACATTTACATCATAACAATGCCAGAAGGAGAAGAGAAGAAGCAAGGGATCAAGAAAGTATTTGAAGAGGAACTTCCAGTAAGATGGTGGAATAGACAGACACTGTGCCGAATACCTCCCAGGATCACAACAAAATTACAAATAATTTATAAGATATTCAACCTCGGAAGTTGCCTGGACCCTAGATGAACAGAACCTCTAAATGAAGGACTTAAAGAGGAGGCCACGTCAAGTCCGGTAGGAGGGGCGGAGACGAGAGAGGGCGACCCGTGTGAGGGACACCTCAGCGGTGGGGAGGCTTCTCCGGTTGGGGGCGAGACCCTCCGGCCCCACACCACGCTCACCACCCCAGAGTTACGTTGCCAGGAAGAGGAATTCTATGATAGCTGGAAGGAGAAAATAGTGAGGACTCTCTTTGCTCGGCTCGATGAGGCTGGGGGTGGCTGGAGAAACAGTAGAGCCAGCAAACTGACTCTCTCACTGGTGAGCACTCACCCGGTTCCTGGTGGAGGGAGTAGCTTTGTGAGCGGGGCTCAGGAGCCTCCGGGAAGGACTGAACTGAGTGCTTTTGGCGCCGGAGCTGTAGGTTTGTGGAACCATTGTTCCCCTGGTGTGGAGCTTGCACATGAGAAGTACACAGGAGGCCGCCATTTTTTCAGGGCTGGGCCCTCCCACAGAAGCTCAGGTCTCGGACTGCACTGATAGGCTGGAATTGGCGCAGGAGTGCGTATGTGCATGCATGCGTGCGTGTGTGCGTGTGCATGCGGCCTTGGATCCCCACCCTCCATACTGTTTGTGCTGCGTACCCAGGGAAACGCCAGGCAAGAGCTCTCCAACTACAACAGACCTGGAAGTGCGCAACTCGCCTTAGGTCCCTGATTTCCACACTGCACATGCAGAGCTGTCGTGGTGGCAATTGGCTGTTGGGCTGCTCGGCCTGATCTTTGAGTGGCTGATTGGGACACACTCAGATAGGGAGTTTTCCTGGAAGTGTAGGGCCGCGAGCTGTGCACCTGCGTGATTCAGCCGGGGATGTCCAGGCGAATTTGTGTGGATTAGCTGCTGATGCAGGAGTGCATGCTGCTCTGACTTGGTGGGGGCCACTGATCACACTCTGTGGTGCCTTGGGGGCCTGCCCTGCCCACCTAGACCTGTGCTGACAAGGGCACCCTGAGTCCCTGGTCCCTAGCACTTACCTCTGCAGGCCACAGTGGGTTTTTGCAGCAGCACACAGCCCACAACAACCTGTGAGTGTTTTGGTGGTGAGCACAGTTCCAAAGCACGCACCAACTAATTGTGGGAAGCTTACTTCAAGTCTAGAGGGAGGTCGGCGCATGACGAACTGAGCCCTTCCCCCCAGCAGCTGGTGCTGAGTCGCCCAGAATCTCTATATTGCTGAACAAGTGGTCTGCAGTGCAGATTACAGCGGACAGAGAGCCCCTCCTCTTTTTTTTATCTTTTTCCTTTTTTTCCCTTTTTCCCTTTTTTCTTTTTTCTTTCT
>NW_017732362.1:93610-114045 GCF_001890085.2 Hipposideros armiger | reverse complement strand
AAAACAGGACCCATGCATATGCTGTTTACAAGAGACTCATCTCAGATCAAAAGACACACACAGACTGAAAGTAAAGGGATGGAATAAGATATTTCACGCAACTGAAAATGAGAAAAAAGCGGGAGTAGCAATACTGATTTCAGACAAAATAGACTTTAAAATGAAGACTGCAATAAACGACAAAGAAGGACACTACATAATAATACAAGGATCAATTCAACAAGAGGACATAACCCTAATAAACATATATGCACCCAACATAGGAACTCCAAAATATATAAAACAGATTTTGAAAGACATAAAGACAGAGATCAACAGCAACACTATCGTAGTAGGGGATTTCAACACTCCGTTGTCGCTAATGGACAGATCCTCCAGACAAAAAATCAACATGGAAACAGTGGCCTTAAATCACACTTTAGACCAGCTGCATTTAATTGATATTTTTAGAGCATTTCACCCTAAAGCAACAGAATATACATTCTTCTCAACTGCACATGGAACATTTTCCAAGATAGACCACATGTTAGGACACAAAACCAGTCTCAATAAATTAAAAAGATTGAACTCATATAAAGCATCTTCTCTGACCACAATGCTATGAAACTAGAAATCCAATATAAAAAGAAATCGGGAAAGCACACAAACACATGGAAGCTGAATAACATGCTACTAAATAGTGACTGGGTCAAAACTGAGATTAAGGAAGAAATCAAAAGCTATCTCAAGACAAACGACAATGAAAACACAACTCAAAATCTATGGGATGCGGCGAAGGCAGTCCTAAGAGGAAAATTCATAACGTTGCAGGCCTATCTAAAGAAAGAAGAACAATCTCATATCAACAGACTATCTTTACACCTAAGGGAACTAGATAAAGAACAGCAAAACAAGCCCAAAGGGAGTACAAGGAAGGAAATAATAAAGACCAGAGCAGAAATAAATGAAATACAAACCAAAAAAACAATACAAATATCAATAAAACCAAGAGCTGGTTTATTGGAAAGATAAACAAAATCGACAAACCCTTAGCCAGACTCACCAAGAAAAACAGAGAGATGACCCAAATTAAGAAAATCAGAAATGAAGTGGCTCAGTTGGTTAAGAGCTCGCTCAAGAGTTTGAGCTCTGAGCAACAGTGGTTCAAGTCAGCCCAAGCTGAGCAGCCGTGAGCTGCCAACAGGTGGCGGGATGGCTCAGCTAAAAAAAAAAATCAGAAATGAAAGAGGGGAAGTGTCAACAGATCCCACAGAAATACAGGAAATTGTAAGAAAACACTACAAGCAGCTATATGCCAACAAATCTGACAATCTAGAAGAAATGGATAACTTTCTAGAAGCGTACAACCTTCCAAGTCTGAACCAAGAAGAAACATAACTCTGAACAGACTGATTACTACCAAAGAAATTGAGTCAGTAATCAACAAGCTTCAACAAACAAAAGTCCTGGACCAGATGGTTTAACAGGTGAATTTTACAAAACATTCAAAGAAGAATTAATACCTATTCTCCTCAAACTATTCCAAAAAATACAGAAGGAGGGAAGGCTCCCAAGCATATTTTATGAGGCCACTATTACTCTGATCCCAAAGTCAGACAAAGGTATTACAAAAAAAGAAAACTACAAGCTGATATATCTAATGAACATAGACGCAAAAATTCTCAACAAAATATTAGCAAACTGAATTCAGTGTCACATTAACAAGATCATACACCACAATCAAGTGGGATTCATTCCTGGTATGCAAGGTTGGTTCAATATTCGCAAATCAATTAACGTAATACATCACATTAACAAAATGAAAAATAAAAATCATATGATCCTATCAATAGATGCAGAAAAAGCATTTGACAAAATCCAGCAACCATTTATGATCAAAACTCTTAGCAAAGTGGGAATAGTGGGATCAGATCTCAACAGAATAAAGGCCATGTATGATAAGCCCACAGCTAACATTGTACTCAATGGGGAAAGACTAAAACCTTTCCCCTTAAGATCAGGAACAAGTCAAAGCTGCCCACTTTCACCACTTCTACTCAACATAGTTCTGGAACTGCTAGCCACAGCAATCAGACAATAAAATTAAATTAAAGTCATCCAAATTGGGAAGGAGGAAGTAAAATTGTCATGATATGCACATGACATGATACTGTATATAGAGAATCCCAAAGACTCCACCAGAAAACTGTTAGAACTCATAAATCAATTTAGTAAAGTAGCAGGATACAAAATTAATATTCAGAAATAAGTTGCATTTGTATACACCAATAATAAACTATCAGAAGAAGAAATCAAAAAACCAATCCCATTTACAATTGCTTCAAAAACAATAAAATACCTAGGAATAAATTTAACCAAAGAAGTAAAAGACCTGTACTCAGAAAATTATAAGATGTTGAAGAGAGAAATCAAAGAAGATACAAATAAATGGAAATACATACCATGCTCATGGATAGGACGAATTAATATAGTAAAATGTCAATACTGCCTAAGGCAATAAATAGATTCAATGCAATTCCTATCAAACTACCAAGGACATTTTTCTCTGAAATAGAACATATAATCTTAAAATTCATATGGAACCATAAAAGACCTTGAATAGCCATGGCAATCTTGAGAAATAAGAACAAAGTGGGAGGTATCATGGTACCTGACATCAAACCATACTACAAGGCTATAGTAATCAAAACAGTATGGTGCTGGCATAAAAGCAGACACATAGATCAATGGAACAGAATAGAGAGCCCAGAAATAAATCCAACCATATGTGGTCATTTAATCTACAACAATGGAAGCAAAAATTTATATTGGAGTAAAGATAGTCTATTAAATAAATGGGGCTGGGAAAATTGGACTGACATGTGCAAAAAAATGAAACTGGACCACTTCCTTATGCTATATACGAGAACAAATTCAAAATGGATTAAAGACTTAAATGTAAGACCTGAAACCATAAAACTCCTAGAAGAAAACATAGGGAGTAAATTTGCAGACATTACCCTCAGTAATATTTTTACTGATATATCCCCTTGGGCAAGGGAAATAAAAGAAAAAATGAACATATGGGATTATATCAAACTTAAAAGTTTTTTCACAGCAAAGGAAATCATCAAGAAAGCAAAAAGGCAGCCTACTGAATGGGAGAAGATATTTGCCAATGATATATCTGATAAGGGGTTAATATCCACAATTTATAAAACACTCATTCAACTCAACACCAAAAAATCTAACAATCCAATTTAAAAATGGGCAGAGGATATGAAGAGAAATTTCTCTAAAGAGGACATATAGATGGCCAACAGGCATATGAAAAAATGTTAAACCTCACTAATCATTAGGGAAATGCAAATAAAAACCACAATGAGATACCACTTCACTCCGGTCAGAATGGCTATCATCAATAAATCAACAAACAAGTGATGGAGAGGATGTGGAGAAAAGGGAACTCTGGTGCACTGTTGGTGGGACTGCAGACTGGTGCAGCCATTATGGAAATCGGTATGGAGGTATCTCAAAAAACTGGAAGTGGGACTACCTTATGACCCAGCAATTCCACTCTTAGGTATCTATCCAGAGAATCCCAAGACGCTAATTCGAAAAAATATATGCACCCCTATGTTCATTGCAGCTCTATTTACAATAGCCAAGACTTGGAAACAATTAAAATGCCCATCGGTAGATGACTGGATTAAGAAACTGTGGTATATTTATACAATGGAGTATTACTCAGCTATAAAGAAGAATGAAATCTTACTATTTGCAACAATATGGATGGACCTAGAGGGCATTATGTTAAGTGGAATAAGTCAGTTGGAGAAAGACAAATACCATATGATTTCACTTATATGTGGAATCTAAAAAACTGAATGAACAAGCAAAGTAAACAGAAATAGTCTCAGAGATATAGAGGAAAAACTGATGGTTGTAGTTGGGAGGGGGATGAGGATGAGGGAGAACGGGAAGGGATTAGACAGCATAAATTGGTAACTACAATATTGTCACGGGGATATGAAAGACAGTTCAGGGAATATAATTAATAATGTAAATATTTTGTAGGGTGTCAGATGGTCACATGTTTTGTTAGGGAGACCACTTCATGGACGGTGTAGAGGTTTGACTACTGCACTGTACACCTGAAGCTGACATTGAATAATACTGTATGTTAACTATAATTTTATATATATATATATGTATATATATATATATATATGTATATAGTCACAGGATGTTGAGTATAGTGTGGGGAGTGAAGTCAATAGAATTGTAATAGATATATTTGATCTTGGGGCGGGAAGAGTGGCACAGTGAATTGGGGGAGGAGTGTTGTCACTGTGTGAGGGGTAAAAAGTATAACTATTGCACTGTTTTGTACACCTGAAACTAAAAAAAAAAGAAAAGAAAAAAACTAGAGAAAAGAGCCACATATTACATGATTTCATCTATATGAATAGTCTCAGAATAGGTAAATTTGTAGACACAGAAAACAAATTGGTGGTAGCTTTGTGGAGATGAGGAAATGGATAGAGACCGGCTGCTTAGTAGGTATAGGGTTTCTTTCAGGGTGATGAAAATGTTCTGGAACTAGGTGGTGATGATGATTGCACAGCATTGTAAATGTACTAAAAGCAATGGCTTACTTTTACACACTTTAAAATGGTAAAATGGTGAATTTCAAAAAAAAAAAGAAAGAAAGAAAATGTAAACCAAAAACTTAAACTGTTCATTGGGTAGAGATATCAATTAGTGCCCAAAACAAACTTTTTTTACCTTCAAAAGTGGTGCTTTTCATTTGAATGACTTCACTCTATAATTCACAGATATAATCTGCATCTTATACAAGAATTTATAGTGTAGAGTTAGAGAGCTCTAACATAAAGAGCCTTACATGCACAACCATGGCTAATCTCAAAGTTAATGTTCTTTCCTAAACAGAATGGACTCTTGAAAAACTCTATCCCTCTGAGAAAAGAATAACATAAACATAAATATAAAGAAGTGTATCTAATGCAATGGTCGTAATCATTTTGTAATATACAAGTATATAAAATCAACACGTTGTACATCTTAAACTTAACACAATGTTATATGTCAGTTATATCTCAATAAATCTGGAGGGGGGGAAAAGCTGTATAAAAAAAAAAGAATCCAGTGAGGGACGTAGCTGACGCTGGCCAGAGGTGGGGGCTCAGCAGCTTCAAATGGAACAAAGTAGATCATGGCATCTCTTTGCTACGTTTTATAATAGAGACAATGACAGCAAACGTTTTTGGACTGGTGGACCATGAGGTCTGATAATTAAGTCGCAAACTTGTTGCAATGATGTTTCTAACCTTTTTTGGATATCAGATGGATTATTTATTATGTTTTAATATAATTATTTATATTAATTATGTATTATATTAATAATTTAATATTTATTATTTGTTGTACCAACTGGACAAACAGTTTACCAAGTTTACTATTTGGAAGTGCTGAAAAGGCTGCATGAAAAAGTTAGATGACCTGAACTTTTCACCAACAATTCATGGCTCTTGCATCACAACAATGCACCAGCTCACACAGCATTATCTGTGAGGGAGTTTTTAGACACTAAACAAATAACTGTATTGAAACACCCTCCCTATTCACCTGATCTAGCCCCAGTGACTTCTTTCTTTACTTGAAGATAAAGGAAATATTGAAAGGAAGACATTTGGATGACATTCAGGACATCAAGTGTAACATGATGACAGTTCTGATGGCCATTCCAAAAAGAGTTCCAAAATTGCTTTGAAGGGTGGACTAGACGCTGGCTTAGTTTCCCAATGCATAGCTTCCCAAAGAGAGTACTTCAAAGGTGACCCTAGTGATATTCAGCAATGAGGTATGTAGTACTTTTTCTAGAATGAATTCACAAACTTAATTGTCAGACCTCATATACACCCAGCATTGACTGAGCACTTTTTTTATGATTATCTCCTTTCATTTTCTAGAACTAATAGGCGTTAACTTCCTCAGGGACTGAATCAGACCTGCTACACTGTCACTTCCTTAAGGATGGGCACCAGATATTGTTCATCCCAGCTCAGTGCTGGGAGCAGTTAAGGTTGGTTCAATCATTTCTGTAAAACCTGAAGCAGGATTTGAGAGTTATGAGCTGGTGAAAAATGTTAACCCACTTTTCAGCCTTCAACGAATATTTTCTGAACTCGTTTAATGCACTTTTAAAGAAGTGCATAGTGTTTTGTTTTCTTTATTCGATACTAAGAATGCAAAGAAAACACAGTGTTGCCCAGCATGTCATTAAGAAAAACATTGTTTTCCCTCACCAGCATTTCAATGTTTCAAAGCGAGTATTTTCATGTAAACAGGGGGCAGCATGTCAAGTGCTGAAAACTAACATTTTCCATTGTTTTTAAATGTTGTGATCCAAAAATGCACGTTTAGATTGTTGTTGGGAATCCAGAACATATTTTCCCATGAATGTAGTCATAAATGGAGGGTCAGTGTCAGCTGTGTGACAACTTAGGGTCCCAGTCCTGTTCAGGTGCTCACCTGAGCAGTCTCAGTTCTCCCTGGGATACAAGGCAGCAGGAGGTGGTCAGACAAGTCATTTACGGGTCACACTCCGGGCTTGCTGACTTACATGGGACAAGTTCAGGCACAAGGACTCTACCTAGTGAACGAGGCCTGAGGCAAGATGGAGGCCTATTTATTTCTAATCCTTTCCTCTCAGTGGTGGAACTCTGGTGTTTGGTGGAGCTAACAGGGAGCTGTTCAGGCAGCAGGAGCCAAACTCCTACATGGGGGCTTGAACAGCAGAAATGTGTTGTCCCCAGAGCTGGAGGCTGGAGATCCAGGATCAAGGTGTCAGCAGGGCTGGCTCCTTCTGAGGCCTCTCTCCTTGGCGTGTAGATGCCGTCTCCCCCACCACCACCCTCCGATTCCTCACATGGACATCACTCTGTGTACATCTGTGTCCTAATCTCTCCTTATAAAGGCACAAGTCCTACTGATTAGGACCCACTCTAATGACCTCATTTTACTTTAATTACCCCTTAAAGGCCCTGTCTCCAGATAATGCCACATCCTGAAGTGCTGGTGGTTAAGACCCCAACATATGAATTGGCGGGGAGGCGGGCAAGTTCTCTTCATCACAGGGCTTATAAGTCTTCAGAATAGAGGAGCAAAGCAAGCACACACATTTTTTGCCAGACCCAGACCACAGCTGGCCTCTGCTGCCCACACTCAGGACTTCTCAGGGTGGGGAGGGAGCCCCCCAATTGCATGGAGCCCCAGGCCCATCCACGAGCTCCAGCTAAGTGAGAGGAATAGTAACTGTAAAATAGCCAAGAGCTAGAGAAACAGACCCTGTCACCCCTCCCCTGAAGGAAGACAATGTCAACAAGAGCTTGCCCCAGCTCCCACAAACTTCTAAAAATGCATCAGAACCCCAGAACTTCTTGGTTTTCACACAGGACATTGTGGCAGGGAGGGGGAAAAGCAGGAGCAGGCAACAAGAAGGACATGTATGGCCTGCAGCTACCTCAAGATGTCGGAGTAAATCACAGAGAGTTATTTCCTTAGGCAGTACAGCAAAAGTTTAGTAAGCCCATAAAGTGGATGAGTTTTTATTAAAAGTTCTGGCTCTCCAGAGTAAGGAATCAGTGGGGATGGAGAGTGACACCAGAAGGTGACCATATCCTCCTTCTACACACTACTCAGAATGCATTCTGTGCAAACTTTGGTGAACAGTGAACTTTGGCTTTGCCTGACTTCTGTATCCTCTATGCTAGGGTCACTTATTTCTGGCCAGATGCTCAGATGTCCACATTCCTAACTTAGTTCTTACACTCTCTTCCTAGTTAAAAATCCCTATGCCTTCGCACCTCTGTGCTGTTAAGAAGAGAAGCCGGATTGAGCCAAATGATCAAACACTACGTCTACAAATTGCTTAGAAGCATTTCCACTTTACAGGGCATCTGAAAGTGCATGTGGGCCTATTCTGGAGGAAATAAGGGGCCCAGCCAGGAGCACTCCAAGGCAGGGACTGCGGAGTACCATGCATGGCCCTGAATGCACTGGCGGCCTACGAGTCTGCACCGAGCCGGGTCAGCAGAGCACACCCCCAATTGTGCTCCCCCAGGGCCCTGCATCCCCTTGGAGCCCACACACTCCTGGGGAGTTATTTCCCCACTTTCCTCTGACAGCAGAGCCCCCTCCTGTGACTGAGCTCACAAAGCCCCACTGCCACTGGGACCAGGCGTGTGACCAGCCAGCCTAGGCCAAGTCTTCCCGGGGGACTTCTGGAGAAGGTTTTTCTCTCTGATTAAAAACAAGAGCCCATGAGGACCATGTTCTTTGCCAGCCTCCCGCCCCTGCATTTCAATGTTTTCATCAGAGGAAATGATGTTTGCCACAGCAGTAACAGAGACACCAATCCAGAGCCCAGACATTGTCAAACCACTGAACAAACCTCACAAAATGCCCATCTCTGGACTTCTCATTAAGGAAAAAAAATAAAGCCCAAATGGGGAAAGTCTCCTGGCTGGATGTGTCCTGATCTGCACCCCACCATTCTCCCACTATGTCCAGGTCACACATGATTCGTGACACTCTAACTCAGCACTTTACAACATAATGTGGTTTTGCCACTGATGGTTGTGACCTTAGAAGTGTTACTGAAACACTCTGAGCCTCATTGTCCTCGTCTGTTAACTGGAGTTCATAGCAGGAACCCCCCCCCCGGCAGGTTGCAGGGACGAAAGCAAGCGCACAGCCATCATGCAGCAAATATTGCACATGCACACCTCTGTGCTGGGCACACCATCGCACAGACCCATATGTGCTGCCCCGTGCTGACATCTCCCAGTTATCTGCTATGAAGTCTTGCTCACACTGACACTTGTTTTATGGAATCCTGTCATCATAGACCATGTAGACAGACAACATACACCCCAGACAAAGCCACAGCAGAGCTCTGCCAGCCCCGAAGGGAAGGCCCTATGTGGGGAGTGAGAGACTGAGTGTGCTTTGACTACAAATAGAACATGTGACATTTCATAGAATCACATGTCACAAGGATATGGCTGAAGACAATGCTGATTGGCTGTCCTGACAGCCTGGGGGGTCTGTGTTCTTACAACACAGGACACAGATGGATGAGAAAGTGGCATCTTTTGCCATTCCTGGGTTCCAGTAGCTCCTTCTGCCTTCTGCTTCCAGGCCTGCTATTCTCAGATTATCACAGAATGCTAGCATTAGTTGTGCTAATCACTAAATAAACTGTAAAGTGAGCGCCTTTGATCTTTACCTTGTATTATCCCATTAATATTCACTAAACTCTAACAAGTCACCTTGGATTACACAATCTTATTTTCCTCTAAAACACAACAGAAAGCACATTTTCAAAGAGCCCAGATACTTTGCAATTATCTTGAAAGAAATCCATAAGATTTTTCTGGGAAGTAAATAAGCACTTAAGGTAAGGAATGCACTACAGGGGGTGATACATTTTGACCGAATTAAACAAACAGGAATTAAAAAAAGACTCAGGCCTGGGAGCTGCACCTAACAGTGAGGCCCGTTCCCCTCACACGTGGAGAGCACAGAGCGTCAGGGGGAGGTCTTTCAGATACAAGAAATTCTCTCTCCCTCCCTGCTCTGTTCTCACTGCCTGAGGTTGAATCCACAGGCCAGGGAGGCCAGCAGCTGACACACGGGCCAGTGGCAGGTGGCGAGGCAGTGAGCTGAGGCAGTCCCAGTTGGAGAGCCACAAATCCAACCCAGTGTCACCCACAGAGAGACTCGCCTTTAGCTCCCTGACCATTTCCAGGAAGGGACTGTCTTCAGTTCCTTCACAGCTTCAGTTCCCCATCACAGCTCTGATGGGCACTGTGTCACAGCTCACACTGGACATAGGGTGGACTTAGCAGTCATTACTACTGCAGCATAGTTCAGCTCACAGAGATGACAGCACCTTTGGTGCTGGGCACAGGGCACCATTCTGAGTCTTCCCGCACAGGACCTCGTTTGGTCCTTACAAAAAGCCCAAGTGGGTGGTGGCAAGCGGTATGGCCATTGTACAGGAAGCAAAGACTTGTGCAGGTCATCAGCCTGCCAGAGTCACATTGTTCAGTCCAGTGATGGTTTTACTCCAGGAGTCCAGGTATGTGAGGCCATCCTAGGAGCACTTCTTCTCCATAAGGCAGCCAGTCTGTCCTCCTCAGAAAGAATCAAGCTCTGCCTCGTCCTTAGGTCCCACTGCATCCAGCACACTGCTCAGTGCCTCCATGTGCTGCACTGAGTTGTAAGTTTTCCTCACTGTACCAAGCAGAGGAGATTTTGTAAAAATAAGAAACGTATGTTAAGGGCCTCAGCATTTCTTATCATCCTGTTAGGAAAACATGTCCTCAGAATAAGCACTGATTTCCTGTGTTGTAGGAGTTCAGAGTAGGGAAAGGTGATATAAGAGGTGGTAAGAAGAAAAGATTCTAAGGAGGATGCAGGACAAGAGTGAGAAAGGAAGGCACCCCACTGGGGTGAGAGAAGCACCTACTAGAGATGATCAGAGAGTCAGTCAGCCCAGTTCATGAACAATACCCTGCTATTGGGGGAAATGGGACCCATTAAGAGCAGGATGAAAGGGCTGTCGGTCAATTTTGTGTGCCCACTGGACTGGGCTAAGGGTGGCAGACAGCTGGTCAAACATGACTTCTGGGCATGTCTATGAGGGTGTCTGTGGGGGAGAGTAGCATTTGAATCAGTGCACTGACATACTATCACCGGTGGTGCGCACCAGCCAGTCAGTCCACTGGAGGCCGAGACAGAACATAAAGGCATTGGAAGAGCCAGTCCTCTCTCTGCTAGAGCTGCAACATCCACCTTCTCCTGCCCTCTGTCAGACATAGGAGCCAGGACTTATACCAGCAACTCCATACCTTCCCCGCATCCTCAGGCCTTCAGATGAGCACTGAATTACAGCACTGGCTCCCTGGTCCTTTAGCTTGCAGCTCTTCCTCCTCCTCCATAAGCATATGAGCTAAAGATGCTGACAAATCTCCCTCTCTCTCTCTCTGTCTGTCTCACTCCCCCTTTCTCCCTGTCTCTCTCCCTATCCTTCTCTCCCTCTCTCCCTCCCTCTCACTTTCTCTGTCTCTCTCCCTCTCTCCCTTTCTCTGTCTCTCTCTCCATATACATATATAATTTTTTTTATCTGAGTTTGGTACCCCGCAGGTGTGGAGGCTGACTTAATTTTATGCTGATTTTTCACTGTACGGTGGTCAACACCCCTAACCCACATTGTTCAAGAGTCAGCTGTACATAGATAGGTGCCTATATATAAAGAGGGTGCAAAACAAAATGTATACACATTTTAAGAAAGGAAAACATTATTGAAATTGTAATACTTAACATATACAGATAACAAAAGATGAGTAATTACAAGCGGTGCTCAAAGTGGTTACTGTCAGTGTCCAGACACTTCTGATTATGGCAAACTACTGCTTGAGCAACGTTGACCAAAGTGTTCACTTGTATACATTTTTTGGCACCCCCGGTAGACATACAGACATCTGTCAGCTCTGTCCCTCTGGAGAACCCTGACAACAAAAAAGGCAATTAATAGTCATGACACAATTCTAATGCTGACAACCCGATCTTGTTCAAGCTCCACAGATTCGGGGCTCATCTTCCAAGAGACTACCCTCAGACACCAGCAAAAAGTCGGGAGTCCCCAGACCACCCATGCTTCTCATTGACTAGATAAGAATTTGGGAGTTCCCTCCATCCCCTCAAGTTCAGTAATTCACTAGAATGACTCATAGGACTCAAGACAGCATGATACTGTGAACTCTATAATAATTGTGTGATTAGAAATCAGGACCAATCCCAGACCTGTCCTTAGGATTACATCAACTTCCTGGCACATCAACGTGTGTCACCAGCCAGGAAACTCACTCAAGCTTTGGGGTCCAGAGTTTTCATTACATGAGTATGATTTATTAAGTCATTATTGGTAGTTACAAAATAGTCATGGGGATTTAAAGTAAAACATAGAAAATACAATCAATATGGTAATAACTATGTATAGTGCCAGGTGGGTACCAGTCAGGGGGATCACTTCCTAAGTTTTATAAATGTCTAACCACTATACTGTACACCTGAAACTAATATAAAATAATGTTGAATGTCAGCTCTAATTGAAAATTTTAAGAAGGGGTGAAAAGATCAATAATATTTTGATAGCATGGTACAGTATCAGATGGTTGCTGGACTTATCATGGTGATCACTTCTTTAACATAGGGAATATAATCAATAATGTGGTAATAACTCTGTATGGTACCAGGTGGGTCCTGTTAAATAACTGATGTACACCTGAAACTAATGTAATATTGTATGTTAGCTATATTTTAATAAAAATCTTTTTAAAAAAAGATAAATCTAAAGGTCAAGGGTCCACAATTGTCATATGTTTTTTAATTACTTGAATAGAAACTCTTTAAATTTAAAAGTCACTTTCAACTGGGAGAAAAGTTCCTATCCCAAATTTAATTATTTGTGTTTGTATTTGTGTTTGTGTTTATATATGCATAGATATATGTGAATATACAAGTATAGGCAGGTAGATAAATGATATAGATAGATGATAGATTAGATAGGTAGATGATATATAGATAGATAGATAGAATAGTGTAGTAACTACCACCTTTATAATCAGCATTTCTGTCAGCCAGCTTAATGCAAATTCTCTCTGGAATTCTATCTATAGTATAATATTTGCATTCCTCCCAAATTTCTCAACTAGGTAAGAAACTGACAACTGGTAGGAAATTCACAATTATGGTATTCTCCTTCTGTCTGGTCCTGTGCTAAGCACTTACTATGAGCTATCTCATTTAAGCTTCATGATGACCCTGAAAAATAAGTTTATAAGCCCTATTTTCCCAAGCAAGTAAATCAAAGATCAGAGGGTCCCATGACTGACTGGTGCATGACAGAAACAGGGTTAAAGCTCACATTCCTGATTGCAGGAGCACTCCTTAGCTAATTCACAACTGTGTCAGAGAATAACATGTACCATCATAACATAATTTTAGACCAGGATCTTTACTGCAGGAAATTTGGTAAAACTTCTCTAAGTTCATTTCTTCTTCTCACTTTCAAACAAAATGGTCCATGCTTTCTTCCATCGACCACATCAAAGAAGGGGACAGCTGAAAAGACTGTGGACACAAGCCCAACAGGAGCTCACCTGGGTTGGGTGAAAAGAAGATGAAAGTCTAAGGGAGAAAAGGGTGGCAAAAGCCTTAAAGAAGAAAGAAAGGTGGGTGGAGTTAAGAACGAGTATCCATGGCAAAGAGGGCAACAAATGAGCAATGTGGAGGAAAATTGAAGCTCAGGTCCTGGGGAATTTTCTGAAGATTACCTGAGCCGCTCTGCCTGCAGGAGAGCAGGGCTCACCACAACTTTCTGGAAACAAGTCTTTTCTTCCTTAGGAACCCAAAGAAGTCCTTTCAAAATTCCACCCAGGTTTCCCCCATCCACCACAATACTTATAAGACAAAAAATTCACTGTTACAGCTACCTAAGGCTGAACAGCTGCACTTTAAGATCGTCTCTACCTTTCATGAGACTGTTTAGGCTGAACGAAATGTATATAGAAAACATATATTGTGACTAAACGAAGGAACTGATGAAGCTTTGAACCAAGGGCTCTTGTTCATCTACCCCAAGGAAATGGAAGAAGACTGCATTTCCTCTGTGGTGTAACTAAATTAAAACAAACTCCACAGGTGTCTCTTGAGCCTGCGGCCATGTGCCAGAAGCTGCACTGTGTGCCAGGGTACAAAGTGGGCATAACTCAGTCCCTCTGCTTATGGGTTTACTAGGCACCACCTGCTGGCCTACAGACACTGTTCCCTGCCCTTGTGAAATGGAGACCCACTTTGCATCTGTGCAGGACTGAGGCTGAGATGGAGACAGACATTAATCAATTCTACAAATAGATGAAAATCACAACTGAAAAGCACAATAAAGAAAATTTAGAGTGTTAAGAGGGTCTCTGATAGGGGCACCCAATAGACTGGGGTTCCCTGAGGATGCCTAGAGGGTGCTGCCTTGGAAAACATCTGTGGGACACCCACCATGCAAAGGCACCAGAGCTGATGGCACAAGTACTCAGCACAACATCATCAGATTCAGAATCAAAACGAGACGTGCCACCAAATTTCTCCCTGGTAAGCAAACAAATGAATGCTAATATGCCGCTTGATATTCCCTAAGAATCAATAACATCCCTACTTTTTGGTCTTTGATACTGTAACTCTTGACAACAGGTTTTGTCAAATAACGTTCAAAGCATCAGAACTATGACTGACTGTGGCCAGCGACTCTACAGAGGAAAGTCTCTTGGTCTGCCCATACCTGTTCTCCAGTGACCAGAGTAATAAGAAACTACCCCAAGCCAAGACTGGCCCCTTGAGGGACCTAACAACACATACATGTGTGAAAGGGGAGAACACCTGCCAAGGACCAGAAGTATCTTTTTTGCTGACACCCAGGAGGGTGATGGGAGCCATGAGGTCTTTGCTCACCAGTGATGACAGCATCCCACAGCCACCCTGGAGAGAGAAAGAAAAACACTTTAGCCTCATGTGCCAAGTGAATGTGGGTGGCTGCAGCAAAGTGGGTGACACAGTGATCTTCCTGAGAAATGGAGTCTCTGAGGCAGAGATTATGATGGTCCATGTGGCTGGCAAATTAAACTTCTTGGGGGATCAAGGGGAAGGCGGGTCAGCTCCGCCATGGACCCCACAAGCAGCAAAGTTCTCCACATCCAGGACAAACTAGCCGATGTCCTCACCCCCTGCACTGTTCTCTCTAGCCCACCAGTCACCCAAGCTAGAAGTCCTAGGAGCATCTTGTCCCCTCCCCTTCTTCATCCAAGCAGGCACTTCTGTACTTTCTTGTTATGTGTTCCTCATGCCCAACCCCCATGCTTACTCCCTCCCCTGGTCCACAGTCTCTCCTCCCCAGCACCTGACAGGAGCTCCCCACTGGTCTTCCCGGGTCTGGTCTCCACCATCTCCAAATTTCACCCTTCATATGGAGGCTGGAGTGGCCCATCCGAAGGACCAGTCCGGTGGGTGTCTCCCGCTGCTGCAGCTCTCTTCAGTGTGTGTGCTAACAAGTCGCTGCTCTCACTGAACTTAAATGGGGGCTCGTCATGATGCTCATGATAGCCAAGCAACACACTGAGTCTGGACACCCTGCACAAGTAGGAGCCACTCAGTGATCTTATCAAGTGACAGCGGGCAGAGCCAGAGAACACCATCAAATGCCATGGACCAGTTGCCTCATCAGCACGGCAACTGTGCTATCACTCAGAAACAAGTCTGCCAAACAAAGTGACCCCACAAAATGTTCTTTCTACAAAAATTTGCCTTACTTTAATAATTTACCCCCTTTTCCCCTGAATATATAAGCCACTAATCCCCAAAGTGTAATCCTGGGTGCATCTTCATCAGAATCACCTAAGGGCTTATAAACATGCAAGATTCCTGGGTTCCTGCTAGCCTTACCAACTTGGCACCACTAGGCACAGACCTAGGAATCTCCATTTTAGTAAATTCTTCTATTTTTTTAATACACACCACAAGTTTGGTACCTCTGATACATGCTGGCTGTCTGACGTGTAACTGAGGCTTGTCCACATGTATTCTCTCTGTGTACATGTGCACATGTGGAAAGTGCTCAAAGACTAACCTGCCACCAATCAAAGACCACTATGTCCCATCAGCAGGAAGCCCCTGAACACTGCTTCATCCCAGCACATGGGGCCCTCCACTGAGGAAGCCAAGCTGGGCACCCAGTGGCCACTCCAAGAGATTTGGGCTACATTTGTGAAAGGGCTGCAGAAGGACCTACTGCAGCATTTTAACATTAACCATTTCAGGACACACCTGCAGTCTCATTTAAAATCTCGTCATGAGACGTCTTTACTTTCAAAGCTATGAAGCCACAGATGACACTCTAAAGAGAAGGCAATGCCAGGGGTTGGAACCAAATCAAAGGTGCTATTCTGCCATGCTCCAGCCTTCCATGCTTTCCAACTCATAAACATCACTTTGTCCAGCTCCACTCTGTGTTTTCTGTGGAAATGCTTGTTTTTATGATCAACCTTTAAGTGATTTTAGCACTTGCCCCAAACTTGAACATGTGATTCTCTCTTGTCCTGCCCAGGAAGAGGTAGAAAGTGTGGTTGGAAGGAGTGTTATCAACTGTGGGGATGCAAATAGGCCACATGCCACCAGGTGAGGCAGCCATCAACACGCGTGTGTCTGTGCAAGGCCAGACACCATCACAGATTCTTTTCACACTCATCACTCAGTCTGAACTTTACCACAACCATGTAGTGACGGAGGATGGTCGGTGTCAACGTGAAGGCTCCACCTGGTCCTGAGCTAACGTGTTGGTGCCTCAGCTCCAAAGGTACCACCAGTCATGCTGCTGGGGTGATCCTGGGTCAGGTTCATGCATTTTCCTGAACTCTGGTTGTCCTATGTCTCCCAGACATTCTGCATATGTCCCTGTGAGAAGAAGAGCAGAAAGATCGGGAATGCACAAACAGGCCCTGAGTTCCTGGCTGGGATGGCACAAGCAGGGGTGTGTGCTTCCATTAAGCCCTGAGCTGAGCAAAAAGAAATCATCTCTAAGCTCTTGTCTTGGTAACATTTTCCCTAACACAGTGTTGCTTTTCCTCACCTGTCTAAACTAAGTAAAGAGGATCCAATATCCACTCAGTGCTGATCTTTTCAGCAGATACCCAAGGGATAAAGAAAGATTAATTTATTATTCTTCTGTTTAATCCCTCAGAGTGGGTTGTGAACTTCCAAACAGTAAGACATTCTTCTGAGAAAAGAGGTCCCCTTATCAGTTTGGCCCTGTCCAAAATAACGATGGCTTCATGTTGGTTTTGGCTTCAGGATGTATTTGTCTCCTGTCAGTAACTAACACTAAGGATTGCATTTTCACCCTTTATGAGAGAAATCTGGAAAACATGAAAACGACCCTTCTCCAGTGCACACCAGTTACAACTCACTTTTCACTTTAATTATCTCTCCAAGTGACACTGAAGAAGGTGGGGGAGGCTGGCCTTTCTCTGCCTCACTTGGCTCAGCTTGGGGTACCATATCTTCAAGACAATGAAGAAATGCCAAATTTAGTTCTCTAAGAAGCTATTCCTTTTACAAGGCAAAATATCCAGGTAGGTTTTGCATAACTCATGAACAAAAATTTTCAGTTGCTCTTAAATTGAATTTTAAAGACAATTTTTAGATGTAACCATAGATTATTTGTTTATTTGTTCAAGCTAAAATTAGAGCTGGTCATCCACATAAATGGTCCAGAGAGCAGCAACAGATGCTGCCTGCCCGCGAGGCCACGGGGGACCAGATACAAGGCAAACCAGCAATTTGGTGTGGTTTTATATGTGCCATTGCCTTGTCTAAGGACTCCAGGGTCATTAAAGGGTGCCAGGTTCCTGAGGTCAACTTTTCTTATTAAATGAATGGTGTCAAATGGAGTTTCATTTCAGTGGTTTAGGTGTGCATGTGTACACATACACACACAACCACATGTACTCTCACACACAAACACATAATGAATATACTTACTTAAACAGGTGTATTTAAAATACACCTACATATAGTATATGTGCAGTGAAACTATTCCCCAGAGGGCAAGGAGGCCATCTTTCAGGTCTCTGTATTTCTTGCAGTACTATAGTATTATAATACTATAGTATTATATTGTTGTACTGCTATAGTATTGCAGTGCTATCGTACTGCAATACTGTAGTATTCAGTTAATATTGTTAGTGTGTTTGGTTCCAGCTATAATGCCTGATTTCTGAATTTACTCATTCAGACCTATTGAACACCTACTATGTTCCAGACACTCTAGATACCAAAACAGTTCTCTCTAGGGGTGCACTATCTACCAAATTCAATAATCTGATCTTACAAAAGGATTCATGAGGGTGTTCTCATGTATTTAAAGGAAGTTAAGGATTTTTCTATATTCTTTTGTCTTTTAAAGAAGCAATTTCTCCTCTGGTCAAAATAGCAAGGTAGGTAAAAACTGTGCTTGTCTCCTCTCATGACCACGTCAAAATTACAACTAACCTATAGGACAACCACCACTGAAAATCACCTAAAATCTAGCTGAACAGAAGTCCTATAACTAAAGACATATAGAAGTGACCAACTTGAGACTGCTAGGAGGGACAGAGAGGCAGAACAGGCTAGTCCCACACCCATGTGTGACCATTAAAAATCGGGAGGGATATCTCAGCTGCCAGAGCCCCCTCCAGAAGAGTGAGGTATCCCAGCCCCACACCAAGTTCCCCAGCCTAGGAGTCCAGTGTCAGGAAGAGAAGTCCCCGTAAATTCTGGCTGTGAAAACCAGTGGAGATGGTGTCTGAGTGAGACAAGGGTGGCTGGAGTTCCAGGTGCTCCTCTTAAAGGGCTCATGCACAGGCTCACTTACTTACAGACTCTCCTGCTCTGATCTCCAGCACTGGGGCAGTGGCTAGAAAAGTGCCAGGGACATATATGGAGGAACAGATTAGTCTGTCTTCAGGGAGAAGGCTAGAGGGGCAGGTTTCTCCCAGACAGAAGTGCTGGCAGAAGCCATTGTTTCTTTGTTGAGCCCTCTTCCCTCCTGCCATGCAGACATAGGTGGGCACCATATCTGTGTCTCCATCAATCCAGCTAACACCATTCTCCTCACCCTTGTCATTCCCTGAAACCCTGCCCCAACCAATTTCTGAGCCCACCCATGCCGCTTCCAGTTGCTTTTCTATAAAATGGCCTGTTTTGTTTCATGCTGAGGACTTTCCTAAAACCTCTCAAAAGTCTGCAAATCTCAAACAAGCAGCATCTGGCCTCAGCATTCCCCATGCCTTTTGCTAAGCAGCCCCAAGCCTTGGTTTATCACTTGGCCTCTCTTAGGCACCTCCAATCCCAGCACAAGTGGCAACCATCTTTAGATCATACCAAGTGACCCCAGGCAGAGCACATGCAGTGGCTGATCTTGGCCTGCAACAGAGCCTCTCCCAAGAGGCCCCCAAACAAACACATTCAATGGCCAGCTTCAGACCTCACCAGAGGTGGACCCAACCACCTCTACAAATGACACACCCAAAGGACAGACTGAGTAGGTACCAGAGGCCCAACTAATGTGAATTCTGCTTTGTAGTATCAGCCCCTGAGCCACGGCTCCTCCACTGTAGTAACAGCCAGTCCTCACAACAAATCAAAGATCAATTCCTCCCATTGATGTGCAAACAGCAACCAAGGCTCAAATACAACAGAGGGTACACACAACACATACCTGGGACACACCTGGATCACCTGGCTCTGGTGACCAGGGAGACTGAATCACTGGGCCCCACAGAATACCTACTACATAAGGCCACTCTACTAAAACCAGGAGGCATAACAACCCTTCCTAATACATAGAAATAAACATAGGGAGGCAGCCAAACTGGAGAGACAAAGAAACATGTCCCAAATAAAAGAATAGAACAAAGCTCCAGAAAAGGAACTAAACAAAATGGAGACAAGCAATCTATCTGACACAGAGTTCACTACTGGTTATAAGGATGCTCAATAATCTCAGGGAGCACTTCAACAAAAAGATGGGAAACATAAAAGTGGAAATAGAAAACATAAAAAATAAGCCAGAAATAAAGATTACATTACAGGGAATCAACAGATTACATGGAGCAGCAGATCAAACCAATAATTTGGAAGATACGGCAGCAGAAAACACCCAAACAGAACAGCAATAATAAAAAAAGAATCCAAAAAAAATTAGAATAGTGTAAGGGACCTCTGGAACAACATCAAATGTACCGACATTCACGCTATTGGGTTACCAGAAGGAAAAGAGAGAGAAAGGGATCGAGAAACTTTTTGAAGAAATAATGACTGAAAACTTCCCTAACATAGTGAAGGAAATAGATATACAAACCCAGGATGCGCAGAGAGTCCCAAACAAGATGAACCCAAAGAGACCCACAGCAAGTCACATCATAATTAAAATGCTAAAGATTAAAGACAAAAATCTTAAAAGCAACAAGACAAAAGCAGTTAGTTACCTATAAGGGAGTCCCCATAAGATTGTCAGGTGATTTCTCAACAGAAATTTTGCAGGCTAGAAGAGATTGGCAAGTAATAGTCAAAGTGATGAAGAGTAAGGATCTACAACCAAGATTACTCTACCCAGTGAAGGACAGATAGAGAGCTTCCCAGACAAGAAAAAGCTAAAAGAGGCCAGTATTACAAGGAATGTAAAAGGGAGAAGAAAGAAGAAGAAGAAGAAGAAGAAGAAGAAGAAGAAGAAGAAGAAGAAGAAGAAGAAGAAGAAGAAGAAGAAGAAGGAGGAGGAG
>NW_017732362.1:92043-93597 GCF_001890085.2 Hipposideros armiger | reverse complement strand
GGGGAGGAGGAAGAAGGAGGAGGAGGAAGAAGGAGGAAGAGGACAAGGGAGGAGGAGAATGAGATGACGGATGAGGAGGAGGAAAAGGAGGAGGAGAAGGAAGAGGAGAAGGAGGAGGAAGAGGAGAAGGAGGAGAAGGAGAAAAAGATAAAAAATATGAATAATAAGATGACAATAATTACATATCTATCAATAACTACTTTAAATATAAATGGGTTAAATGCTTCAATCAAAAGATTGGGGATACTGTTTGTGCTGCATAGCCAGGGAAACGCCGGTCAAGTGCGCTTCGACTACAACAGACTTATTGAAACCCAGAAGTGCGTGACTCACCTTAGGTCCCTGATTTCCTCACTGTGCATGCAGAGTTGTCTTGGTGGCAATTGGCTGTCAGGCTGCACGGCCTGATATTTGAGCGGCTGATTGGGACAGGCTGAGACAGGGAGTTTTCCTGGGAGTGTAGAGGCACCAGCCGTGTGCCTGCGTGATTTGGTGGGGGCTTTCCAGGCGAGTTTGTGTGGGTTGGCTGCTGATGCAGGAGTGCATGCTGCTCTGACTTGGTGGGGGCCACTGACCACACCCTGTGGTGCCTTGGGGGCCTGCCTTGCCCACGTAGAGCTGTGTTGCCAGGGGCACCCTAAGACCCTGGTTCCTGGCTCCTACCTCTGCAGGCCACAGAGGGTATTTTGCAGCAGCACACAGCCCGCAACAACCTGTGAGGATTTTTTGTGGTGGGCACAGTTCCAGAGCACACAGCAACTAATTGTGGGAAGCTTCAAGTCTAGAGGGAGGTCAGCGCATGATGCACTGAGCCCTTCCCCCAAGCAGCTGGTGCTGAGTCGCCCAGAATCTCTACTGCTGAGCAAGTGGTCTGCAGATTAAAGCAGGCAGAGAGCCCCTCCATTTTTTTCTCTTTTTCCTTTTTCACTTTTTTTTTCTTTTTTTTTTCTTTTTTCTTTTTTCTTTTTTCTTTCTAGGTGATCTAATACATCAAAGCAATTAGAACAACAGCCAGAATGAAGAAACAAAGAAACATGCCCCAAGTAAAAGATCAGAAGAAACCTCAAGAAATGCAACTAAATGAAACAGAGGTATCCAACCTTTCAGAGACAGAGGTTAGAACTCTGATGATAAGAATGTTTCAGGAATGTAAGGAGGACATAAACAAGGATACAGAAATCATACAAAACAACCAGATAGAACTAAAGAATACAATAACTGAAATGAAGAACACACTCGAAGGAATCACCAGTAGATTAGATGAAGCAGAGGATCGGATCAGTGATTTGGAAGACAAAATAGCAAAAATCACCCACTTGGAACAAAAAGAAAAAAGAATAAAAGACAATGAAAATAGTTTAAGAGACCTGTGGGAAAACATCAAGCACAACAACATTTGCATCACAGGAATACCAGAAGGAGAAGAGAAGAAATAAGAGATCGAGAATGTATTTGAAGAAATAATGACTGAGAACTTCCCTACCCTGGTGAAGGAAATCGACATACAAGCCCAGGAAGTGCAGAGAGTTCCAAACAAGCTGAACCCAAACAGGT
>NW_017732362.1:1368-88359 GCF_001890085.2 Hipposideros armiger | reverse complement strand
ATAACTATTGCACTGTGTTGTACAGCTGAAACTAATTCTAAAAAATGTGTATTTCATAATAAAAAATAATTTAAAAAGAAATAAACATACCTAATACACCCACAGGAGCCTTTGTTACATCAATAATGATAACAATTTCTCTAGTTCTGTGGGTAGCCGGCAGGATGACCCTCCAAAAAGATGAGTTTAAGGTGCATGAGTTCAAGGTTTTATAAATTAATGGCCGAGGCAGAATTAACATTTCAGTATTAAGGAATACTAAAGTAGTAATAATCCCTTCATCAGGAATCGGATGTGGTTTCCTCTGCTGACCACATTCCGACTGGAACTTGTCAAATGGACTGCAATCACTTATTCATAGTGATATGAGCACGCGCCTCCATGAGGATTCCACGGGTGTGAATTGCTGTGGCCCCAGATCCTAAATGCAGCAAGGACAGTGACAGAATTCATAAGACCTTAAAACAGATGGAAAATATGTCATTATTTTTAAGCCACTGTAAAACGGAAATGTTTGGTGCAGCAGCGTCACAAAAGCCTGGGACTACTATACTGTTCACCTGAAACTAATATAAAATAATATTGAATGACAACTGTAATTAAAAAATAGAAGTAATAATAATAATAATAATAATAATAATAAAGGCCTAGGAGTGTTCACTGTGGAAAAAAAAAAAAGATTGGGCAGCTGAATGGACAAGAAAACAAGACAGTTACATATGCTGCCTACAAGAGATTCATGGATGGAAAGACACACACAGACTGAAAATAAAGGGGTGGAAAAAGATGTTTCATGAAAAAGGAAGTGAAAAAAAATCTGGAGTAGCCATATTTATACCAGACAACACAGTCTTTAAAACAAAAGCTATAACAAGAGACAAAGAAGGACCCAGTAATCCCACTTCTGGGTATTTATCCGAAGAAACCCAAATCACTACTTCAAAGGATGTGTGCATCCATATGTTCATTGCAGCATTGTTTACAATGGCCAAGATGTGGAGGCAGCCTGGGTGTCCATCAATGGATGAATGAATAAGGAGGAGGTGGTACATATATACAATGAAGTATTACTCAGCCATAAAAAAACAAGGAAATCTTGACATCTGCAACAACATGGATGGACTTAGAGGGTACTGTGCTGAGTGGAGTAAGTCAGACAGAAAGACAAATGTGATGTGATTTCATTTATAAGTGGAATCTAAAGAACAAAATAAACAAACAAAACAGAAACAAACTCATAGATACAGAGAACAAACTAATGGTTGCCAGCTTGGAGGGGTGTTGGGGGGCAGGGTGAAAAGGGGGGAGGAATTAAGAAGTACAAATTGGTAGTTACAAATTAGTCACAGGGATGTAAAATACAGCATAGAGAATAGTCAATAATGTCATATCTCTATATGGTGCCAGGTAGGTCCTAGACTTATTGGGGGAGATCACTTCGTAAGATATATAAATGTCTAATCACCGTGAAACCAATATAATATTTTATGTCAACTATTATTGGAAAAATTTAAAAATATATTTAAAACAAAGAAGACTAAGTAAGGATCGGGAGTAATGTCCAGGAATGCTTTGCTGTGTACATAACCCCTAGGCTTGTACTTGTCTGGGGGGGAGGGGTGGCGGGAAAGGTCTCTCTCCACTCCCTTCTTATCTGTATGTGTTATAATTGTTCACCTGTGTGTGAAATCCTTGAGAGCAGAAACCACACTTTTGGTATCTACACACTAACTCCTGACCCAGGGCAGGGCCGGCTGTCTGCCATCTGACTGACCTACTAAGCAAACCAGTATAAACATTTTCAGCATCCAAAATACCTGAACAATACCAGTCAGGACTCCCCAAACACATAAACAGGCTCCCCTCCTCTCCACCCCAGTCTTGAAGGACCCTGCTTGGGAGAGTCGGGCTCAGCTCTGAGCACAGGAATTCTGGGAATCCCTTAACTTAGCCACTTCATGACTTGTATAAATAGTGTGAACAGTGAAAACATAAGCCATACACACTGGCACCAACCCACCATCCAGGACTGGGGCTAAGTGCACAGCGCTTCAGGTTAATCAGAAATAAGAATGACATGCTGTTGCAAGTCACTCTCCTGTGGCTCAAAGGGCCAGGAGGAAACTGACAGGTAGGAGTGTGTTTCCCTGTTAATGTGCAACCATAACTTTCATCTGGCCTGAGACACAAATCACTGTTGTGAGGCAAGGAAGTATTACACGTGAGACAGCCGACTCTGCAACCTTGGATGACACCATCAGAGAAATGGTGCCTGCTCTCTGAGCAATTCTTTGTACCAGCATCTGTGCCTGGTATGGCAGGGAGTCTTCTCATTTTGGACACAGAGGACAAGCCCTCTTGCCCTTTGGTTTTAGGTATAGCCAACGAGTTGTGATAAAACTGGCTGAAGCATTAAGTTGCCTGTGTGACACATGGCTCCTTCTTCTTCTGGCACTGAACTGTCATGATTTGGACTGGCAGCTATTCCTTCCTCCTGGGTCCCTGAGTGACTACTGAAAGTAGAGTGTCCCACCTACCTGAGACAGAGACAATGTGTGGATGAAAAATAAAGATTTTTTTTTAAGCCTCTGAGATTTGGGGGTTGGTTTAGTTGCTTTGTTACAGTGTGACTCAGCTTATCCTCCTTGACATACTAGGTCACTGGCAGAGCTGAAAACTGGGCTAGGGCCAAAGGAAGGCCAAATAACAGTGCCACAAGCCTCTGCATTTCTCTGTTTTGCTAGGAGGGAAGGTATATCCTCAGCATGCCATAGTGTGAAGAACAGAAATACATACCTACTTTGCAGCACTGCTGCATTCATGTGTGATGTGTATAAAGGCTCTTGTACAGTTTCCTACACATAGCAAGTGCTCAGAAAATGGTAGCATTTGTTATTATGTTTAGCTACAAGAACGCTCTCTTTTGAGATATTTTAGGCATGATGTGAGTCTAGAGAAGAAGGGCCAATAGAACTGAGACTTGCACTCAATCATCCAACAAAGATTTGTTTAAAAACTTACCATGTACCAATCACTGTCTAGAAGTTCTTTCCTGAGTGAAGTTTAAAAAACTCAAAGGGAAGTCAGAGGTATCACTTAGAGTCCAGCCAGAGGCAGACTCTAATTAGGAGAACAGGTTGCTATGGGAAACTTAGGGCCACTTTTCCCAGGCCTGGGCACCTAAGAAGGCTCCCTGAAAGAGGTGATGTGGAGTCTGGGACCTGCGAGATAAGTTGGAGATAGTCTGGTATGAAGAACAGAAGACGACATGTGCTCACAGAAGAGGGACAGCCCATGCAAAGATCCTGAGGGGAGGGACAGAATGGTGCAAATAGAGAGCTGAGTGTCCAGACCAGAGAATGTGAGGGGAGGGTGGTGAGAGGTGGGGCTGTGGGCATATTCTGAGCACTCCTAGCCCATGAAACCTCTTGAGCTCCACCTCTTCTTCTCATCCACAAGGGACAGCTTAAAGTCCTGTGGGGCATGGGGACAAAAGGTTGTTTCCTTTCCCAGCATGCATGCACACCCACTCAGTGACTTGGCACACAGCTGGTGAAGAGCAGGGCTGGGTCCTTTTGCATTCAGGTGGCCTATGGTTCCAGGAAAACGTCTTTCTCTCCCACCTCCCATCTTCCCATTAGCTTTACGGAGCTCACATTCTCAGGCTGCAAAGCTTCCAAAAGGCTCTGTGCTCTAGAGACTCTCTAGTTGGCAGCCAATGCCCCTGAGTTTTGGAGGCTGTGAATGGAATTTCTGCCTCTCACCTGCCTGTTTGCAGCACTCTGGATCCCAGGAAACACACTGCACTGTTTGCACAGATATGTGAGGCGAGAAACCCACCCCATCCTTGTCCCACCCCTGCAGAAGGACATCCAAAGTTATTTACATGTTGTCCTTATGCCTGCAGATGGCCCAGCCTCGCCTTGCCCGGGAGGAGAATCAGCTTGCCCTGTGCCTCCATGGCTTCTGGCTGGCTCTACCATCCACTGAGGGGTTGGGAGGACTGAGAGATCCACAAGGCCTTACTGTGGGCTAAAACTCACTGAGTCTATGTGGGCTAGAATGCACCATAGTGGAGGTTTGCACAGAAACCTGACTCCCAGAGCTGATAAGGTCTGTGCCATCCAAAGCAAGTCACAACACAGCAGTGTCCAGCAAAGCAGCCCACAGATTGTCAGCCTGTCCTCAAACCAGCAAGCGAGCCTGTCAGAGAGCAAGTTGCACAGCCCCCACATTGCTCCTGTGACCACCACTGCCACTGCTGTGAAAACACATCCCAGCAGCTGGCATCCGAGTCCTGCAGCTGTGACATGTTTGCCTGGGTGGCCATGAGGGCCTCACAGCCGAGAAGAGGAGGGGCAGGGCAGAGGACAGAGCAGGCAGCCGTCAAGGCCCAGCCAGCTACCCAGCATCTGTAGTTGGCTGGATCCCTTGCACTGTAATGGCTGGATTTCAGAAACAGCAGCCCTGTGCTTTGAGGAAGAGGGACTCTCCAGAATATAGGGGAACTCTGAGAAGCGACCTGAGAGTCAGAGGTCACCATACAGTTTGAACCCGAACTTGAGAACCGCCTCCAGCCAAGGTTGCACTCGGGAGATGTGCTCCCCTGCTCTGTTGACAAGAAGGTGTTATCACATTCAGAGGACCCCATTTCCTCAAGACCAACAGCAGCCTGTTGCTTCTTCCTCTGAGGCCTTGTCACAGGCAGGCAGATGAACACCCAGACTGTCATGCCCAGGGACTGCCTCTCCAAAAGCTGTTTGTTGACTGGAGGACAGGGGATCCCTATTGCATGAATAGCAGCACTGAGTTTCAAGGCTGTTATGAGTCTGTTTGTCAGTCACTCTTACTTATGTTCAGATTAAGCCAAACATTATCCACATTAAAACATGGTCAAAGATCTCTGATCGTGTGTGAGCAAACACAGAAACAATATTTCCTCTAAGGTTCTTTAAAGGAAAAAAACCAAAAACCTGGGTTATCACCTTAAATTTAGCACTCTCAGAAAAACTGAAAGCCAGTGACTCTTTGTGACACTGTCTAAAGTCCTGCTGTGTTGGATGGACAGCAGAGCAGCTACAGACATTTGAGCACCTGTCTGAGACAAGCTCAGTATGGATGTGTTTCAGTAAGAGGTGGGTTAAAAACGAGTGCACACAGCAGGTCTGGGTGTGGGGTGAGGGACAAGGCAAAGACCCTCAAAGGTCTGCAAGTAGACACAGGATCGGTTGAGAGTCACCTCTTCACATCTGGCACTTGCTACAGTTTTGGAGCTCTTGACCTTGAGTCTAGACTTTGGCACGCTAAGGAAGCAAACTGACATATGACAAGTCCGAGTTATTACCATCTGAACTCAGAGAGGATAGAGGAAACCGTGTAGAGAGCATGGTCAGTCCTCTTTCTGGAAGTCCTGTCTTTAATTTATGAAGTCACCTCCACCCCCTGCTTGTGCCAAAGTCGAAGAACCATGCAAATCCCAGGGAATGAGGGAAGGGAGTTGATCTGATGTCCATTTAAGAGTTTTTTGGGTAAATGTTTTGTGCCTTTTCATTTTTCCTTTTTTTCAAACTAGTGGTGGGGTCCTGAGAAGCTCAGAAGGACAGAAGCAGGGCTGCAGGAGGGTCATCACTAGGCAGGTACAGCCACTGGGACAGTGCAAAAAGCTTTGAGAAAGTCCTGGGTGAGCTCCCTGCATCCCCAACAGTGCCCTGCCTGACCAAAGATTCTGGGAGATAGACATGCAGGCAGATGGGCAAGCGAGTGGCCTGGGCTCAAGGGCCCCTGTGCCAGGCCTGCTCCTGACTCCCTCCTGCAGGTATTCAAATGCTGCATCCAGAGGGCTGCCCTCTGCCTCGTTCATCTTCACTGCAGAGGATATTGGAGCTACAAAGAGCTCTGTGGTTGGGAGTGTGCCTGGGGTGGCCAAGGACAGGCACCAGCATTTCTCACTTTGTGACAATTAGAATGATTGAGGGGGAGGGGGGTTCGTGCAGGATAAAGACTGGAACTGTACAGGGAAGTTATGCTCACAAATCACCACAACTGAATCACATTCCATGCCCGAATCAAGCTGTAAATTTAATAGCATGTGTTTACAGAGGAATGAAAGTCCACATATCACATTTTCAAAAACAACTCCACAAACCTGAAAATGGATTGATCTGACTGCTGGACATGCCTCAGATTGCTTCTCTCCTTGTGAAATTGAATTCTCTTCCTCGCTGGAGCGTGGCCCTGGAGGCTTTACAGATGCATTACACAAAATATGCGAAACAGGTGAGGGGCCCCAGCGGCCCCTGCCATTGTCTTCCCAAGGTCAGGTTGTCCATGGGCTGAATGGCTGACAGTCATGCCAGCTGGGCCCTGTCATAGGCAGTGCTCTGCTAATGTTACACAATGCCAGAAGCCATGCAATTCAAAACCAGAGCACTGTGCTCGTGGCAGAGCATTTGGGGTTAACTTTAAAAGCCTCGTTCTGATTTGCTTAGTTTCTCAAAGAACAGGGCACCAACTTCACTTCTGTAGGGAACCAAACCTATTTCCTGGTTTCTTCTTATGGGTGTTATTTACTGGTCCTCTTGTGGAATCAAACATTTTGTTGACCTCAGAAATAGAAGGATGAAACTTCTACACGTTCCTTTTCCATTTTTTATAAGGTATCAGTATAGGTTAACAGTATGGGGTTACATGTACAGAAAAATAACATAATTTGACAGAACTCCCAGAAGCTTGTAACCCCATTTTATTGTCGCACGGACAGAATCACATGAAGGCAAGGGCACCCGCACAGGTGCCAGCAGCTGTTCTGAACACCCCTTCAGCGAAGTCTGGAACTAACCAGAAGAGGGTTCAGGCTGCTCCCTGAGTGACTGGGCCATCCCAAAATACAGGGTTTACTTCAAATCATGTCGATTTTGCAAGCCTCTGAGCATCCTCACAGCGGCACTTGGAGACCTTCCATGCACATGAGTAGCTCACACGCTGTCTTTCCTGAGGTTTACAAAAGGCTGGGGACCAAAAGCCTGGATCTTCTCACCCAGAAGAGAGGCTGCTAGAAAGAACCACCAGGTCACCAGCCTTTCGTAGGCAAGGACTAGCATCTGCTACTAACCAACTGGGTGTGAAAGAATGAACAAATGAACAAGGGGGTGGGTTGGGAGGCCTTTTGTAGAGGAACAGAAGATTTGTCTAAAATAAAGAATAAGTTACCAATTTATGCTGTCTAATCCCTTTCCGTTCTCCCTTATCCCCACCCCCCCCAACTAGCAACTATTAGTTTGTACACCTGAAGCTGAATAATAATGATTGTCAACTATAATTTAATATGTATATAGTCACGGGATATGGAGTATAGTATAGGGAATTGGGTCGACAGAATTGTAATAGATATATACAATGTCAGAGGAGCAATATATTGGGGGAGGGGTAAAATGTATAAATATCATATTGTTTTATATACCTGAAACTAATTTAAAAATAAATAAATAAATAAATAAATAAATAAATAAATAAATAAATAAATAAATAAAAATAAAATAAAGGATGAGGTTCTAGAAATGCAGAGGTTGGGGTGGAGGCAAGAGGAAGGAAGCTGTTGGTAGAAGGGGCAAGGAGACAAGGCCCTGCCGACTTCCTCCTTGCTAAGCATGGCTGCAGTGGTGCCTGCAAGGTCCCTGCCCAGTGCCAGGAAGTACATTTCTGCCTCAGTTGCACTTAAAGAAAGAAAGTGTTGGAGGGAGAAATGGGCTTTAGCAAACATAACTAGTGATGAGTGCACAGAGGCATCTAATACATGAGATGTACTTAACAGGGTGAATTTGGGCCAGAGGAAAGAATGAGCAAGTGTTGACAGCAGCAAAAGCATCCACAGAGGACTGGAACCATGGGCCTGGCTCTTCCCGCGGGGGCCTGTGTCACATGCCTCTCCAGCTCCAACACCTTGTCGCTAAAAAGGGCTCAACAGAGTGATGCTGCCTGACTGCTCAGGCATGGGTCCATGGGGGGAACCGTGGTGGGGTCTTCATTCATTCCTTTTATAGCCTTTATTAGGCACCTACTATATGTCAAAGAGAACTAAGACAGCAACCAAAGTTATATCCTCAGGCTTTTGCACTCAGGAACTCACAATGTCATCAGGTTTACTCAAGAAGAAAACTTCTTTGGACTTTGACTCACTGTAGTTACACTCGCAGGATGATGACATTTAAGTTAGAGTGCCTCTTGCTGCATTTACAACAGAAGATGTACATTTTCAGTCCATGGATCCCAGAACTGGCAGCAGCTGGAAACATGCTGGAGAAGCAAACACTCAAGCCATACCAGGACCTGCAGAATGAAAACTGTATTTTAACAAGAACCCCATGTGGTCCTCTGTGCAGTTTTGAGAAACCATGGTCTAGGAGAGTCATTCTCAAGAGTTCACAGCCTCAGAATCACCTGGGGGGACTGTTAAACCAGAATGCTGGCTCTACCCCTAAAATTTCTGAGCCAGTATGTCTGGGAAGGGCCCAAGAGCTCACATTTCTTGGTAGCTCCTAGGGACCCGCCTTGAGAAGAATTCCCACAGCATCTCTGCCCATGAGACCTGGCTTCATTCTGAGGCTAAAGATGCAAAGCTAATCAAAAGCACTGGTCATCACTCTGGAACCAGTAGGGTGTTTATGACACCAACTGCTGGGCCAATCCCCAGACCCTATGTGTGCTCCATTTAGGACGACGGATGGACCCACACCTTATCATGCCAGAATGGCATTTAAGATAGCAATGACAGAAAGAAATTTTCTTTAAAGAAATAAAGAATGGATTGAATTCCTAAAAATTTTCTTAAGGTTTCTTAAGAATTAGAAGACAGGAAAACAGTTCACTAATAATTTCAAAGGGAGTAAACTGTCATTTAAATGCACAGGCTTGTTAGTGGAATACTACAGTGAGCTTACCATCTTTTACTGAACAAGTCCATACATGTTTTCTTTCCACTTTTACTCAGCATTCTTTATATGAAAAAAGCCTATTACTTCATCATTCTACTATTGTTTCTGCATCTCTACATTACAGTAATAATTACTGATCACAAGTAGAGCAAAATTTGTGATTTTCCTCTTTCTTGCCCTTGACCTTTGGCCTTGCTGGCTGCCTCCATTAATTTTCTTTGCTTGTTGGATCTTCTGCCCATCAAAGTGCAGACAGACTCGTATTCACCATGCCCATCAGCTCTGTGCTTTGGATAAAAACCTGGGGAGAAAGGTGGCATGGTGAGTTTTCAAAAATAACATTAATAGGGGATGGAGACTACTAAAATAAAAAAATTTCAGTGAAAGTCAGAGAAGGGTGACCCCTTCTTTGAAACAATATTCTGCAACTTAAAGAATAGCTTGTGAACAGGGTGAGTGGAGGGAGAATTTGGTGAAGAGGAAGCAGAGGCAAGACGGGAAGGAAGGTGGCTGGCGTGGCTATTAATTGGCACCAACAGGAGTTCCTGGCTTCTGTGTTTACAAGTGGTACCCACTTAGCCCATACATTCCAGGTTGCCATTCTCTCCTGAAAGTAGGTCTGTTTCAGTGCCTCCCTGTACTGAATGTTACAGGCACCTTGCAATAGGTGTTTCAGATAACACCCAAATGTCATTACAGATAAAACTCAGAAATTACTTTGGGACACCTTGTGGCTGCCCTCAACAAATGGGCATGGTACAGAAGGTCCTGTGTCAGCCTGGGTCCCCACCTGATCTTCAAATGGCTTTCCCCACCCATGCTCCTCAGACCTTCTTCCTTCTTACTGGCCTGTGGCACAGGCTTCTTAAAGGACTGGCACAATAGTAGGACTTGGGTTGGCATGTGTCATCTCTCCTGCCATCAGCAGCCATGATGATGATGTGTTTGCTTTCCCTCCCCTCCTTCACTTTACAGCTGGATCGGGACAGATTTTATACACATAAAATTTATATAAATGGTATAGATTGTATGCATATCTTCTCCACATGGGAAGAATTTTTAGCAGTAAAAACCAAAACTTTCCATTCTGAAGGACTGTGGAGGAATCCCTGACTTCTCTCTGTGCCCCAGGAGCCAGCAGGAGGAGGAGAGACAGAGGCAGAGTCCTGCCTAGTCTTATTACCAGGCTCCTTTGAGATGCTGCTGGTGGTCCTAAATATGCAGGGATTCCAGGCTGAGCAAATAAGTCACTAGAACCTCAATGAACTCTATAAAATCTTCAGATTTTGATTCTGGACATTTTGGAGAATAGAGCCTGTTCACTGAAAAGGCATCATTGGCTAAGTATCAGCCCTCACTGGCCCCAGAAATGTCAATACCATTTCATGTGAAAAACCAATCTTGGCTTTTGAGTTCTCCTAAAGTTTTGATTTCTCAGAAAGTCCCTTGACTCCCTAGCCAGCTCCACCACAAGCCTCAGGGTCACTCCAAACAGCAAGCTCCCGAGTGACCATGTCAAGCACACAGCCAGCACGTGGATCTTTCCAGGGCCCCGTGCCTATCCCAGCTGACTCTCATTTACCAGCTCTCTGTTTCCCATGGAAACACACAAGTGTGTGACAGCACTTCCAGGCTGCTATGAACACAACAGAAACCTAAAAGGTTCAAGGCTCCTTCATGCCTGCTCAGAGCCTCCACGCCCCTCCTGGTGGGTCACAGCCAGCTGCCTCCATGCCAGGCCTGTTTCTGAAACTTTTTCATAATCACAGTTATTGGCCTGAAGCCTCATCCATTAGTCTCACACAGCCCTATAAACAAGTACCTGGCTGGGTGTCACAGACCTAATGAAAGTCCAAGTACGTCAAAGTTACACCTATTATTAGACATCGTGCCTCTCCCTCCTTTGTTCACACTGTTTGGGGTTAGGGAAAGCCAGTGTGCTGACGCCCCCTGCCCTCCACCCCCGGCCTTGTGCCCATATTTCTTGCAAGCTCTGTCTCTGCCCCCAGTCACATTCGTGGATCCCAGCCTTGGCCACCGACTGCCGTGTGGGAAAACAGGGTGTCCAGGATGAGGGCTTCCACATGCTGCCACCATGGCAGAGAATGTGGCTTCCCTGGGGAGTTGGGCAATTAGAAAGATGAAGTGAAATGAAAAGCAAGACGCAAGGGAAGAGTGCTCTGGGATGGGGAGACCAGGGGAGGAGCAGAGGAGGGCGTAGGAAGCTGGGTGAGGCGGGGATGGGGGATATAGGTTGGTGGCACAAGGCTCTAACAACAGCTGAGGAGCGCCCACTGCTGGTTATCAACATGTGTCCAGCCCCCTTGTGCATTGAGGTGATGCCCCATGGTCACCCTCACTTCCCTGCATCCCGCAGATTGTCCTGTTGAGTTCAAGAACAGAGGCCAAGGCCTGACAGAGTCAGAACGGCCACCACAGTCCCTTCATTACGCCTTTCATCAGTTGTGCCCTGCACCTTGTACAATCCTGCATGCCACACAGTGCGCTGGGGTTAGACTCCCAGTGCCGGTCCCAGTCCTACCACCAGCATGTTCTTGACAAAGTCACAGCTACTGTCTGGTGTCCAGCTTTCTCCCCAGTGAACCCGTCCTAACTCCACACCCATAGGCTGTGCAGAACCCCTGACACCAGCAGCACCAGGAACCTGCCCCTCTAACAGGCATGCTCAGGAAAGTGAGCTGGCAGTTCAGTCACTGCGCTGCTGAGGTGCCCTTCCCATACCCCACCCCAACCCGCCCCCATGGAATCTCAGCCTTCATGTGCACTGGCCTGGCACCACGCTCTGTGCCATCAGGAGTCCTCAGCACAAAATATCTGGGGGTTCCTGACCTTTCCAAGTTGAAAACTTGCTATTGTAATATACTCTGTGATAAGTGACCCTCCCCAGGGATGTTTTGGCAGGACTAGGGTAGGCAGCTTCCCCTTTCTCCCACCTAAGTGAGGTCCTGCTTCCTGCTTTTCCACTTCACTTAGCACTGGTGTGGCCATGTGGAAAATTGAGTGCTGAGTGAAGTTAAGGGCCGGGGGGATGGACCAGGCCTCCTGCTCCCTGAAGGCTGGAGATGGCCCTCCTACCGATTTCCCAGTGTCCTGTGTTCACTGCCTGAGCCTAAAGCCCCAGAAGGCCAGGCTGCACAAAGACAGATGGCCAGCACCACACCAACAAATCGGGAAGACTCCACAGGGATGCCCATCACCCACACACGCTGGGGCCAAATTAAATTGCAGCAAGAGAGGAGTGTCTGTGAGGACAAGCATGCTAGCCTCTCACCCAAGGGCAGGGACACTTGCCCTGTCTGTGCCACGGTCCTCCCTCTCAGGCTCTCACTCTCTCTAAACCATGTCCCCTTCTCTTTGGATCAGATTGTGAGGAACAGGTGCCCTGGGTTCCTGACGTCATCTCAGAACAAGCAGAACATAGAAATGGGACACCCAGACACAAGCCCACTCTCCCCTGACAACTGCAGTGGACACAGGCAATTAAGTGTCCATCCCCATGAGCAGGCCACCGAATGTGGGGCTCCCCATGAGCCAAGAAGAAACAGCAGGATAAAGGCGCCCACTACAAGCTGTTTTCCAGTGAAGATAACTAATGTTGAAGTATTATCAGCCAGACACAGGAAAGAAGAGGTACGAATACAGGAGAAACAACAGTAAAAGTGTAGGTGCAGCGAACAAATGTTTAAAGCTTAACAAGCTGATGAAAAAAGAAACGGAGACTAGGGTGAAAGCTGGCTGGAAACTTGAACTTCATTCCACGAGGTCACAAACTTAATCAGACACAGATAAGCATCTGGGGTTGTGCCCACCTTCCCATACCTACTGTGGTGGCAAACATCTTAGCTTCAGCATCACCAGGAGTCTCTGTCCATCAAACATTGAAGGACTATCCGTAGGACCCAAAGGCTCTCTGTCCTGCTTTGAGTGGGTCAGAACTGAAGCGTCTGTATCATCAAGCACTAGATTGCCAGGACATTTTCCAAAAGCACAACAGAAAAAATGCCAGTGTTTCAGGCTGGCAGGTGATACAAGAAACAAGCCAGATGTGTGTGCATGTGTGTGGTGCGTGTGTGTACATATATGTGTATGTATGAGGTCCGACAATTAAGTTTGCGAACTCATCCTAGAAAAAGTGCTACATATTTCATTGCTGTTGATCACTATGGTCACCTTCGAGGTACTTACTCTCCTTGGAAAGCTATGCACCAATGCCAGTGCCTAATCCACCCTTCAAAGCAATTTTGGAGCTCTTTTTCTGAAATGGCCATATCTGAGCTGTCCTTATATTATCTTTGATGTCCTGAATGTCATCAAAATGTCTTCCTTTCAATATTTCTTTTGCCTTTGGGTAAAGAAATGTCATTGGGGGCCAGATCAGGTGAGTAGGGAGGGTTTTCCAATGCAGGTATCTGTTTACTGGCTAAAAACTCCCTCACAGACAGTGCCGTGTATTGTCGTGATGCAAGAGCCATGAATTGTTGGCAAAAAGTTCAGGTCATCGAACTTTTTCACGCAGCCTTTTCAGCACTTCCAAATAGTAAACTTGGTTAACTGTTTGTTCAGTTGGTACAAATTCATAATGAATAATCCCTCTGATATCAAAAAAGGTTAGCAACATCGTTGCAACAAAGTTCTCGAACTTAATTGTCAGACCTCATATGTATGTGTGTGGTGTATGTGTGTACACATGTGTGCGTGTGTGGGGGGTGTGTACCTGTATGTGATGTGTGTGCACATGTGTGGTGTGTGTACGTGTATGTGTGCATGTGTCTCTGTGTGTATATGCATGTATGTGTGCATGTAGTATATGTGTATATATGTGCCGTGTGTTTGCCTGCATACACACAGAGTAAATGCTTCTGCCCCATCACACCTCACATCCACACTTCCATGTCCCAGTATGGTCCTTACAGAAACCCACAGGCACCTGCAGGGGACCCGGCACTTGCCAAGCCACCAGCCCAGCCACACAGCTCAGAGACAGGCACTCATGGTGAGGTCATTTGTTCCAGACAGTCTGTGTCTTTAATGGAAATGCCAAAAGGGCCTTGAGGTAGGCAGCCTTGAGTGTCTCCTGGTCAGGAAATCTCATCAGATTGCTTCAAGATTTCCTCAGCCTTCACTCCAAAATACCAACTGCATCACGGCCATATGAAAATCAAATCCACAAAGTAGATGGGTCTGTTCTGAATTTTTATGTAATTGAAAAAATGAAATAAATTCCTTAAAGTTTGATTCTAATTTACCCTAGGCTTTTATGGATTTTGTAGCTAATCAACCAAGATAGCACTTATTTCATTCTTCTCTTAAATCTGGCATATATATATATATATATATATATACACACACATATATATCCTTTATTTGTGTGAGTAAATATGATTGATAGATATTAGTATTTTCCGGGATTGCTGCTCTTTAAATTTAGGTTGTTTATTTACTCTTTTGTCCAATAGGAATGAGAAGAAATAGAAACTATTTAACTGCCATCTAAAACAGACTAGAAAATGCTCTGGAGATTTATGTAGTAATTAAAAAATAATTACAGTTTTTTGCTTTGTCTAGAACATTAGGGAATTTGGGGGTCCATTTTGAGAGTTATAAAAGCCCAAAATTAAAAAGAATAAAAATGCTTTTCTTATGGAAAACACACTTAACATGACAACTACTGACTATAGATTCATGTTTAGGAGCAAAGGAATGAGTCTACCACGCCAAAAAAAAAAAAAAACAAAAAAAAAACAAAGGCACCATCAAACCTGTTGAAACACAAGAGGAAGAAACGTGACTGCTGACAAGTCTGCCTTGGCCAGGCCCTGCGACCATGTCTGTGCCACACAGTTGTGTTGTGTGTTCACAGGTGGTATCTGAGCACAAAGGCTGAATCAAATCAAGTGAACCACACAGGTTCCAAATTTATTGCAGCAGAACTAAATTGCACTCATTGTTTTTCAGTTTTTAACGTAAGGCAAGACGCCTGGCTTGGAACCCGAGGCCGTGGTCAGCACTCCCACCGCTTAACATCCCCTCCTCCAAGCAGTGTCATACTCCAAGTGGGCCAGTGTGTCCTCCTCTGGTGTTTTCCACAGCTTCTTCCCAGCTCATGGGACTGTTTTCAGACTTTGGGAAAAGACTAGAACTTTTAGCAAGAAAACGTTAGGCCTTCGGCATGGAAACCCAAGCCTGGAAGTCTGGAAGCACAGGGGTACACAGCACCAGATTCCTTTTACCTCTGTCAGATGACTCATTTCCAATTTGTAACAAATACTTTATAGTTAGAACATAATGCCCGCTAGACTGTGGTCATTGAAAACATATGTCAATCCTGTTGTGGCTTCAGAAACAATCAGAAGTCATTTATTTCCCATTTCAAAGACCAAAACAGTAGCTTACATTTTTAATACATAACCAATTGTTTAAAAACATCTGGAGAGCTATACCTTTCTGCATTTATAGACAGATTCCTTCTTTAAAGGCAAATAGGAAAATCTTATGAGGTCTCTTTCCTACAAAGCCAATAGTCTCCACCCCACTGGTGGAATTCTTTTGCCCGCGTTACTCACTGTTTCCATATTATTCAGACACAAAGATACACCAGGAGCATATTGCCATTGCAAATAAAAATGAGCGCCTTGGCTTGCCTGTTAAATCTCACCCTCTTCTCTTCCTCACCACACATTCTCATGGAAATGCACACAGGGACACATGCACAGACTCAGATGGCAGAAGTCACGGATGAAGTCCACAGCAGCCTGCAGCCCTCCCTTTCACTCCATTCCTTCACAAGGACACTGACTTTGTCACAGTTGTCCCCAGAGAGACCATAAGTCTGCAAAACCCACATTTCAATGTGTCTGAGTGTGTGTGTGACTTTTAAAAGAAATTCAGCCATGCTTTTGCAATTACTCTCTCAAGTCTCAACTTTCTACAATTGACTCTCATCAGACAACAAAAACCTGTGCTGATTCAAAGCTGACTTCCAGTGACATATGATTCTCCTACAGTACGTTAAGCCTTTTCCAATTGAAGAGTGGAAAGCAATGCTATAAGAGCATGGTGGTAATGTTAAATCATGGATTTACAGTGGGGGCTTTAATGATCTAGAAAGTTCTCTGCATTCCTGTTTTCAGAAGATTGGCTTTCAAATGTGCTTTCTACACTTCAGTTCAGGAGACAGCACATTTCTGCTCATCAGTCTTCACATTTTCAGTCCTGCTCTCCAATGGGGGACAGTTCTCCATACCCACAGGAACGACAGAGTTCCTGGGTTTTCCTCTCATGCAGACTAACAACTACCACTATCGCCATTAAGAGAAGTGTCTCAGCTGCTGTCACATAAGCATATTCATTTCCAAAACACTTCTGTCAGGCCGGGACAGCAATTACTTTTAAGATCTTAGCATCCTTCTCCAAAGGGGACGTTACTGACATCTTCATGAGAAGATGGAGCTGAGAAGGACTATGATGAAGGTAGAGTTTCACCGGCTAATGCAGTTGCCCGGGCTAGGACAGAAGACGCCACCGTGCAGAATTACATCTGTCTGCATCTCATCCTCCTGGTCCCCTCTGTCCAGTGCAAGGCTTTATCTCCGTTGGGGAGCTGGCCTGCCTTGGTGACTCTTTCTTCAGCCTGCCATCATATTGTTCATTGTTTTTATTCCACTCATATATGACCACATGAAAATAAATTAGGGGAAAGGTTTAGAAATGTTCCCATTTCCAAAATAGCACGCCAGCCTGGAAACAAGCATGATGAAAAGGCTTATTCTAATTCCCACATTAAGACACTAGCAATCAGCCCTAAATTCACTAGCTCGTTTCTTCTCTTCTTTCTAATGCTTGAGGCTGTGAGTGAGATAGTGACACTTTTTTTCTTTATGGTCCCTCGAAATCCAAGTTTCCCTTTCTCTCGCTCCCCCTCAATCTCTATACCTAAACACATTTTCCAGCACTTACTCCATGTTCTGAGGTCTTTTTCTACAATCTCTTTCACCTCCCTCCCCCATTACCTCTGTCCTTTGCCTCTTTGTGGCCTCAATAATGGGTGCTTATGGAGGAACCCTCTAGAATTTGGAAAGAAGTTTGGTGATAAAAGTTATGAAGGTTCTGGAATGTTGGTAAAATGACTCCAGCTTCTTTGTCTCACTCTGGGCCCTAATTCCTTTCTCCAATACCCAATAAGGTGTGAATATATTTGCTGATGTCTCCTTGACACTAAAGAGAACTCACAAACCTCTTCAGAGGCCACTTCTATAATAGCATCTCAATCCTAACACGACCAAAAACAGACACGCAAACTCCTGTTTCCCATTCCTGTTCCTACCTCACAAAGGTCAGCATGGGGTCATCCCAAGTACCCTCTCTCACCTTACACACTTACATCTAGCCCACCCATTACTGCTGTCTTCACATTACAACCTAGACACATCTGAAATCTACTTTTCCCACCCCACAACCACCGTAACCCAAACCACCATCCTCTCTCATTGGGAGGCTACAACAGCCTCCTAACTCCTCTCTGCTTTATCATCTCAAAACCCTCCAGTAGCTCCCATCCCACTCAGAGGGAGAAGCTGAAGTTGTCTCAATGGCTTGCCCACTTGCCCTGCCCTCTGACACCTGCTCATATCAGCCCTCCCCTCAGACATCTGCACAGCTGACTTCCTTCCTGCCTCCCTCAAGTGTCCCCTATCCAGGGACGCCCTCCCTCCATACCCCGGGTAAAGGAGCTCTTCATGCCCTGTTCCATTACCCCCACTTCTGATCCATCTTAAGTTTCCTGTGTAGTGATCATGGCTCTCTGACACTTCACATACTCATTTATTTCATCTACCCCTGCAGGATGTGAGCTTCCTGGTGGCCAGGGTCTTGCTTTGTTCATGGAATCAAGCCTCACACATAGCAGGTGCTCATTCAATACGCAGTCACAATTCACTAGCAAATGATATTGTCACAGAGGGCTGGGCTCAAGCTAAACTGTGCAAATAAGGCACTGGTGCTGACAAACCCATAATTCACTCTCATGATGCTGTCCCCACTACCTGCCCACACAGTGGACCACATGAGGTGTAGATAGATAATGGAAATAGTAGCAAGATGGACACTCCCTGCATATCATGGTGCCTGACCACTTGAGAATGGACCAGTCCTCTTTCTCCAATCATGAGGTAATTTGACAACAATAGCTGGGAAGACACCAGAGCCCCTGACTTCATCATTAGACTTGTAGGGTCCCTACTAATTTATGAATGGTACAAAGATGCCAAAGGTCAATCTCCTTGACCAAGGGCACAGACCCAAGATCCAAACATAGCTCCCACTCCAGCATCTAAGCTTTTGCCAGCACAGCATCCTCTGGGTGAGGTGTGCTGGCTTGGAGGCTCTCAGCATCTGGAGACTGTCTTCATCACATTCTCAGTGACTTCTTTTAACTCTGGCTGACATGAGTCACTGTGCACCAAGCCTGAGACAGCCACTGAACACTTGGGAGGCTTGAGGCATTGTCTCCTGACACCGAAGATGAAGGACATGCTCTCTTTGACTGAAAGTGTCAGTCAGGGGCTTGGAATTGCTGAGAGGTCCTGCTCCATAAAATAACCAATAGTGTGTCAGTGTCTGCCCACCAGCATTTAATGACTGTTCCCTCCACTCTGAAACCAGAGAGAGTTTTTCTTAAATGTGCTAAAACTCCCCTCGTATTTGCCCTGTTGCAGTTCCATCCATAAACTCCTGTGCCATTTGAAGGCAACTCAGCCCACTCAGGGCCAGTGACATCTTCCTGGTGGGAAGATGAAAACAAGGATTCCAAGTGTGGAATGCAGTCACAGATGCTCTCCCTGCCCACGCTCACTTTCCAAGCAAGATCTAGATATAAACTCTCCTCAGTGATTATAAACAATAATTAACACAGGCTGATAAAGAATGTGTTTTGGATTCCCCAGGAAGCTCCTTTCAATAACATCAATAAAAGGCAAGAACCAGGATCGGCAATCAGGAAGGGATTGGTGTGAGGACATGTGCTTAGCAGCAGCTGTGCTCCATCAAGGCCCAACTCAAAGGCCACACCTGGCCCTGTCCTCTCGCATCTGATTTCACAGCTGCCCAGCCTGGGAACTACCAACCAAAGCTGGCTTGTGTGATGTCTGAGTGAGTGTCCGCGTTCTGCACCCCATGTTCATGGTCTCTGACACTAACCAGTGGGTGACAAGAGAGGTTTAAGGACAGTGTGGACTCATGGAGCCCAGCCAACCAGATGAGTTTATGCATTGTGTTCTGCTTCCACCCAATTGCACTGCCTGCATCCCCTCCCTGTGTCCTCCAGGACGTGCAGCCGCTCTGTCTGTGGAGTGGGGAGGTCACTCTTGAGGGCGCCCAGCCATGAGCAGCAGCTCCCGCCTGCTAATTCTCCTCCTCTGCCTCTTCTCCTCATCTCAGAAAATGACAGCTTGCCCCATAAATCTGTTTTCCCTGAGGGCTGTGTCACTCTGACTCTAAGCTCACACAGCTAAATAGATAAGTAAACACACACGTGCACTCGGAACACGTGGGCACACAGCATGGGGCAGCGACTGCTCACTGAGCCATCAGCGAAGGTGTTAAACACCCCAACTTCCAGCTCACTGACAGGGCTGAGTTTGGCTGGAGGAAATGGGTGCTGGGGAGCTGTGCACAGGATGTGACCAGTTTTCTTAATAAGCTTAAATGGATTATGGAGCAGGTTGTGTTGACGGGTTGCATCTGTCCTGTTTACCATGATGGCAGAAGGAGAAGGTTTCATTTTTAATAGCACAATACCATGTGACATTAGAGCATTTCCCCTGGCTGGAGCATTTAGCAAACTGTACTTCATACAATGGCAATGGTCATTTTCCTAAAATATTAAAATCTGTAAACTATGACAATTATACAGAAACTGTCACAGGGTTTCATTGGCTCTATCAATCGTTTTCAGTTCACAAATCTCCACTGAAGCTCTTCATTTTTTCCCTGGCCCAGAAACACATCTGCTCTTTTTATTATTGATTTACAAGGCAAATTTGGCATGTGGTTCACTTACATATGCTGATTCGGGCTTATTGAAGGCAGGTGCACACTTAAATATATGTGGGCACCGGGACCCTCTTCCATCCCATAAAAGAATACTGGGCATGTTCTCATGTGAAATATCTGTGCTCTTTTATGCATAAACCTGAAAATCTGAGGCATTTGTATTGCCTTTACATATTACCATGAACAAGTTAGAATAAGCAGAAATAATACTCCAACCCAACAATGGCACCATATTAAAAGAGTTTGAGCCAAAACCTTGCCTCTGTTCCCTGACTGAAAGGGATCCAAGACCTTGGTGCTCCTCTCCTCTTGGCATTTTTGTATCAATGTTGCATAAACACAGTCACACTACACCACGGGGACAGGTAAATGCAATGTCATATTTTCATCCAAGCGAGACACGTGTGGGCCCTTCAGTTGTCCAGGAGACTGAAGCAGCTCTAACAGATGTATTGTTGTTGTATTAGACTGAGCCACGAACAGGCAGTCAATGTGAGAAGACCTCATTCGGTGACCTCAAAAGAGCCTGCGTCATCTTGGTGTCTGATCCTAGATGTCGTTCAATGTGGCTCTTGGGAGTAAGATGAGCACGGCTGCAGGTGACGGTATCTGATATGCGCAGGTCAGCCCAGCAAACGCCTCCTAAGTAGTTCTGCTCTGCCCTGGAGGGGCCAGGTGAGAGCAGAGATGAAGGAGGGCAGAGTAAGGACCCGGCACTCCATCCACCTTCCAGCTGGAGTGCCCACCGTGTGAACGTGTTTTGTTTACTTGCCCACACAGGCTTACTTACATCTGTACACAAAGTGGCTAGCCCACACAGACACAGTAGGTGCTCAGAAAATGTGTCCTTGGTGAACAAATGAATTGAAGAAGGAACCTGGGTTGAATAGGTTAATACTATATCTGGAGTGAAATGGTAGGCCTGAAAGTGTTTTAAGGAACTGTCTAGTCCAGGGGTCAGCAAACTGCAGCTCGCAAGCCACATTGTGGCTCTTTGGGTACATACATGTGGCTCTGAAGTAAAATTGAGAATGAAAATAAAACTATCATAGTTTCATTTATAAAATTTTTAAAGGATATTATTCACATAATGGTGATTTCATTTGTTTTATGGTCTCGAATAATTTTTAAATTGTTGTGAGAGACAGGATTGGCTCTTCCATCTCAAAAGCTTGCCAACCCCTGGTCTAGTCAAAGACTTCATCTTGCAGAGGAACAGACCAATGTCGCCAGAAGTTAAGTGAGGCGTCCAAGTGTGCCCAGCCCAGTGGGATGGAACAGAACCTACACTGTTCTGCTCCTATCCCTGTGCTACACACACACACACACACACACACACACACACACACACACACACACGAAGTCACAGACTCCACAACACAGTGGAGTTCACTAGTTAACTTGTCTCTGACACTCTCCATGCATGTACATCTGGGTAGATGCAGGCAGAATAGGTGGGACTAGAGCCTTGGGGTCCTGTGAGCAGGACTGTGCCATGACCAAGGTGGGCAGGTGACTCTGAGGATGCAGCAATGGGAGTTGAGGCTCTCAGGTGACATCACATCAGCATCAATGGTAGCCTTCGTTTACAGAAACCACAGGTCCCATTTCTAAGACTTTGTTCTCTTTGTCTTAATTTTGATTTCTATGCCCCCATGAAGAGTCTTCCTGGATGTCCCCAACTCAGCATGTACAGAACTGAACCCATTGTCTCCTCTGAAATCTACAACCCATCGTGTTCCCCTCCATGGGGATGTGACCATCCTCCAGTCCATCAGATGACCTCTGACTTACCTTTGCTTCCACAACATTCTCCCTACAGAGAATCACTCAACCCTGTTGGAAATGGACATGCTAACTACTATTTATCAAGGCTAACTAAGCGCTGGGCACAGTGCTGAGCTCTCCACGTACATTATCTCATTTAACTCTAACAACAACGCCATAAGACGGGCATTATCACCAGCCTATGGAAAGGAATTCTGCCTTGGAAATTGGCCCATGCTTAACCCCTTAGTAAGCCAGGATTCAAACTCAAGTCTGTTCATGTAGGAAGTTAGTACAGCATTTCAGGTCTAGGAGTTAGAAAAGCAAGACCACCGAAACTGGACCAACCACCAGGAGATGTTTCCCAAATCTGCTTTTTTAAAACATGCTGGTTAGCATTAAGCAAATCTAGATGCTGCAGAAGTGTCCGCACAACTCCTACAATCTTCTTCTGGACCACGTCTTTAGAGTCTGGAGCCCCATTCATCTCCCCTCACTCCTCTACCCCATTCTCCTCCCTTCCTGTCCCCTCGCACTCCACATGTCCCAGTGGGGAGCAAAGTCCTGCTCTGTTTATGGAAGTCTTCCCATCACTCTGGTGGGCACCTTCGGAAACCTTCCTTACTTTATAACTATAGCACAACACATAGATCCAGCATGGCCAAGCACAAACGCATCACGGCACACATCAAGGTCAGGCTGTCTTGCAGTGCTTGGCAGTGTCCCATGTGGCACAGACACCCTGGTTTGCAGCCTGCTATCGGCGGCAATCTCTTTGCACAGACGCCGACGCAGTCACCCTTTCACGGGGCTCTGAGACAATGGCGCCCTTACACTCCCCGGCATGTGCACTGAAGTGGACTGACTTGGCCGGCTGGTCCCTCCAGAGCCACAATTCACCCTTTCATGCACAATCACTTATCTGTGGAATCTAAAATTCGGCTTTGTTCATCAGTAGGTGGTGAGTGTGGTGTCATCGGCGTCCTTTTGTTGGGACCTATCACTTCACATCACCTCATTTTCATGAAAGAGAGAGTGGATATTAAATTCCCTCACACAGGACTGAGCATCACCCCTATAACCATCCCATCATAGGGCAGCCATTCAGAGCGGCCTTTGTTTCATCCACACAAGGGTCTTGATGGACAATAACTAGCTGGAAAACCCACCAGGTGACAAGACAGCCTGAAGCACCTCCACGTTTCTCTAGGGCTGAAGCCTGTAGTGCTTCACACTCCTACAGCTGCTGGTCTTGTAGCCTCATGCAGGACAAAGTTTAATTTCAGTCACCAACACAGGCTGTAAGCAGAAAATGTTATCTCTGCAGTGTAAACTGTCCACCTTCAGGATATGTCCCCACATCCACCTTTGTGTCTACGTGAGGCATTTTCTCCAGTCAGACTTTGGGTTGACCAAACCCAAGGGGTCAAGTCAGACTCACTCATTGTAAATCATGACCCCAAAGCACATCCAGCATTCGTGATCACTGTCAACCAGAACTGGAGGTCGACTGCCCAGGAAAATAAACAGATTTACAAATGATTGTTTAGAAGGCACCCTCAAGAAATGAAATTCCATTTTAGACCACATGGAGATGTTGGCCTTGACTGAACAGGCAGAGCTCAGCCCAGACACCCCAAGGAGTAAGAGGGCAGAGCACACACCCAGGGGGACAGACACTTGGATTTCCTTGGTGCCTACTTCCCCTCACCAGGTGCTATAATGGGACTCAGTACACTTGCACAGGAAAGGGACAGTGGGTGGCAAGCCAAAGAATGAGATTTGCTTCATTTATAACCAATGCATTTTAAACAAAACGTGAGAGTTGTCTGGATGGTTATTAAATGAGAGTCAGAATAAAGTGAAGACCAAGGCTGCTCAGGGGACCTGAGTTACCACAGCCAGTAAGGAGGCTGACATCACGGCACTCTGGATTATCCTCCATGTCAGGGTCCCTGCCTGTTGTCAGCTGCTCCTCACGGGCTCTGAGGACAAGACACGCAGTCAGTCACAAGCACAGCCTTCTGGGCACACATGCTGGGTCACAGTGGCTGCCCTGTTGCAAACCACAGGATGATGCCACAGCTTGGGACACGGTGAGGGGACTCCAATGGCCTGAGCTGTGCTTCTGGGTACTGGACAGGAGGGATGGTCTTCCCTAACTGGAAAAGTCTGGTTCTGTATCTGCTATGTTTTCTTATAGTCTTCTGTGTATGAAGTTTATGACCCAATAACACATATGTGTGACTTCATCACTCACCAAAAAAAAAAATCATTCTTGGTTGCCATGGCAAACAGTAATGGAAATACCCATTGTGGTGACTTTCTGCAAGGAGAAGAGAGCTGAGCTGACTTACTTCTGACTTGTGACCACCGGGAAGTTCATCATCGGCACAAACACCCCAAATGCTCAGAAGCAACAGCTGTGTGTTCCCAGAGGAGGCATCTGTGGAGATGCCCAGGTAAGCATGTAAGGATGTGTGTCATAGTGACGACTCAAGGTCACACAGAAGACCGGGCACAACAGTGGATGCATCCCAGACAAGGGTCGGCATCAGAGGGCACCCCGCTGGGCACTGACACTGGACACAGAGCTGTGGCTGGTCACATGCACATGCTTCCGCTCTCTCCTGGAGGAACCATCCACATTCAGAAACTTTGCTGCTGAGTGCATCATATCTCATCATGCATCAAATTCCATCCATGCCCCAGGTACCCCTCCTGGCACATGAGGGTCAAGAGCAATTGGAGGCACAGAGATGGGCATGTGCAACCACCTGTGAAGGCCACTGAGAACAGTAGGATGTAGGCACTCAGATACCAACCACCATGCCAGGTGGTGCAGAAAGACGCCTGCCACTCTACTAGTACAACAAAGAAATAGAAAGTGGCAACACCCTGGGGTTAATGTAGCTCAAACCTCATCCATCCAAAAATATACTCTGAGTCCTAAAACGCTGGGCTGAGGCTTGTCTGTCACCTATGGAGACAAGAAAGGGCTGACACACCTTTCAAGGGTTTGCTAACCTCAGTTAGGACTGAGCAGCAGGAACACAATCCACGATTACTAGACTGGGATGATGCACAATTTTAAGAAGCTTTTCATTCTTCCCTGTCCACAGCAGTCTCCCTAAGACCAACAGGGGCCTGTGTGTCAGGAAGGGTCCTCCCCAGCACAGGCTCAAAAGGTCAGGTCATACTTTCTGCACACACTGAGTTTTAAATTCACTTACTGAGCTTTAAAGAGTGTGTTTGAGGCAATGTGGTCTGAGGGACAATAAATAGCTGTCATTGATGTTTGCCAGGCACTCAGCTACAAATGTAACATGTATTATCTCAATGAATTTCCACATCAATCCATGAGGGGCGTGAGTATTATCATCACTTTCACGAATGACAAAATGGAGGCATGGAGCATTAAAGGAACTTGGCCAACCTCACATGGCAGGTAAGGGGCTTTGTGGGGATTCAAAGCCAAGCCCGTGTGAACTTGGAACAGAAACCCCAGGTTGCCGACATGGGCTCTGCCTGCGCTCGACTTCTGAGCCCTGCATGCTCGCCCACAGGTCACTTTCCTCTTCCCTGCACCTCACTGTCACCTTACGTCCACTAAGACTTACATGTGCTGTCACCCTCAGACCAAAAGTGCCCCTACTTGTCTGGTTGGAGCCAAGTTGTGATGGTTACAAACTAAAATACTGAACAAACAATCGGGGTTCGGAGACCTGTTTTCACAACATCCACTTGGACTGACTTATTAAGAATGCTAATTTCATAGAGGAGAGCACGGAAGTACCAATGCATCAGGAATTGTACCCAATTTCATTCTGCTTGTAAATGATAGATTTGGACTGTATATTCAGGTGGGCATGACCTCAAACTTGGCTACTGCCATCGTGGCCTCAGTAACTATTGTATTTTGCCATGTATAATGTGTTCCCGTGTATAATGTGTACCCATGTTTTTAGCCCAAATTGCAGGGAAAAAAATCTTTCATTTTAATTTTTTAATTCAAATTTTTATTTGTTTACATTTAGGTACTTGTTTTTGTATTATAAAGGAATTTTAGCATTTTTTAACTTATAATGGTACATAAAATTTTATATAACAAATAATTACAAAACACAAGAACAGATACAAGGTACAAGAAATTTTACCTGTAACAAATTTACAATATGGGCACATCATAGAAGGCAACTCTTCGTCATCACAAGCTCATTGTTAAGTTCAACAAAACCGATGATCATATTCCAAGATATTATTTTGCATATGGATATCATTATTGATTTCTAGAGTTACACTTTTAACTCATAAGCATAAATAAAAGAATTTAAAACATTTATACAGATATGGAATCAGTACTACCCATGTATAATGTGCATCCTTTTATCCCTGACAAATTAGGACAAAAAAGTGCACATTATACATGGCAAAATACAGTATTTATACAAAAATTATGACAAATTTTTCATTTAGGTATCCTATCACCATCTCAAGAAATTTGTTCAAAGATAAACATTATCGGGCCGGCCGAGTGGTGCGATGGTTAAGAGCTGGCTTGGGACACCAGAGGGCCCCAGTTTGGATCCCACATATGAGGGCCAGTGGCACTGTCCTCTACAGCTAAGATGCTGAACAACAGCTCAACCTGGAACTGGGCTGCCCGTGAGTCGCCAGCAATGGCATAGGCTGCAGCCCCTGTGGCAGTGGGTTGCCATGGGCTACCGTATGTAGCCAGCAGCCAGCGTGAGAGGCCAGGAGCCGCAGTGAGCGGCCGTCCAGAAGCCGGCAACTGATCTGCCTCTCCTGGAAAGAGCACAATGATGGTGCCAACTTGGGCCAGTGAAGCAACGTCTTCCACAACTAGACTGAAGAACAAAAAGACAGCAACTTGTCTGTTCCCCTTCCCCCAATTCCCCAGCACTGTTCCTATCCCCCCAATTCCCCAATAAAAATCTTAAAAAAAAAAGGATGAACATTATCTTGCTCCCAAGACAGGCTCATAATCCTAAATGCGCATGTCAGGGGTTGGCAGGGCCTCTGTCTTACACCAGAGCTAGACATCAGGGTCACTGTATGCATCTCTTCCTTACACACCCCACCAGGCTCCACATAGCACCCCGCAGAGTCAGTGCTGAAGAAGTCACTAACAACACTAAAACAAGGACATCAGCACAGGCAAGAATTCATGATCTAAGGGAGTAGAGGAGTGAGTTTTCCCGATTGGTTCCGGGAAAGCCCATCAAATGTCACTGGAGACCATCACATGAGAATCATTGTCAAATCACCTGCTGTGAAAACCCAGGGTCCTTTTTCAGAGCCTTAGAAGGGGTCCCTGGATGTTGGTCGGCCTGTCTTCTTGCCCTTGACCCCTGGCCAAACGCTCGCCCACTCTCCTCTTCACAGACAACACCAACATGCAACCCTCTTAGATGGTCCCAATCGAAGGACTGTTCTCCATTTCGCTCTGGCTCCAGGACACAGAACCTAGACACTAACAGGAAATGGCCAAGGAAAGCCCACAGCTTATAGAAAGGAATCCTACGGAACACTGGCCCCACATCCGAGGGCAAGCCTGAGCACTAAAATGGGGTTAGAGCATCTGGAAGTACGGGCTGAGAATAACAGAAGATGTCAGGAGTGACAAGGGTGACATTTCACTACTACAACAATGGTAGTACAATTTCATCTAACAAAGCAACAAAGTGAGCATAAAAACACTGAGCCACAGAAGCCTGGACTTTGGGGGTGTAAGGAGTTAGTCATTGTAGATCAAAGCATTCAGAGACACAGTTGTGGGGGTGTCAGGTAGGGGTGTGGGGAAGGTAACACTTAGCTCCTTTTCCTGTCTTCCCCCATCCCTCTGGGGGGACCCTTCTGTTTCGTGCCTCAGTAATCAGCAAGACCTCTTCTTGGAAGGGCGGTGGGGCACCTGGCCTACATGGAGGCAGGTGTACTCCATTTCTTCTCTGTCCTCCTGCTGTCGTGTGCTGGACACCCACTGTGTGCCAGGTCATGGCTGGTCACTATACATCTTCCCTATAGCCCCATGAGCCCCAGGTACACTCAGGAAATGCAGGCTCTGAGAGTGTAAGCGCCAAGCATCTCCCAGTAGACACAGAGAGAGTGGGCTTCCCGGTACAGCCTGAGTATGGCAGCAACTCTTCTCAGATGGACGTCACTTATGAAGTCCCTACAAGGTGTTGGTAAATGTTAGATAATAGCATCCAGCAACTTGAACCAGTGGTCCTCCAAGTGTGATCTGGGGACCCCACAAGTCCCTTAAATCCTTTCAGGGGAGCCATGAGATCAACACTGTCCTCACAATATTGATAAAGCATCACTTATCTGGGTCACTTAGTCTCCGTGAATGAGCAGTGGACTTCCCCAGAGGCTGCACACAGTGCTGGCAGCCCAGTTGTGATGGCTATGTGATGTGTTCTTGGTTATATCCTCATGGCTTAAATTTTTCTCAGCTTCAATTTGTAAAATGGAAAATGTTGGCAGCTATACCTCACATCAAAGGCTCTCTGGGCCCCCAATAATTTTTAAGAGGGTAAAGGAATCCTGGGACCAGAAAGATTGAGAACTTCCCCTTTAAATGAACTGGATCAGATTCTGGGTAGAAAAACTTGTTAAGAGATGTTTGCTGTCCACCTTCATTAACGAGCCACTCTAACATGTGGAGATGCTATTTAATCTGAGGGAGGTGTGGCACTGTTCATAAAACGGGTAACTTCTACAGTTTTCATAAGACGGTTTATATTGCATATTTGAAATCTGGAGGTTTTTCAAGAATGTATCATAAAACCACCTTCTATAAACTATCTCTCAAGAAGCAGTAATGATAACACAGCCAGTCAACCCTCACTTACAAGCAGGTTTTGCAAACTTACAACATTTCTAGAATCACCATTTTTATTATTACTCTTAAGTGAGGCAAAGAAATCTCCCCACAGTTGTAAGTCTTATCAGCTCAATTTTCAGAGATACTTACTTTCTCTGATTTTCCCCTAATAATAGACTACAGTTTTCTCCTAGTGTGATTTTGTGTTGCCAACATGAAGCTACAGGCCCAGGCAGGGTGCTCTTGGATGTGAACAGAGCTTTATCTAGCAGGGTTCTAGCTGCTTGTCTTGGCTAATTTATTATCACAGAAAGCCACTCAGTGGTGTTTCAAATTTTACTTCAATAGGCTATCTAATTAGCAAAATAAATAGAAAAGTAAAAATCTACCCTTTGATCCATAATCAGGAGAAATGTAGATCCAAATAAATGTGAAACTAAAGCAAATGAAGAGTTCCATTTAATTCAATGGAGTTGAAACGATAAACATCACATGGGGAGTTAGGGGAATGAACTGGACAGGACTGCCAGGAATCACTGTTGGAATAAATCCATACGCTCCCAAGAATGCATGTAAATCTCTGCTGTTGGCAGCATGCGTCAGAGGTCGGGAAGGCTGGGAACACTTGGAAAAGAGGAAAATGAAAAAATTTTGAAAATTCTCCTCCAGTGCAAAATTCTCCAAACACCGACTTTCCAGAGGGGAGGCTCTGATTTTGATAAATCTAAACTGGAACATAGAGTACTCAGAAATAAGATACACAGAAAGACCTTGTATCAACCAGGAATCATTTCAATTCACCGTGACATCATTGAAAAGTTATATTGTCTTCCCTGTGCTGTGTTCTCCAGAGAGATTTTGATGCAACTCTGTCTTACGCCTGGTTTCAGTTCCGTAATGTTACCCAATCTGTATACACAGTGTGATATCAACCTTAGAAATGAGTGTATCATGGCTGGTGCTTCATAAGATTGAAATAACAAAACCCAACACAACCGAGAGCAAATCTGTTGTTGAAACTGAACTAAATACGAAGCTGACAGACTTTAAAGCCTCAGGCAAAGCTCCTGAAGGCCCCAGCCCTGGTTCTGACCAGCCACCCATTTCCCTCAAGTCACTCTCCCCTTTGGTGTCAGGAGGTCCTGGGTCTGAATCCTGCCCAATCACTGACCAGCTGTGACAACAGGGCAGATGCCCCCTTCTCTGGGAGCCTGCGTTTCTCTCCACCTGTGAGGCCTGACAGGAGCTCTGTGCCATTCACCTGGCATAGGTGGGTGCTTGTGTTTCAAAATCTCTAAACAAAACAAAACAAAACAAAACAAAAAACAGCGAATACCAAAAACCATGCATTGTTGCAGAATACACCATCACAGGATGAAATGGGGAGAGAAAGGGCTTTCTTAAATATATTTAAGTCACTGAGTGCCTGTTTTGACATACACAGAAAGTCAGTTTCATCATAAGACTTGTCACTGTGTACACATTCTAGGGCTTGCATTTACTCATCTTAGGAGAGCTGAGACGGGTGTGATTGAGGTGTAATGTCTTCATTTAACTTCCTCCAACAACGAAAGGACAGTAAGTGCTCTGAGGACACAACAGGCAAACCGTTCATCAGAGGGTAGTTGTATGTTTTTGTTCCTCTGTTTCACTCGTGGACACAGGCCTTCCTTCAGTCAACATGGATGTCATTCCAACGTTCACAGGACACAAGGAAAACAAGAATTATACAGGAGCAAGTTCAAAGAGTGGAAGAGACAGACCAGCAAATGCTGACACTCAGATTCTAAGAACCATATTGGGAGTGTTTATTTGGGGGAGACATTTACCCACAACCAACACATGCACATGCCTGTTAGGATGACATGCATGACTCTTCTCCACCTTTACTCACTGCTCCCAGGGGAAGAGTGACATTGCACTTGGGAGGGGGCGGGCAACTCTAATTTGGGTGAAATATTAACAAGCCCATTTACTCACAGAGCTACACCCCACCTCCCACCCTACTTCCCTTGCCCTCTCCATTGATCTAAAAGCAGCTGAGGAAGATGAATGGATTTACAGACCCCATAATCCCCCTAAATTCCCAACATCTGGTTGTATGGACTGGGCACCTCAATAACTAGACAAAGACTGGCATTTGGAAGGCAAAATAATACGGAGAGGCAATGGAACCACTAAGGCAGGCAGCTTGAGGGCTTACACTGTGGTGCACTTGGGTCATGTGGGATTTTGACCTCTGCAGGACTTTATAGCTCTGGTGTTAACTCAGCATAGACTGGCCACTTTGGGCCTCATAAGCCGCAGACAAATTGGAGCCTTAGGAAGCAGTCAGGCAGGTGGCAAGGGCCCCTGGCACCGGGCAGCCCAAGCGTGGGCTTTCCTGTGGGAGAAGAAGGTTTTCCCTCTACAAAAGCCACGAGGCATTAGGATACAGAACAGGGGGTTCCCAGCCCCACACATAAGCTGGGAGGTCAGAAACAGAGGCCAAAAATGAAGGCAGGTTTGACTTCCTGTGTGCTGCGAGATGTTGGACTTCAAATGGCTTTTGACGGTGAGCTTCCGGAAGCACATTACCTGAACCAGGGACCCAAGGAGGAACCTGAAAGGGCCTGAGCTCTGCTGACTCTGTTGCTCATCCAACTGTTATTGAAAGTCAGCCCCACAGCCATAAGATCTCAGGTAGGCACAGCCAACTTTTATGAATTATATCAGGATCTGACATTAGGTTTTAGAGATGTGAACTGTGGCTTCATTCAAGAAGATAATAAAATTCTATTAATAATGACAGGAAAAAATGGTTTCATTCATTGATGTATCCCAAGGATTGAGAAAAACACCTGGGTGCAGTCGCTGCTCAGTGAGTAGTTTTGTGAATGGGGCACTTATTAAAATAGGCCACAATCTTGCATTGACATAAACAGCTTGACAAAATGACTGCAGACCCAAAAGTTAAGAATGCATTTAAAAGGCCCATGCCTAGAGTACTCTGTATCCAGAAATTCAGTTTGCTTGGGTAATCAAAGAGAAACTAGACTGTCTTGAAAAGCAGGTTCAGTCTTATTATCAGATGAGAAGTCTTTTTTTATAATGAAATCAAAATAAAGGAAGACTGAGACGTATCTTTGAAAAAAATGCTGAGATTTTAAAAGCTGATTTGAGACTAAAGAGATATGAAAGGGAAATGACATCTTAATGGCAGATCACAAAGGGAAAAAGAGACTATTAGAAGACAGGGCTAGATTTTAGTTGTTACAATTCAAAAAGAGTAAATGGGGCCCACGGACAGTTGATGAACAAGCTGAGACAAGCTCTCAGTAAGCAGGCTGGAGGGATCTTCCTGGGAAGTCCTGAGAATCCCACCCTGGTAGAGGCACCTACAGGAGGCTCCACTCCCTGAATACCCTGTGACAGGCCCCAAACTCCTTGTTCCCATCAGACAGCAGACTCGGCCTGAAAATTATTTCTCCACAAGTACCTAGGAATGGTAGATTAAATAGCAAAAATAATCTATTATATGACAACTGAGCTTGCAAAAGAGAAAACTCAAGGGACCAAGTATACAGAGAAAGCTGACATCATCCAAGCTGATTCTGTGGCCTATAGGCCAGAAAAAGGGGGTATAGTGTTGGTGACCTTGGGGTTTGGGTTTTCATATCCACAAAGCAATAGGCCAAAAGGCATTGACTGGACTCATTCCAAGTGGGGAGTTCAAACCAAAATTGCTGCTGAGAGCCAGGACTCTCAGAGGACTCATCCTAGGTGAACAGATGGACAAGGACCCTCCCCCAAGGACCAGATTCTTGTCTGTCTTGTCCCAGGCTCTTGGAGGAAAACAAAAACAGGAGCCCTGAGATTATTACTCCCCAGGCTACAAAACATTAGTTTTTGGGGTTTAAACTGATTTACCATCATGGTCCAGGAGCCCCACAGGCTTATACATAACATAAAGATTAGTCCTGGAGCATCTCCAGGACTTTGCAAAAAAATAGTCATGAAACTATATTCTAGGGTCTAGTCATCAACCTCAAACCCAAAAGGATGACAACTCAAGCTCTGCTGAAGATGAGTTCACAACCCACAACAACAAAGCACACGAAGAAAGAACACAAGAATCGCAAGAGTGAGCACGTGGCCAATAGACGAACAGAATCTCAGGAGCAACAGGTAATTGACGGAGACTGTAACATGGTCTGTTTAGGTAGATTTAAATGTCAAAGAGTGTCTTGTAACCACAATAAAAGAATAGGCAATTCTTACAGAAACAACTAGAACTTCCAGAAGTAAAAAATATGGCTATTAATATATAAAATTTAATAGATCTAACTGCAGATATGCACAGGTTAATGACAAACTATGAAATTAGAAGATCTGAGGAAATTACCAATAATGTACCACACAAAAGATAGAAGATGGAAAATGTGAAAAGGAATAATCATCACAGACAATAAAATGAATAGATCCAGTTTACATTAGAAGCTTGAAGCAGCGTTATAGCACTCATCCCCCTGCTGATATGTTCTTCATCCAAAAGTCCTTCATTTATCTGTTCTCTCAGCATAAGCACCAGAAAGAGCTTGAAAACTGATTAAAGTCCTAAATGTGAAAAACAAAACTGTATAAATGCATAGAGATTACCTTATGGTATTGCAGCATGGAAGAATTTATTGAACAAAACACAAAGAATCATAAAGAAAAAGATGAATAAATTGGTTGGGATTAAAGATGAAATTTCTATATGACAAAAGATACTATAATCAAAGCAAAGAGCCAATCCACAAGTAAGAGGTAATATAATCCAAACCCTGTAACTAACAAAACATTCTTATCCGAAATATATAAGACTATAACCGGTCAATATGAAGTTAACTCAGCAATAAGCAAATGACATGAAAAAGAAATACAGAGAAGAGGAACCCCAAATGCCCAGTAAACACTTTGAAAATGTTTTAAGCTCTCTCTAGAGAAATTGCACATTAAAATAAAGAGATGAGTAATATTCCATTGTGTAAATGTATTACTCATCTCTTTATTTTAATGTGCAATTTCTCTAGAGAGGAGGGGGGTTGTTACTTTGTGAGGGTGAAAAGGATAACTATTGCATTGTTCTGTACATCTGAAACTAACAATAAAAAAAATTAAATAAATAAATAAAACATAAAAATAAAGTCTTTAGAAAAGAAAAAAATAAAATAAAGAGATGAAATCTTATAGCCATCTGATTGACAAAAGTGAGTAAGTCTGACAACACCATGTGTTGTGGAGAACACAAGACAAGGGGAATTCATATGTCACTTGCTTGAGTATAAATTGGCTCAGCGACTTAGAAAGCAGTTGGGGCAGGTCAAGGTTAAAGATGATCAAGTCCATGTAGAAACTCATTTTAAGGAGAGGAGACAAAAGAGGAGAGGAGGAAAAAAAAAACAGAATTTATGGATTAACAATGGTTATTCTATTTCTCTTAATTATTTATGTCACATCTGACTTTAAAGTAAATTTGAAGCATTTTACCAAAAATAATCCTTTTACAACCAGCCTATTAAATAAGAATGAAAGAAGCAGACTATGAAATGAAGGTACTGTAAAAGAAGATGTCGGTTGCAACAGGCATTGAGGGACAGTACCCTGTGATGTCAGAAGCACATCATCCGGGACAGACTGCCTGGATTTGAGCACAGGCCACCCACTAACTAGGGGCCACAACCCATCTGTCTCAGTGAACCTCAGCTTTCTCATCGGTTAAATGAGAATTATGTTGCAATAAAATAAAATACAAAGGAAAAACATTTTATGGCCAAAAAATAAGTGATAAAAATAGAATTATATCGGTAGCTACTTTGTAGAGCAGTAATAAGGATTAAATGAAAGGATTCTGTAGTGTTTACTTAGCACCTTGAAAGAGGCCTAGTAAATACTCAATACATGTTAACTGTTATAATTATTATTTTTATTCTAGAAGTTGAGCACAAAACTTAACTCTAAGCTTTCTACCAGTGAGACTAAGCAAAAAAAAAAAAGGTAGCCCAAACAGTTACATAGATCCCCTTACTTAGATGGATGGATGGATGAATAGATGAACTGACTAATGGTAGCAAGGGGGATGGGGGTTGGAAGGAAGGAATGAAGAGGGAGAGGGAGAGAGAGAGAGAGCTGAGAAATGAAAACATCTTACTGGTTTGAAGGTAGCAACATATTTTTCCAAAATCTGAATTTTAAAAGGATTTTGTATGGTTCTCCAAAGAATGGACCTGAACCAATAAAATAGGTATCTGACCAAATATAAACTTAGAAACTCCAATTTCCTACCCCACTGAATGTCACTGCCCAGAAAACTACACCACACACACACACACACACACACACACACACACACACACACACACACACACACACCCCTGATCGGTGCTCTGTGCCTCTAAGAATCCCTGAGGCACAGACGCAGTCAGTCATGACAGGTATTTTATGGAAGGTTCTGGAAGGGCTGGGTAGCTTGGCATTAAATATCAGTGGGCAGACTAATTTGTTCCTAATGTGTTTCTCATGACTAGAAAAGGGCTTTCGGTGAGTGGCAAAATTGCAAGGGATTAAAATTTAAAAGAGCACTGCCTTCACAGCCCCTCCCCAGAAAGTATCAGCTCTCGGAATTTTATTCTTCTTAGGTTTTTCCATCAGCTTCATTACTCTAGCATTACATACGAGAAAAAATTCCTTTGAACAGGTGCCCTATTTATTAAGACATTTATAGCTGCTATAAAAAATACAGGAAAATTATTATTCCTCCTCCTCTTCTCACTTTTTCTGCTAAAAAGTTAGTACAGTAAATTGGGCCTGAATTGCATGACCCAGTCTATCGCCCCAGCCCAAATCTTCACATGTACGGAAAACAAAGTTAATATTTATTTTTCTTCCTTCGTTTCCCCTGCAGTTCCAGCTTCTTTCTCGGGGTCTGGCTTTGAATTTGTAGAGAGTCTTTCAAAGGGCCAATAATAATAATGAATTGCTATATACAGGAAGCCTCTGTGCTTAATATCATAGCCACAAGTTAATATTGCTGATTGAAAGGGACTGCAGCCAGGATTAGCTGTATGGTATAAAGGAGTGTATTCAAGACCTTGAATACAACTATTAGGAAAGAAGGCTTCATAACTTAATTGTTTCATTAACATTATTTCCTTCATAATTACCTCTATCTTATAAAATCATAAGGACCTGATGACAATAGTATGTGTAAGTCTCTGTATGTGTTATGGTGGGGAGCATTAAAAATTCCATGCCATAGTCAATGATAGAAAGTAGGAAACTTACTTGAATCACCTTGATATAAAAGCAAAATTCTTAACATTCTATCTATCCTCTTGGCAACCCACACACAGATCCTGCAGGAAGTAAAGATCTGTGGGACTGTGACTAATTTAGGCAAGTCATGATCTGCCTCTGTGGACTGACCCTTGCTCTGCCAGTGGCTTTTGCATTGATAATGTCTGAACACAGGATGTCCTACATTTTCTGATTCTTGGCCGATTTTTTCTTGTGTCTGCATTTAATGAAATGCATCTCTGCCCAGAGAACAAAGGAATTTTCATTCTTCTTGGAAGAGGGTCTGGATGGAGCTGAAGACAAGACATTCTTCAAAGAGGCTCATTTATTATTTGTGGGGGAAAAAGGTGAGGTGTATGGGGTTGGAGCAAAATCTTCTGAGGTCTTAGATATGAATTCCACAGAAAATGTGGGCAATGCCTTTCCCCTCTCTGTCCCCACCTTTCTCCCTACTCCTTTCCTGTGTCCTCCTCCCAGGAAGTCTGTCTTATCAAAAAGGAGCCTGTATCTTGTCTAGAAAAACTCAAAGGCAGCCACCCCACACACAAATAATATGAAGCAAATATTATACAAGAGACGGTGAGAAGTGACACCTTGGCTTAGCCTCCGCTGGGAGAGAAACCAAGGAAGACTAGTAGAGTGAAGCGAACACCAGCTGGGAGGGGAGGGGAGGCTAAGAGTGTGACCCCGAGTTCAGAGACGGACAAGCAGGCCAAAGTATGCATTCTGTTTTGTAACCTTCGTTTTTATGGCTATCTGCTGATGGGCTGTTTCTCCTGGTTCTGGTCTATTTCAACATCCATTTATGCTCCCCAGCTAGTCCCTTAATAAACACATTTTTTACTCTACCTTGCCAAGCAGGAGTCCTCAAACCTGGACCCAGCCTAAGGATTGTAGGAGGTCTCTTCTATCTGATTGGGGGAGTGAAAGCTCCCACTGATAGCCTCTCCCAGGCACTCTGTCACTCTCAGCATGCTTCGACCCTGGAGCCCCCTGAAACCCCTAGCCACTTAAAGCACCTTGGCCCCATCTCACCACTGAAGTCACGGGATATGATCTCCTGGTGAAAGAATCCACCTGTCTTTCAAAGCCGAGAATGAAATCAACCAATTTTACTTGCAATTCTTTATTCAATATATTTTCCATCTCTGAATTTGTAAATGAGGACGAAATTATTTACAACATGCAAAAAAAACCCCCACATTGCTCAGAGAGGAGAGTTCGAAAAGAACAGCCTCTTCAGATAAAGAATGCCACACAAAAAGCCACGCAAAGAGGAGAGTAATTACCTGAGAGGGTTTGGGCGGCAACCCCGGGTGAGGAAGGAGTCCCTGGCTCAGGTTTCAGACCAATGTGGGTGTGAACCTTGGCCCTGTCACTTACTGGCAGCAAAATATAAGAGACCCAGCCTTTCTCAGCCTCTTTTCTCATCTGTGCAGCAGTGGTGGCACTGCCCACCCCCCAGCACTGATTCCACTATGGAGCATGTGTGGCACCCTATGGCAAGTGTACTGCTTCTAGCCCGGGGTTGGTGCCCAGCAGTCACAGGGAAGCTGGCATTCCTTTCCTTTCCTGGTGTTTAATCCATAAATGTCAGCGTGATCGGCTTCCTCAGCTTCCCAGACAGACTCCCCACCATGACCCTGAACACCACACAGGACATTTTAAACAAAGTCTGCCGTAAACCAAACCTTCATGTATTTCTTCTACTTATTACAGCTGACCAGTCTTTTTCAATTTTAATTTTATTTTTAAATAACAATTGTGGATGTTTAAGAGGTACAACAGGATGTACAGTACCCAGCATTGTGATTACTAAGGCTAATTAACATAGCTCCTCCCATAATTACTGTTTATTGAGCGTGCCGAGCACCTGAAACCTACTCTCTCTGCAAACTTCCAGCACGAAGTGCAGGATTGCAGACTAGTCATCACGTGTCCATTAGCTCCCTGGACTTATTTATCCCACATAACTGCAGCTTTGTACCCTGTGACCAACATCTCCCATTTCCGCCACTCTGGTAACCACCATCCTACGCTCTGCTTCTCCATATTTGACATTTTTAGATTCCACATATAAATGAGATCATACAGTTCTTTACTTCTGTGTCTGACTTATTTCACTTAGCAAAATGTTCTCCAGGTCCATCTAAGTTGTTGTAAATGGAGGATCTCCTTTTTTAAGGCTGAGTAATATTCGTGTGTGTGTGTGTGTGTGTGTGTCTGTGTGTGTGTGTGTATGTCACATGTGATGCATGCTCATATTTTCTTTATCCATCTATCCATCAGGGGACACTTAGATTGTTTCCATACCTTGGCTATTGTGAATAATGCTGCAGTGAACATGGGGGTGCGGATATCTCTTCAAGATACTAATTTCATTTCCTATGGACAAATACCCAGAAGTGGAATTGCTGGGTCATAAGGAAGTTCTATTTTCCGTTCTGTGAGGAACCCCACACACACTGTTTTCCATAGCGGCTGCAACTAATCTGCACCAACAGCACACAGAGTTCCCTTTTCTCCACATCCTTACCAACTCTTATCTTTTATTTTTTGACAGTAGCCATTCTAACAAGTGTGAGGCGACATTTCATTGTGGTTTTGATTTGCATTTCCCTGATGACTAGTGATGTTAAGCACCTCTTTCTATATCCTTTGGCCATCTGTATGACTTCTGTAGAGAAATATCTATTCATGTCCTTTGCCCATTTATTAACTGTTTTGTTTTGGTTTTCTTTTTTACAATTGAGTTGTATGAGCCTTTTAGAGATTACATTGAATCTGTATATGACTTTGGGTAGTATGGACATTTTAACAATATTAATTCTTCCAACCCATGAACACAGGTTATCTTATCATTTATTTGTGTCTTCTTCAATTTCCTTCATCAATGTCATAGTTTTCAATGTGCAGATCTGTCACCTCCTGATTAAATGTATCCCTAAGTATTTTGTTCTTTTAGATGCTATCATAAATAGGATTGTTTTCTTGATTTCCTTTTCAGATATATCATTGTTGGTGTAAAAAAAATGCAACTCATTTTCGTATGTTGATTTTGTATCCTGCAATTTTACTAAACTTGTTGATTAGTTCTAACAGTTTTGTTTTTTTGTTTGTTTGGTTGGTGTGTGTGTGTGTGTGTGTGTGTGTAGGAGTTTTTTAGGGTTTTCTACATATACAGCTATGTCATCTGCAAACAAAGATAATTTTACTTCTTCCTTTCTGAGTTAGATGCCTTTTTTCTTGTCTGACTGCTCTTGCTAGTATTTCCAATACTATGTTGAGTAGAAGTGGTGAGCGTGTGCACCCTTGTCTTCTATCAAATCTTAGAGTAAAAAGTTCCAGTTTTTCCCCATTGATTTTGGTGTTAGCTGTGGGATTTTTATAAATGGCTTTTATTATGTTGAGGAAATTTCCTTTCATACCTATTTTGTTGAAAGTTTTTTAAAACATGAATGGATATTCAACTTTATCAAATGCCTTGTCTGCACCTATTAAGATGATCGTGTGGTTGGTCTTTATCTTTCATTCTGTTAATGTGGTACATCACATTGACTCATTTGCATATGTTAAACCAACATTGCATCCCAAGGATAAATCCTACTAGGACTTTATTTGACCCCTCTTGAAATCATCTATAAAAATGTAGAGTTCTATAGAAATGTGACTAGTTTTTTAAAAATAGCAATGATTTATACTATTATGAATTGAATGAAACAAGAATACTTATTGTCTCAACAAATTAGTTTGTTGGAGGGAAGATCTATATCATCCTAAACTAGTTTTTATCAAATATTGCTCCAAACTTACATGTAGGTTTGTTACGTAAAAGGTGAAATCCAGTGCCAAATGTCATTAGGGGCTTTAATTCACAAATTCTCCTAAATCTGACTTTCAGAGGATGCACTTTGAGCATACGGTCAGCCCAGTGGCTGCTTATTGAACACTACAGTGGCCAAATAATGGAAAAGAGCTTATGTCAGGTGGCCAAAATCAAGATGCTCATTCAAGTGCACACTGCGTTAGAAATAAGATACAGGATTTCACACTCTAGAGACTTTTCTCCCACAGATTTGTTGAGCTTTAAAATTAGGAGAATGATACCTATACAGGTGATAGATAAACCCTACAAACTTGAGGTGGCCTGGTCTTCATGATCTAGATAATTGTTTGTGGACTTGCCTCAGCCATGAATACAAGTTCCAGCTTCCATATCTAGGATGAATCAGTGGTTTAACAAATGAGAACACTCCAGTATTTTTCCTCTGTGGAAAGGATCTTTATGAAAATCAGTGTTCTAGAAAAAAAGAACCTAAGAGATTTTTAGGTTTCATAGGTATGTATAGAGGGGACCAACACTGGGCACACCAAGAATTTACCAGGAGACAAAGATACAGAAAGGAGGACAAGGATGCAGTGACAGAGACACAAAAATAGAAACAGAAGCCATTAAAAGAAAGAAGTTATAGGAACACGGTTCAAAAAAATGAAGGTCACTTCAACACACGTCGTAGGCTCTGGCCCCCTTAATAGCCTCCATGGAGCCTGAGAAAGTGGTTTGGAAAAGTAGTTGCACACGGTAATGAGTGGTTAGAGGCATCATTCCCCCCTACTGGCTGAGCTAATGAATTACACCACTCATTTTCATTTTATCACATAAAAGAACATGTTTGTGACCCAAAAGATAAAGAAAGAGAAAGAATACTAAAAATGCAGTTCATTACTGGGAATTTGTGGTTACTTTCCATTAGCAACTTCTCTTAATTATTTTTTCTTGGTTTGGAAATTAAAATAAAAATGAAGTCCGAGTGAACACAGCTAATGTCCCCACCAGCAATGTGATCCCCTCTGCCCCCCGCCACTCCTTCCCATTTATCATGTTAAAAGTTCTTCTCACATCCTGAGCTGACATATTTGGAGTCAGTTGAGCCTCATATAACTTTTAATTTTTCCTTCCACACCATTCTTACAGCAAAAGTTGTCCCCTTGCCACTTAACTCAGAACTCAGAAGGTTCCTGAGTGAAATGTTTTTCAAAGACCTGTATTTAAAACAGACTCTTCTCCTGAAAGGTAGGCATGCCCACTGGAGAGTTGTGGGGCTCAATCATCCCAATGTCGAAACTATGGGCATCGGAGGGGGCACCCCAGGATGGTGGCACCCCAGGATGGCCCAGGACTGGCCTTCTCCACAGCAGGCATTGGCACAGGCACTGTCTGGTTTAGAAGGAGGGTCTTCCCCTCCCTTGTAGCAGTCACAATGAGTTCAGTTTCCTGTAGTGCTCAGAAACACCTTCTCCACAGCAGCATCTGAGGCTGATTATTTATACATTCGATAATAAAAAACAAAATCCTGACCTTAGTTTTATTTTTACACAGTGACTTACTAGATCTTACTAGAAACTCAGGAAAACAATGAGAAGATAGGTTATTATAATCACACAGGAAGTGATTGTAAAAGAAAACCATGCTGTACAGTGCTGTTTGGTACATTCCCCAAGACAACTCTGAACCATATGGAGTCAAGTATCTGGGATGCTATCCGGCTAGTTAATTCTACTAAAAAAAGTGAGATACAGTTGACATCTGAATGAGAGTTACATTTGCTTTAATCTGAGTTCCCTCCTTGCAGGAAAATAAAAAGCACAGTACAAAACCAAATATAATTAACATTTAAGTAAATAAGGTAAAAATATTATCAGTAATGGAGGTAAGCCTGTGATTGGAAACACTAAGACTGTCAACTGACAGATGTGTCTCAGGGACCGGGAACAACCAACATACGTGCACGTGTTCTTCAAGGTTCCCGAAGCCTGATGCAGGGCACACACATCGGTACTATCTACATGGGTCTCCGAGAGGCTAAGCCCAGCAAAGGATGGCTCTCTGAAGCTCTGGTGGACTCAGGGACAGTGTGTGGACTCCCTTCAGGGGCCTGGGCAGTAACCCAGCCTGGAACTTTCAAAGAGCAGAATAAGATTTTTGTTCATTTGTTTTGTTTTTCATTTTAAGTTTTTTAATTGAAATTTATTTGAGTGACAGTAGTTAGTAAAATTACATAGGTTTCAAGTGTACAATTCTGTAATACATCATCTATACATCACATTGTGTGTTTAGTTTAACGTGTAACAATTTGATATTGTAAAAATAACAAGAATCTCCTTTATCCCTCACTGGTGGGAAAATCATATACTTTCTTGAATCCATTTTACAAAGACTCAAGGCCCCTGATGGATCCATTCCCTAACAGTTAGGGACTATATTTCAGACACAACACCCATTGGCTACTTTAAGATTTGCCCAGATTCTAGGTTTGAGACAATATAAAGCTAATACCTGCAGCCATCCAAGGTTGTTCCAAGCTGTATTTGTAATGGTCAGATCTGTGGTACAACACATTTTTATGTCGAGATCATACACCCTAGTCAGCCGGTAGCAGACATCAAGTCTTAAAGTTCCCACCAGGAACACTAAAAATATTGAAAGCATTTACATGTGTTTATTGATGTAGTCATTCAACAAATAGTCACAGGCTATTTATGCTACGGGAAATGCAGAAGGCATAAATATGAATCTGACACAAGACTTGTCATTGGATATGAAATAAACCACAAGGTAGAAGGTAGTACGAAGCCCCAAAGAGGAACAGTCGGGAGCCGGCCGAGTGGCGTGTTGGTTAAGAGCTGGCTTGGGATGCCAGAGGGCCCCGGGTTCGGATCCCACATATGAGGGCCAGTGACACTGCCCTCTGCAGCTAAGATGCAGAACAACAGCTCAACCTGGAGCTGGGCTGCCTTGAGTCACCGGCTATGGCGTAGGCTGCAACCCCTTCTGCAGTGGGTTCCCATGGGCTACCGTGTGTAGCCAGCAGCCAGCGTGAGCGGCCAGCAGCCGTAATGAGCGGCCATCCAAAAGCTGGCGACTGATCTGCCTCACCTGGGAAGAGCGCAATGATGGTGCCAACTTGTGCCAGTGAAGCAACGTCCTCCACAACTAGACAGAAGAACAAAATGACAGCAACTTGTCCGTTCCCCTTCCCCAATTCCTCAGCGCTGTTCCCATCCCCCCATTTCTCCAATAAAAATCTTAAAAAAAAAAAAGAGGAACAGTCAGCCCTATGGGGCCTCATGGGAGGAGGGTCCTTCTGCCAGACATCATGTCAACATTACAAAAATGCCACTTCATACAATCCTCACACAGGGGACATTGTTTTCATTTGACAGCTAAGGACATTGACAGAATCACGTGATGTGGCCACGGCCACCGGGGTCGTGAGCAGGGAGAGCTGAGCCCTGAGAGCACCCAGGTCTGCCTCCTTCTAGCTCTTGCTCTGCTCCTGAATATCTAACCAGATAGCTGGATAAAATCACTTAGCTCCTAGGCATCTTGTCGATTGGTTTTCTTTTATTTCCTTTATTGAATTTTAAAAATCATTGAATATTGGGTTTGTAGTTGTTCCCCTCAGTTAGCAACAAACCAAGTAAACATTACCTTTTAATCAAAGTTGATGTTTTCAAAATATTAAATCTCCTTATGTCATATAGGCTTCACTATTAATTGTTAAAGATGGACACAGATGAAAAATACTTAAGACACACTCAGTTACAGCCTGGTAACTATTGTTTATTAGGCTTATATGTTGTGACTCTCATGGAAAAAAATCAATTCAGGAGGCAAATATAGATGAATAGGATTTAATCCAAATAACTAACCCGTAAGAGCAGAAAGTAGTGGTGCTTGTTTGTTTGTTTGTTTTAAGATCAATAAAACACTAAGTGAAATAGATGGATGTAGGACACTGCAAAGAAGGTACTCTGAACCATATGGTGTCAAGTATCTGGGAAGGTTTCACTAATGAGATGGAAGGACATGGAACTCTCTCAACAGAAAGAAATCAGAAAATGTTCTGAGGAAGCAATGCAAAATAATGGAGTGTTAAAACAACAGGACTGAGAGAATGGCATAATTTGTGTGGTCAGAAGGCAACAACAGAGTGGTGAAGAACCAACTTACAACTGTAGAAGAATTATATGGTTATAATATAATAAGAGAATTGTGGGCATTTTCTAACAAATCCTCAATGCTCAAATCCATTTTGGTTCAGGAGTTTAACGCTTATGTTTTCAAAATGCTGGACTGGTTCCATAGACCGATATTCGGGCAAAAACCAAAGTATCTGGGAAATATTATGGAGAGGATTTTTGTTCTGCTTTTTTCATCCAAAGGCAGGGTTGGATTTGGGGAGTTTTGGTATTATCTTGTGTTTTGTTTTTATACCTACAAAATAAAGGAATAAATAAATAAATGCTATAACTTTCAATCGGTTCAAAAACCAGAAGAGAAGCTTTAAAATACTCAAGTCATTACCTGCTAGTAAAGCTAAGGGTAATTCAACAACTGTCTCATCTGTCCTTAGTTCGTATGTGTAGCCATGTCTTTCATCTACTCTCAGACCCTCAAACTTTCCACACACCTTTAAAAAACAAGGCCTATTTGCAAATGGTTTGTCCTTAAGGGTTTCTTTGAACAATTCCAATGACTTGGGCAGGAAGCAACTTCCTTGTCTTAATTTAAGCCTCATGGTGTAAATACTTTAAGATCAAATATATGGTGATGGAAAGAGAACTGACTCTGGGTGGTGAACACTCAATGTTATATGTAGATGATGTATTACAGAATTGTACATCTGAAACCTACACAACTTTACTAACAATTGTCACCCCAATAAACTTTAATTAAAATTTTAACTTTCTTTTAGAGACAGGCAGCCATGAGATAGTCTTCTAAAGATACCACAGAAGTGAAATTTTTACAAAGTCAGTATGCTGTCTCAAAGATAAAATTCCATAAACTGGTAATATTGGGTTGTTGGAAAAGTCATGATGCATTTTTGCAACAAAAAACATAGAAAAAATACGTCATGACTTTTCCGACAACCCAATAATTGTTTTCCTGTCATCCGTCCACTAGACTCTTGGTTTCTATTTTTTAACTCAATTCCCTTTTACTAATAGTTTGACAAAGCTACTGTTTTTTATAGCAATTTTTTGACAAACTCAAAAACATACACTTTTCCTGCTGGTGCTGTACATGCAGCCCTGTGGCAGCAATATGTCACCCTGTGCAATTAGAAGGTGCCCCAGTATCTGGTCCCACCCACCAGAGCTCCTGGAGTGGAGCCACGTTTCACCTGCTGCTTACGGTCTCACCGACCAGGCATTTCAGAAATGTTTGAGAAGGAAGACAGGCCCTGCACAGGAGATGGTCCTTCCTGTGAACAGAGTGGACCGGGAGTGGCAGACAAGTTTAACAAATGTAAAATGAAGAGGGCCTCTGAGACAGCCAGGATGGGGACAATTTCCCAAAGTCCTTAAAGAGAACTGTCTGAGTGGGAAACCCTGTGCCCATTACGTGCAGATGTATTTATGGTTGTCTGCACGCTGAAGATAAATGTTTATGAACAGTGTGTGCTTCTCAATCCTTGTGTGGTTTTTGTCTTCATTATCATGTCCTGAGTTAAAGAATGTGTTTGGCATGATCAAAAGAGATCTCAGAACCTGGAGGACATCATCCAAACTTGCTGGTGAAACCCAAGGGCCCAAAGGGGGCAGAGAAAGCCACAGCCCTTCTTAAGACATGGCTACTCGAAAAGGCTTATAACCCTAATTCCAGATACTACATGTTGCATCAGCAACCATTTCAGTGTTCCTCAGAAATCATGAGAAATCAACTAGCAAATATGAGCAGGGAACTATCTTTACTCCATTCACTGTGTGTTTATTGACATAACTGTAGAGATTGCCTTTCCCACAAAAGGCTCAAGAAAAAAATGTCTAAAATCAACATGATACATATAGCATCTAAAGACAAACAATACAAAGAGGAAAATAATTCACATTCAAAATAGAAAGATCTCAATTTCTCCAAATTCAAGACACTCACATTAAAGAGTCATTTTATATCACACACTTCACAAAGATTCAAACTCTCAGTTGGGGCAAAAAAGTTCCTGAAGCAGATTCCTCACCACAAGCATCCCCAACTTGGAACACAAATTCACACACATAAATGGTTCATGTGCCATGTTCTCCTTGATAAATACCATGATTTTGGCAAAACTGAAATTCATAGCACAAACTATTTTTGTTAGACAAACACACCAAAAATGATTCTGGCCATTTTTCATGTTAAATCAAAGTTATGTTTTCCATATTGGTATAATTTTATAACTGAATTAACTTTCTCTTCTCAAATCTCATTAAGCTCCTGAAACCTATTTTTTTAATAATATGTGAGATCTTTTTTAAAATCCAAGGCAAGCTCAAACATGAACTATCTGATATGCTGACTTCACCACAATAGATAGTGTGTAATTCCATAAACATGCTAAAACACTCTGTCCTAATTTAATGCACTTAAATACATTCTAATATATTTTGTAATTTTGGAGGACACCTTCCCATTAGCCTCAAATTATATTAAATGTAGAGATCCAGAAACACTGGCTTCATGTTCTGGTAAGATTGTGACCCACTTAACAAGGCAGGCATTGCCTCACACACAGTCCCTCATAATCATTTTATAAGAGGCTTTCCTGTGGCTCTTCTCAGGAAACATGACTTGATCCATAGTAGATTCATACTTGTGTAGAACACCTGAACTACAGAATGTCAAACAGTAATTTTTAAAACTAGAAATTGCAACTAGCCATTTAGAGTGAGATGTTTCTAAGTGTTTCAAGTTCTAATTTTATTTTCACAATTTTGATAAAATCTACTTGAACACAAAGGGCAAAGCAAAACAAGCCAGTTGCCATTATACAGTGAAAAGAGATACTCAGGCAAAAGACCTGTTCTTCCAAATTTGTGTAACCCACATTTGAAGGTTTATTAACATTTGTGGACACTTCTTTATATAAATATTATCACGTGTGCACTTCATAAATTTTGGTATTGTTCCCTGACTTATCAACATTCTGAGTAGAAAAATGCTGTAGAAATGAGAAGCTAAGCATGTGCCAGGAGCTGAGCCTGACCCTCCGCCCACCTGGGGGTTACAACACTTGCAGAAATGCAGAAATACATGTAAGTAGTCTCTGTTCCAGGAAGCTTCACCTGTGAGAACAGCTGTCCTTGCCCAGGGCTGGCCAGAATCCACTCTTCACCATGGCGCATGGTCAACAGCACTCTGAACACACATCAGGGCAAAGAAGTGGTATCAAAACAATAACCTTTGAGACAACTCGATATTTGAATGTTTTGTTTAAATACACAGGAGATATGATAGAGGATCATACGAGTTTTGCCATTTTAGAATAGAAGTGTCTTTACTTTGGTTTACACACTGCTGCCAAAAAGGAATGTAGAGAAGGCTGGACATCATCCCCAATCCCTTCACCATGCAGGGCCTCTGCGAGGACAGGAAAAGCTCATGATGCAGTGTCACCCTTCACCCTCGACACCAGGACCCACCATTTATTCAATCCCCAAAGACTATTCAGAAGATATAGGCAGCAATTTCCATTTATCTTAGATGACAATCACACCTCTACATTTTACTTATTAGGTAAAAATAGAACTGAAATTGTAATATTGATTCATTTTGAAAATATCACAACTGTAAACCACTGTTTAAAAAGTATTTCCTATTAAACTGTCATTTAAACAGCAAATACTCTAAGAGACATTTAAAGCCATTAAGTGCACTGAGGATGTCTGCTCTCCACTAGGGAGAAGACACACACATACCACACACATACACACACAGTGTGCTGCCATAAGCTCTTCTGAAGCATCAAAAATGAAAATAGTGATAATATTAGAAAATTCCAGGCTTTCAGATTAGTCTGACTACTCCAATTTTCTTCAGTATGATTTTTTTAAGGCCAAAGTTAACTAACTGAGATACTGAATAAATGGTTAAAATAAAGGAGAATCGGCACCAAGGCCACCAAATGTTGTGCTTTACGGACCGGGAACTGCACCCACAGAGCTGAGGGGCCTCGCTTGAAGCTGTGCACAAATTAGAGATGAGAATTTGGGGTCATTAAATGTCCGTTATAATTATAATTTTTGAATTTTTAAAAAATTATCTTAATGATAGAATATATTACCTTTTTATTAAAATGTTTTGGGTTTTCTTTTAAGTTTAGAGGTTGAAATAACTGTGAACACCTCAAATTCCATTCCTTGTGATAGAATTGGAATGGGCCTTTTACAATGTATCACAAATTCCAAAGGCAGATGGGAAGGATGAGCTAGACATCTCAGATGGAATGGGAAAACCACCTCCTAGAGCAGCTATAGTCAACATGTCATTTAGATAAATTAGTATCTTCACTCCCCAAAACTCAGCCAGATATTTTTATTTTGTTGGGGGTTGGTAATTTTTTATTTATGGAGAGTCCCAAGAATTTGTTGCTTAATTCTACTTTGGTAATAAAATCTTTGGATATCGCTCTTTTGAAATATTTGAGGTAGTCCATCATTAAAAGCCCACACCTCCTGAAGGCATTCAGCCATTTCCTACTTTAAGCATTTCACCCTCACTCAGCCTCCGGAAGACTTGTGAACTGTAAACAATCAGAACCCGAGCCCTTTCACACTAGGGCAAACACCAGCATGCAACACACCCTGACAGCCGTCTCAGCCCCCACAATTGCTCTGGGTCTACAAGTTCCTACCTCAGTAGCATCCAGGCCTATGGGAGTGTTTAAATAAGGGGTGTGAGGTGGGGTCAGTGGAGACAGGTGGGTTAATGTTTGTTCGTCATTTTGGACGGGACTTGACACTGGGCTTATTGTACATAATATAAAAGGTGCTTTCTTTGACATAGGAGACCAAACAAGGGTCTGGTAAAGGGTTAGGTGTAGGAGTGAGGAAGAAGAGGGAAGACACAACCCTGAGATGCTTGGTGTTTAAACAGGCCACACTGACCGAGACTTCCATGGCCACTGTCCAGCCCATGGAGGCAGACAGGCCGCTGCTCTGCCTCCTGAGCACGGCGTCTGCAGCTACAGCTCCTAGTGCTGTCACGTTGCAGTCACAGACAGACCTCCACCACACAGAGAGGGTGTCCTCAGAAAAAAGGCTTGAATGCAAAGTGCAGCTAGGATCACAAGTCTCTCAGCCTCCTACCACCTCTGGGAGGTTACGACACACTTGGAATAATGGAATGCGACTGGAAACAATGGAAACTTGTAGAAGTTCCTAGAATCGTTCATTCACACATTGGGGTTGAGTGTGGAGAAGGAACCAGGAGGCATGTGAATGAATGAAGCCAGTGTCCCCCGGAGCAAACTGGATCTGGCAGGAAGGGTGGGACCTACATCACACTAGCCTATGGTTGGTCCCAGAGGAGGGATCCAAAACTCACAGTGTGACAGCAATTCACAAGAGGAAGGCATTATGATTTGGGAGAACCAGCAGCCAACGAGAGCAGGCACATTAAGACCTTAGAGGGGCTTTAGTTCTTCAAATGACCTTCATTCATTCCTGCCATAAGGACAGACCACAAGGAGAAGCCCTCACTTTGTAAGAGGACTTCAGAACACACAAGCCCCTGCGCCAAGGAAGGAAGCAGCAAGCAGACTGCACCCCATTAAGGAGAAACAGCTGGACACTCCATGGGCCAGAGCCTGTAAAACTCATACTTTACTTTCAGATTAATATTCTCTGTGGATCTGAGTCTTCAGCCAGGAAAAGTCCATCTTTAGAAGAACAAGAGAGAGCATTTTCTAGCCAGAGAAAGCAGCACAACTTCCTTGTCACAGAGCCGTCCTCTAACAGCATTGCCTCTGGCCCCGATTCAGCTATGAGCCATCCACCCATCCACCATCCACCCGACAGTCATCACCAGGGCCTGTGTGTCAGTGCAAGAGGCCACGGTGAGCAGAGCAGTCCCTGCCCTTGTAACTCACCTTTAGAAGGGGAGAAAGACAGGCCCCCCAACCTGGGACACAGAAGAGTGTCCCCCGCACTCCCGCACCCCCGGATTCAGCCCGGAAGGCGTAGTAGACACAATGGGTCCTTCAGGAGCTTGTCCAGATGTGGGAGAGAAGGCCAAAGTCTCAACGCTGCCCTGGTGGTCCTCCCGTCATTCCACTACAGAGCACTTCTGCGTCCTCTCAGTATTCAACGTCACCCAGGTCCATCACCTACCTTTGACATTCACGTCTGTTGAATATCTTTGAGCACATTTCAAATTATTGCAACCAATGGCAGGTCTCCCCATGAAACCCTGACAAAGGCGTTAGGAAGTAAAGGCGGGGTGTTGTGAGCAGTGTCAAAATTTCTGGAGGTTTCTACTGCCATTCCCAGGAGCCCATGTGCTGTGCCTGTGACCCCATGTCCACCTCTGTGCTCTTTGATGTGCGTCAACATAAAAAGCATGCGTTGTAACAGAGATCTGCTTTGCCAACACTGTCAACATCTTACAGTGGAATATGTACCATATTTCCCCCCTTTGTCCTCCCCTGATTTCACGCTACCACAATGTCTTCCACTTCAATTTTACTTGTTCCAAGTCAACTGCTCCTTCTCAGAAAGTTTAGCCAGCAGGGCTAGGAACACAGAGGGCACACTGGGAAATGTGGCCCGAGTAGGGGTGAGAGAAAGGTGGAGTGGCAAGGCGGGCAGGGTTTCCACCCACCCAGGCCACCTACTCCCACAGAAGTAGAGAGGAGATGAACACTAGACTAGAGCAGACTCCGTAAAAATAACAAAATAATATAAAAATGAACATGACAACACAACACAAGGTAAAAGTAATAGATTAATACCTTTTTAGTTGCATTAGTGCGTTAAGGAAAAAAACACAGGTGAACAAATGCTTGCAAAAGCACCGCACCTCCAAGGCTCAGATGCTGACGCAAACGTAGAATGACTTGACTGGAAATGTGCACCACAGTCCAGTGACAGCCCTGAAGGCCTGACCCCAGCCCAGCACCATGCCAGTGGAATAGGGGCGGGTCCCCCGTCTTTTGCCACCTGAGAAGCATGGGTCCTGAAGTAGAAAGCAGGAGCTTGGGAAGCTTTGGATTACAAATCTACTGAGCCCTTCACTCATACCATTAGGAGTCAACCTGTCTACAGGTCTGTCCAGCTTCCCTTCAGCCTCAGAGTGAATTTTTCTGCCCAGGTGGAACTCCCTGCAACCAAGAAAGGTGGACATCAGGTGGTAAGAACAGCAACCTGCTTTCTCTAACTGTTCAGGTCCCCCCCACCCCCGCCTCCCCACATCAGATGTATCTTAAATGGAGGATCAGTCTAGGAGTGGCTGAAAGAAGTGACCTCCTATGTGCCAAAGACAGGGCCACCAGCTCCGTGCGAAACCCCAGGTCCTAGAGCTGCCTCACAGAGCACAGCCATGCTGCCTCATCTGTTCTCTTCTTCCTGATTCCTTCCCTGTCACCTTATTCTGATATGAAATTCAGAGTATTCACTGTTTGTTCTCACTTCTTTCTTTCCATCTCCACACCTGACTTTACCCACTCCCTCTGCTTCCCATTTCCAGATGGCACTTGTGTTGTCACTCGCCTTGCCTGGTCCACAATTTTTCACCCACTGGCCAAGACTCTGGAATCAATACTTTGAAGGTAAAGGGGTTTATTTTTAATGCAATAAGGTACAGGGAGTCTTGAACCTAGTCCCCACCAGTGTTTCATATGACTCATCACAGATGAGTCTCTACTCCCCGACACCCTCAGTGAGTGACACAGCAATATTACACTTAATGTTTATAATTCTTTTTTATTTTATAAGACTATTCCAGACAGTTGTTTTCAGGTGAAAATCTTTTAAGCATAGATTCTCCTGAATGTCACCCATAATGTCTGTGTTTTCCATTTTCCCAGTGGTTTAAGGATGCAGGTGCTAATTAAAAAGGTATCATTGTGAATCACTTTGATTGAAGTAACATTCTCGGTCTCTGGAAACCAAGAGCTGTTACCATCACAAACGTGAGGGATGAGCAGAGCATCTGCCTGTATGGTGACATGAATCACTTTCTGTATTGATGTCAGTGGCTTAGAGGCACATGATTCCATTTTTCATTTTACTTAAATGAAAGAGCGATATGACAATAGGGACAAGAAAGCAAACCTCAGCCACATGGATAGGGGAACTGCATCCAGTCTGTTCAGCCCAAATCGGGACTTGCAAGAAGGACCCAGACATGCAGAAACACAGCCAGGACACTGTGCGGAGACTGGAAAACAGGTGTCTGGGGGTTTGGTGGGCAGAAGCAGCAGTTTGCCGTGTGGGAAAGGACACAGAGAGGGATCAGGGAGCTCTAGGCTGTGCTCTGCAAACGATTTCACTCAGTGTGTCAGTGTGTACAGCACCATATGGAGTGATACAGCTCAGAAGATGGACGTTACAGTGGGGCAGGCTGAGTGCTTTACCAGCCAAATCCATTCAGAAGTGTGGCGGGGTCCCTCATTCTAAGTCCCTGCGTACTGGAAAAAGTCAAGCACAGTTTGGATTGCCCCCTGTTAAGAAAGGGAAGTCACTGAACTGGGGCAAAGTTTCAACAGAGCAAGTGGTTTTCAAACTTTGGGGTGCATCAGAAATCACACAGATTGCTGGGCTTCACCCCCAAAGCTCCTGAGCCAATAGGTCTGAGATGGTGCCTGAGAACCAGCATTTCTAACCAGAGCCCAGGTGACACTGATGTGGCTGGTCTTGGACCACACTCCAAAAACTACTGGCCTCAACAATTTTCAACATCTCCACTCAACTCAGATCCAATTCTAATCATTCTTTTAGGTTTTTTTGGCTTCTCAGTGACAGGGACGTTCATCAGTCTTATTTAACTACTCATAATTTCAAAACATTAAGTCTCAATTTTAATTACAATGACCTGTTACTGAATCTCTAATGCATGTTTTAGAAAAAATTATTGACTTGCATAAGAAATTTCAATAGTTAAATTCTTTTTCAAAGAAAAAATTTTCAAAACTCTTAGTTGGAATTTTGAGCATTCAAGTGCAAGAAACAACCTCTGAAAAGGATTGGAACATGGAGTAGAGAGTGGGAATGGAATCAATGGAATTGTAATAGATAAGCATGATATCGGGGGAGGGAGGGCAGTAATGGGGGGAGGGGGGTTGTTACTTTGTGAGGGTGAAAAGGGTAACTATTGCATTGTTCTGTACACCTGAAACTAACAATAAAAAAGAAAAGAAAAGAAGGATTGGAGATATAATACTAAAAATTACATTTTTCACAAGTCTATGTGGCAAATTATATTTCTTGGTATTTTTCTAACAATATAATTAGTAAGCTAAAAATTACTTTTATAAACAACAAGTATATGTTCAAAGGGATGCCTTTTTGTGTTCAATCAATCAGCAAATGTTTCGCATTCTTATTTTGTGCAATTTACACAAGTGATATATAAGGAGATTGTAAGATACTATTTCTGCCTCCAAAAGCTTGAGATCTAACTTAGGAGAGGAGGTGACACTCCTGAAAAAAAAATAGTAAATTCCTAAGATGTGGGTAAGACCAACAAGAGAGATTTTCTTTTATTCATTGATTCCAAGTATTTATTAAGTGACAGACACTGTATGAAATGATGGAGACAAGTGAGGATAATTATGTGGATAGCATTCTCTGAGCCCTCCAGGAACTTAATCTAGCGAGTTTGGTAGGCATGCAAAAAGAGACTGATAGCAGCACACAGCAGAGCTCTCTGCCTGGCATGGCTTAGGGCCAAGAAGGAATTGCTGAGCTGATTGGAGAAGTCTCAGTGGAGGGAGCTACTTGGGTTGGGTCTTGAGAATGAGCATGATTTTTCCAGATAAGAAACAGGGAGCAAAGCAGTGCTGCCGAGGGGAACAGCTTGAGCAAACTGAGGAGTGTGAGCCTCCAGAGAGTTCAGGCAGCTGGAGGAGGCTCCTAGGGGATGTGATGGGAACAGGTCAGGTGCTTCGGTGGACAAAAAAGTAGAGACCCCATCACCAAGGATGCTTTCTCCTTTGGTAGAAGGAGACATAGTCAGATTTGTATTCCTAGAGGCTCACTCCAGCTGTGAGAACACTTGTCCACATGAGAAAGGGTAAAACTGTGGATAACAAAACCTTTTAAGAGCCCACAGAGCCATGCAAGGTGAGATGATGGAAACTGAATAAACCCCTAATGAAGTTGTGGGATGTGAAGGGATGGGAGTCAGGGAGAGGTAAAGCCCGAGCGTGAAGCATGTCCACACATGTGTAAACCCAACTGACTGCCCAAAGCATTCATTGTTGGGGTCCTATTGTGTGCCAAGTACCAGGTGCTAGACACTAGGTACCAGAGATATGGGTCCAACACCACCTGGCAACAGTCGGTGCCCTTGTAGAGTTCACAGTCACACATGGAAAAGACACTACGAAGGAGTAAGAGTGCTTATGGGAGAGGCAGTATTCACCATGCCAGAGATGTGTTTGAACTGAAACCTGAGCACAAATTGGAATTACTCAGTAAGCAGCCATGTGGGCACAGGGCAGAGTGGACACTTTCCCTGGGACAGGCAAGTTCGTGGCGAGTGTGACACTGGCAGGAAACCTGGTCTCCCAGGTCTGATTGGCCACTCCTCTCTTTACTCCCAACTACAGTAAACTAAACTCTGTAAAGTCAAGAGCACCTGGGGCTCTTTTGGACACAGAAATGAATTGAGGAATGATTGGGTCAAACAGAGGTCCATCAACTAACTGAATGCTCATGTCATCACATGGTCTTCCGCCAAGCTCTACCTACTCCTCGTGCAGATGTTCGGGGGTCACCTCCTCCATGCAGCAGCCCTGACTGCCCAGCCTGTGCAGTCATTCCGTCAGCTTCAGGCTCAGGGAGAGCTGTCTTATGTTTGCATTTCAAGCACTGTCTTCTTTGACAAGACAACAGTGAAGGGTCAGAATCATGTCACATCTGGTCTTAATCCCCCACATCATAGTTACACGGTTAGTAAGAGATTACCTACTGATTTATTTCTTATCTCAGAATTTAGGCTTATAGAATGATAATTAAATTACAGAAAGCACAGAAAAGCACACACATGGGAAATTTGGAAGGCAAATAATGTCTTCACCAGGTTAAAAACAGGCTTCTCATTCCAATACTATCTCTGTGTACTTTCTACAAAAGTGTAAGCCTGGCTGTCCTTGAAACTGAGGGGCTCTATCTCGTAAATGAAAAATGAGTCTTCAGGCTAAGCATAGAAAAACCTCAGGTAGGCCTTTCCAAATTGGTGTGGGAGTTTAAGGGTTGGAGGCATTCCAGTCTAAGCACAGAGAAACATTTATCACGCACAGGCCAAGTTCATCTTCACTGCTGTGTTACTGTGAAATGTCCAGCAGTTATTTTGGTTGAGTTAGATTTATTACTACTCTTAATTTAAAAGAAAACTGTCAAACAGGAGAGAGTCCTTTCTTCTCTTCCATCAAAACATGAGTATTCCAGAGATGAGTGGTTCATGATAGAGGTGTCACTACTACATTCCATTAGCTAGAAGGAAAGCAAGTCCTCAAAGACAACACAGAATTACGGAAAGGTATTTCTTTTCACATGTGGACCAAACATTGTGAAATACTCAACACCGAGGGCAGATAGCTTGCTAAAAGCATTTGTAATAACTGTTCTTCAGCCTGTGGTGGGTCTTTAGCCTTGCTCTGTCCCCAGTGCCCCAAAAGCTGCCTGGAGACACCTTCTGATGACCGTGTCAAAATGGGCTTCATTCTGCTGACCACTCATCACGTATTCATAGGGAAATAAAAGGCCCGTTTACATAGCCAAGAAAAAGAAAGAGAGAGACTTTTGAAGGCACAGCAAAATTGTTGTGCATGTTTCAATACAAGAAAGATAAAATTAGATGCTACCAAAATAGCATGTTTGTGCAAACTTTTACCAACTTTAGGGTAATCATAGCTGTAATTTCACTGAAAACACTTGGCCCAGTGAATGTGTTATATAAAAATCGATACTGTCTTAATGACATTTTCTGCTTTGAAAGTTTTCTGACCCTAACAATCTAAAAACCCATCAGTCATTCCTTACATGGTGTAACAAACAAGACCCTTTTCTGGCACTATGTCAAAGGGTCTGGCTAAACATCTGCTTTTTCCAAGAACAATTGGTGGCTGGTGACAATGTCCAGCTCTTCTCAAAATTCTGACAACTATGTAACAACAAATAAAAAACATTTCAGTGATTTACTGTTTTAATTCCACATTGTTGTGTTCTGTGTTTCTTTAAGAAAGGTGCAAGTGTATGTATGAGAGTAGTGAGCACTGTGGTTACCATGGTAATTATCTGTGTTTAGAGAGCATGTAGAGTAAAGGTCCACATAGTGGTGGGAGAAGAGTGCATGTTAACGATGGCTTTTCACGAGCTTAAATCATGTTAAGTCCCCAGTTTCAAAGAAATGTTAAAAAAATAAAATAAAAAGAATGTAAGCTTTTATCTGGAAGAGGCCTGAGTGCCACAGCATGTTCTGTCTAGGGCACAACCTTGCTCTGGTACTTAGATCATATCTGAAGACTGACATGAGGACCCAGAGGGCTATTGTGCCAGGTGAAGAGGGTTTCTGATCAGATACCCTTCCTACTTGTTTATGCGGGGACTCATTGGCTCCCTTACTCCCCACAATCTGGTTTGCAGCCCCCCTAAGTCCCAAGTAACTTCCAGGTCACTTGGCTATGGGAACATATCATATCCTGCTACCTGAAGGCTGCCATCAGCATTGCCATGGAAACAGAACTAAGCACCAGCTTAGAAAATGATGCACCCACAGAGATTAGGAGATGTTGACTGACTCACTGATTAAATTCGTTTTGCTCTCTTTGGGGTCTGCAAAAGCAAAAGGCCTAACACCAAACAATAACAACAACAACAACAAAATGAAACAACCTGATTCAAAAATGGGCAAGAATCACTGCTACAAAGAAGATACAGAAATAGCTGATAAGCACATGAAAAGATACTTAACACCACTAGTCATTAGGGAAATGCAAATCAAAATCACCATGAGATACCGCTTCATGCCCACTAGCATGGCAATTATTTAAAAATACATATATAGAAAACAACAAGTGTTGACAAGGATGTGGGGGAAAAGGGAACCCTCGTGCTGGAGGGAATTAAAATGGTGCAGCCGCCATGGAAAACAGTGTGAAGTTTCCTCAAAAATACAGTAACAGAATTACCACATGATCCAGAAATCCCATGTCTGGGTATCTACATAAAAGAACTGAAAGCAAAGATTCAAACAGATATTTGCACACCCACGTTCACCGCATCACTGTTCACAAAAGCCAGAACCTGGAAGCAACCCCAGTGTCCATCTACCAGTGAACACATACACACAATGTTGTATCAACATACAATGGAATATTATATGTTATGTATAAAGTATATTACATATTATATAAATTACATTATAATGTATAATAATACTATATAATATTACCCCTAAAAAAGAAGGAAACTCTACACACACTACAACATGGATGGACCTGGAGGACATTATGCTCAGTGAAATAAGCCAGGCACAGAAGGACAAGCCCTGTGTGATCCCATTTACATGAGACCCCAGAGCAGTCAGATCATAGGAATAGAGAATGGAATGGTGGGTGCCGGGGGCTGGGAGAAGGAAAAAATGGGGAATTAGTGTTTAATGGAGACAGTTTCTGTTGAGAAGATGGAAAGTTCTGGAGATGATGGTGGTGATTGTTGCACAACAATGTGAATGTGCTTGATTCCAATGAACTATACACTTAAAAATGTTTGAAATGGTAAATGTTGTGTATATTTGACCACAATAAAAACAATATGAGGGGCCTGTCATGCCAGAGGACCTGTGGGCAAACCATGTCTACCTAGCATTATTACCAAATTAAGAGGCAGCAAGGATGAAGTGGTTCTGTTGTGTAACTGGGTAGTCTAAAAATAAGTGACTTTCTCCAACTCACAACTTTCATTATAAATCCCCAAAGCAAAAGTTTTGTGTGGCTGAGTGATAGTCACAAAAATTTCCTCCTTCCAGCTTCTTCAGACCAAGTTGCCACTAAGATGACAGCCAGGCCCCAGGAGGATGCCTGTGGACCCCTTGCTTCAGACAGCTCCCAGAAGCAGAATGCACGCTGTTGCCTCACTGTTTCCTAAGGCTGTAGCAAATGTTTGAGAGTTGTTGCTCAATATTTCTAAACTTGTGACAATGAAGGTCACAAATTTATTTGAAAATAAATAGAAGTCACTCAAAGAAAATAGGCATAAAGGAACAGCAGTAGGCTTCCTTGGAAAAGAAACCTTGACTCATGGCTCATAGGTCTGCAAGTTGGGAGAAATGTGTATACAAGGTGTGATCAACAAATTCAGTGAATGTTGAAAGTAAAAAAAAATTATGACAGCAAAAGACACATTGCCATTAATCCCCTTCAAAATACTCCCCCTCATTTCAAACACACTTATCCCATCATTCTTGCCACTTTCTGAAGCTGTTCTGGAAGTTCTCTTTTGTGAGTGTCTTTAGTTGCACTGTCATGTCTGCATCAATGTCCTGAATCGATTCAAAACATTTATTTTTCATGGTCATTTTCACTTTGGGGAAGAACCAGAAGTCGCACAGTGCTAGACACAGTGAATAAAGTGGATGAGGACACACCATAATGTTTTTATTTGACAGAAATTGTTGTACCAGAAGTGATGTGTGACACGGAGCCTTTCCATTGGGATCAAAAACAATGGTGAATGCTGCTGCCAAGTGCCATCCAAAGGAAAAGCAGGGATCTTCAATACGGGAAGCGGTGCAATGAAACTTAACAACAGTGTGTGACACATTTCAACTTGTACAGTGCAGTCAGTTGGGTGTGAGCTACGGTTGAAAGAAGGTGTGTTTTAAAGTGTGTTATAAATATCCTCCATCATGACAACGCTCCGTGTCACACATCTCTTCTGGTATACAGCAATTTCTGTCAAATAAAAACATTATGATGTGTCTTCTTCATCCACCTTATTCACCAGATCTGGCACTGTGCAACTTCTAGCTCTTCCTCAAAGTCAAAATGATTCAGGACATCAAGGCAGCCACGATAGCGCCACTAAAGACACTTACGAAAGAGGACTTCCAGAATTGCTTCAGAAAATGGCAAGAATGATGGGATAAGTGTGTTTGAAGGGGAAGTATTTTGAGGGGGATTAATGGCAATGTGTCTTTTACTATAATAAATTTTTTTAATTTAACCCTCCATTGGGCATAACTGATCTCATAGATTCATTGCACACAAATTTTCAAATATCTAACAGTTAAGTATCGTGACTCATCGATTGCATATCTTCCCCCTCTACCATAACCTATCACCAGTCATGTTTGTGACTTAGAACAGTAAAGATGTATTTCATATTTGAAAATTTGTGTGCAATGAATCTGTGAGATCAGTTGCCCCCAACAGAGGGTTAAACATTCACCATATTGTTTATCACACCTTGTAATACCAACGAGAGTCGAGTTGAGCTCTGAGTTTGAGGGAAAATGGATACCTGCTATCTCTTCGTTAGGGAGGAGGTGGATCCTACAATGTGAAGGAATTGGAACATGGTTATAAATAGATTAGTATGAATTATTAGCCTGGAATCACAGAAGACCTCAAAAATATGCAAAATAATCAGGAAACAGTGATAATAGTAAACTAAGAACAGGAAAATGCCTATTTTGTGGATTTGTGTGGGCCTAATAATTTGTAAAAGTACAAATTAATTAGGACATGAGTATAATTAATTATGCTATTTGATTAGCTTACTAAGAAGCATTTTAACTAACTGACATAAATTCTAATAGTTTCCATAGAAATAAAACATACCTATGTGTTCTAGAAATGTATGCATTTATTGATCCTGCCATGTGTTCCAAGCAGGTGGTTACATGTTCAGGCTCCTAAACCTGAAACACAGGTTCCGAATCTCACCTACACAGTGACAGAGAGTGTCCTCACTCCCTCAGTGACCGCAGGAAAGCTGTAAGTGGAACCCCACTGAAAGGCAAGGAGAGTGGGCTCTGAAAGTATTTGTCATGTCGTAGTCAAGAGTTTACTCAGTGACAACCTGGGACCAGGTTCACAATGAAAATGCCAGAGCCTCATGGGCACCTTGAAGCAGGACACCATCCAAGGAGGAGTATGGTCATGGGCATGAGGGCATATCATCCATGTTTTCTGAAGCCAAAATGGTTTAGGTGATCTTTCACCTATGTATGAGAACCCCAAGATGTGGGGGTTACTCATACCAGCTGCACTCATTTTTATAGATGGCAACTTGTGATCCCTTTCACTATGATGGCCCCAGAGAGTGTGCATTCTTCATGCAGGGACAGCTTCACCAGGGAAAGCATTTCCTTCATTTGGGCTTGATTCCAGGGTAAGAACCCGACCTCTAACTCCCAGAAGACCCATCTTTAAGACCCATATTTTATCATGTGTTAAGCCTCTGTCACCGTGGTCTTCGGCCACCAAGGCTTGCGTTACAAATATTTATTTTAGGGGTTGGGAAAAGTCCACACTGAATTTGGTAGTAGTTTTACCTAATTAACTTCAAAAAGTAGAGTCAACTGCATAACTCATTGTGACTTTGTTGTGTTGCTCTTAAGAAACTATAGAATTGAACTAGACAGATCTTTTTAAAGATGACGAAGGGATCTTGCAAATACAATCTCTTTCTAATCAATGCTTATTTGAGTCTCAGCCTGTGCTGAACAGAAAGACCTGTTTTAAAAGACTGAGGGGAAGTTTGGTTGTTTTGTTTTATTTTGTCTCTCATTTGGGTAAGAGAACAAGACAGACATGGTCCTAGTGGGTGGGGGGCTGTCCTAAATGGAACGTGGATTCCTTCAACCTGAAATGCATTACTGCTTTCTATACCTGGAACCAGGAGCTAAAATTGATTGCTGCCTTCTTTGCAGCTGAATTAGGAGGGGAAGGTTCAACATTTAGGTATTCCCAACGTGATATTTATCAGTTAACCTTTGCTGTCCCGACCTCTTCATAATACAGCATTGTGACTATTAATACAACAGCTGATTGAGCACTTAGTATGTGCCAGGCGCTGCGTAAGCATTTCATGTGCCTGATTTTATCTAAACCTGAGACCATGAAATGTTTTCTGACATAAGAAATAAGAAGTATTTCTTATTTATGAAATAAGAAGTACATTCTATTTAATGGGTGAGGAGACCGTTATGAGGAGTGACTGACTTGCACAGTCGCTAAGGTGAGTCTGCACTGCAGACCCAGGCCCTTGCTTCCGAGGCACAGTGCAGCTGTCCTCTGTCCTCAGAAAGAAAGCAGGCGGGGGCTGCTCTGAGATTTTCCCCGGGGAATCTGTCCTATGTGAACCTCACCAGGGGCCAGCTTCCGAGCCCTAGCTGAGTAAAAGTGCTTTAGGACACGAGTATCACCCTTCCCCCCGGGACCTGAGACCCTGCATTTCCAAGAAGCTCCCAGGAGCTCTGGATGCCACTGGCCCTGGTCCCTGACCACACCATGAGCAGCTCGTGAAATCGCCATTAGACACCAGAACACAGCAGCGTATTTATAAGACACAAGATACATTTCAACACTTCAGGAAAACTATCAAATGGCACCCAATCTGCAGTCCCCACCCTGCCTGCTCTCCTACTCCATCTCCCAACCCTCACAAGCCCCACCCCCAACCCCAGGGGCGGAGCAGCGCTCCAGGAAGCAGGTGACAGGCAGTAGTCCTTTGTTCTCAGAGTTTGGGGCCAGATCTGAACGAGCACTTTGGACAGTGGCTTTACGATTTTCATGACTTGTGCAAAGGTAGTACATTAATTAAATAAATTCTGACTCCACCATACAAGGACTAGGCAGCCAATGGCACTGTAAAAGAATATTTCAAGACATTAAAAGACATTCACATAAGTCAAAAGAGATAAGTAAGTTATAATCTATATTATGAAGAAATACTAGGAGCCACACCACAATTTTAAGCAGTGTGTAGGATTAGGACTTTAAGATGGTTTTATTTCTTTGGCTTATGTACACATTGTAAATCTTTTACCATTAATGCCTTATATATAATGTCTTATAATAAGAAAAGTGATTTTTTACTATATATTTTAACAGGTTCCTCTGAATGCATGATCCTGAGCAGCACTGAGGGGGGGACGAGCAGATGCTGTGAGCAACAGGAGGCAGGAGGACCATCTATGTGACAATGTTTTGGACAAAAATGGTAAGCCTGGACCTCATCAGTCCTCCAGAGTGACCCTTCATGATGGCAACAACTCAGTGATTGAATGGGAAGCCGACAGGGACATCCAGAATGTGGACGTTCTACAGAACAGCCGACCCAGTTCCTGCGACAATGACATGAAGGGCAGTGGCCCACTCTGTATGATGAGACTCAAGATGCTGTAGAGAAATGCAATGTGTGATGCGTGTATGGAGTGCTACAGGCTGAATGCACATGTTGAAGCCCTTACCCCAACGTGGTGGCGTCAGGATGTGGGGCCTTGAGAGGTACTTAGGTTTAGATGAGGCCCCTTGATGGGACTAGTGCCCTTAGTGGATGAAGAGGAGCCCAGAGCCCTTCTTTGAGGACACAGAAAGGAGGCCATCTGCAGGCCAGGAAGGGGTCTCAGCAGACACCGAACTGGCCCGCCTCCAGTACTGTGAGGACTATTGAGGCCCCAGCCTATGGCATTCTGTACAGCTGCCTAAACTGAGACATGCAGCCTCCATGTGACAGACCAAGTGTCAGAAAACATCTCTGAACTAAGCAGGGAAACTTGGTTGTGCAAGTACCAGAAATTTCTCAGGATGCAAATGGCACTTTTGATTATAAAGGAAATGCCCATACCTTTTAGGATGCCATCTGACGTCTGCAGGAGTAAAATGATACTTTTTAATTGTCTTCAACAAAAAGTTTTATAAATGGATAATTTAAGCAGAGCGGCAAAATACCAATAATGTCACATCAGGGTGACTGTCTGGTATGTAAGTGCTCACTCTGCTCTTTGTCCCCTTCTTTTGTGTGTTTGTAACTTTTCCCAACAGAATATTTTAATATGATCAGGGTTTCTAACTTTTCCACACTCACTGAAATACTCAGGTAAGTAGGACAAACACAGACACTCAAACTGGAGGTTGGGTCATGCTCTAGGCAAATGTTTTGTATGAACTGACTTAGGTAATCAAGACAGCTGTTGGGATGTCTGGGTGGCAGGAGTTGTGCAGAGAGAACGACAGTCCTGGAATGAAACTGCACAGGTACTGGTAACAGCCAGCCTCCGAATTTACAAGCACTTCACCCAAGGTTACCAAAATGCAGAGGAAATAGAGAGGACAGTAACTCGCAGTGTGTCAGCCTTACAGCTGTATCTACTTCCAGATACATCACTTCATTCATCTTCATTTACTTCAGTTCTAAGGCATAGAGACTACTTTCCCCCTTTTACAGAGACTTGTGAGAGTCGAGGTGCTTGTTCATTCCCGAGTCCTTACTGGGGGCTAAGCACTGTGCTGGGACCTGGGTGCAGAGCACATGTGGCTCCCACTTGTCCCCCTGGCCTGGAAGCCAGAGGCTTTTCACTGCACCTCTAAAATGTAAATCTAAGTCATTCCCCAGATTAACACCCCTCAGTCCACCACAGCCAAGAGTGGAAGCAACCCCAGTGTCCAAGCACAGAGGGTGGGTAAATACATGTGGTCTATACGTACCATGGATGTTATTCAGCCCTAAAAACAAAGGATATCCTGTCACCTGCTATGTCATGTGTGAACCTGGAGGTCATTATGCTCAGTGCAATAATCCAGTCACAGGAGGACAAGCACTGTGTGATCCCACCTACCTGAGGCCCCAGAGCAGTCAGATCATAGGGACAGAGAGTGGAATGGTGGGTGCCAGGGTATGAGGAGGGTTAGGGAAGGAGGGTTTAGTAGGGACAGTTTCAGTTTGGGACAATGGAAAGTTATAGATTGTGGTACATTTATACAATGGAGTATTACTCTGCTACAAAAAAGAATGAAGTGTTACCATTTGCAATAGCATGAATGAATCTAGAGAATATTATGCTAAGTGAAATAAGTCAGACTGAGAAAGACAAATACCATATGATCTCACTTATATGTGGAATCTAAAGAACAGAATAAACGAGCAAACAAAACAGAAATAGACTCAGACACAAGGAACAAACTGATGGCTGCCGGTTGGGAGCAGGTTGGGGGATGGGGGAGAAGGTGAAGGGGTTAGAAAGTACAAATTGGTTGTTACAAAATAATCATGGGGATGTAAAATACAGTGTGGGGCATATAATCAATAATGATGTAAAGATTATGTGGGGTATAAGATGGGTACTAGACTTATCAGGGGAATCACATCATAGATTACATAAATGCTTAACCACTGCACTGTACACCTGAAATTAATATACAATAATATTTAATGTCAACTATAAATAAATAAATTATATGTATAAAATCACAGGATGTAAAGTACAGCAAAGGAATAGAGTCAATGGTATTGTAACATTGTAACATACGATGTCAGAGGGGTAGTAAACTTGGGGGAATTATCACTTTGTGAGGGGTGTAAATGTCTAATCATTATGTTGTTTTGTACACCTGAAACTAATAGTAAAATTAATGTAATTTAATTTAATTTTAAAAGAAGTTGATTTTTCCCCAACAACAAAGCCAAGAATGTACAGAAGGCAAGCAGTCCTCAAGGTCAGGACCCCCAGAACCGTGGTTAGTACAACAGCCTCCTTCTTGTTCCTCTGCTTCCTCTCTCGCTTCTTCAATTTATCTTCCACACTGCCACACAAAATAAACTTTCTAAATCATGCTCAAAAAAAAAAAGAAAAGAAAGTTATGGAGATGATGGTGGCACAATGTGAATGTATTAATACTTAAAGCCACTGAACTGTGCACTTAAAAATAGTTAAAATGGTTAAATTTTATGTTATGTGTATTTTACCACAATTTTTTTAATCCATCAATAACCACCACCCAGAGAGGAATGCTAAGTTCCTACAAGTCAAAAATGAGGATGCAGCCCCAACCTTCCCTGCAAAGCCCTGCTCAAAAGTCACACTGTGTCACTTACAGTTTCCAGGTTCACTCGCTGGTTCTACACAGCTGCTCTCAGATCTTGTCCTTGGGCCAGAGTGCATCTTTCATCCTGGGCAGGAGACAAGGGCCCCAGACTCATACCTCACACTCCCTCTGTGTCACTCCTGTGTGTGCCAGGGCACAGTGACCCTGCCTCTCAACCCCCAGTTCCCACTGCCAAGTGGGGACAACACACCAACGGTTGTGAGAAAGTGACCTGGCACCCAGAATCGTGCCTGCATGAAGCAAACCCTGAACAAGCTTTTGTCACCCTGAGACTGTCTTCTGAGTCTTGAGGAGCACCACCTATGATGGGGTCATGGCTCTGATGCCATCCATGTCCCCCATCTCAGGGCACCACTTCCTCTGCACTCTTGACAGGGCCTTTCATATACTTCTGTTTCCTAAGAAAAATAAATTGTGTCATCATCTGTTTGAACATGTGAGTGCCTGCTGAGCGGGGAGCTCCCAGAGCTCAGAAGCCGGGATCCCTCTCCCCAGGAGCACACAGCCCACAAGACACACCTCACCAAAGTAGGCTGAAGAGAAGTGACTCCATGAGAATCCCCACATGGAAGCCACAAGCCACACTCAGAGTGCAGTCCCCTCTGCACATTCGAGTCATGACCAGAAAAAAAAGCACACACTCCCAGGGCTGTGCCTACTCTGCCAACGGAGCCTTCTTGGCCCAGACACAAGGTGACATCACTGAGGGGGTACTGCTGGAGCTTTGTGCTAGGCACTGGGGACAGTGGCCACAGACCATCTGGGCCCTGCCCTCACAGGCCCAGGAGCTGACATAGAGCCCTGTTTGTTCCAGTGTTCCAAGCCTGGACTTGAGGGTGACCTGCACAGAGTCAGATGCAGGGACAGGCCCAGCTCCTGGGCACAGCCTCTGGTTACTTGGAGTCACTTAGATGACAAGGTGATCACTGACTGACTGCACGTGTAAGAGGCTTAGGGAAGAGGCTATTTTCTCACTTAAGGCTCTAGTTCTGACATTACCTTGAACTACAGGCAGAGTCATCCCTTCCCCCATGCCACCCTCTGCACAGGCTGTGTTAAGCCTCAGGAAGAATGCCTTCATAAACATCGTTTTCTGTTTAAACATGTTAATAATTGTCGAATTTGGTTTGGGGGAATGTTTTATGATAATGGTTGTTAACAGGAAGGTCTCCAGCTGTCAAATCACCTGATGTGCTTCCCACAGAGAAAGACCTACGTGTCCCAAGGGTGGTCCAGTACCTCTCGGGATTGACAGTGAACAGATGGGGGGGGAGCAAAAAGGAGAGGATTGCAGATCCAAGATGCACAGATGCCTGCCTTCGCCCACACTGTGTTCCCAATTCCCTGGGGTTTGAGAAAGGCTGGTGGGACCTGGGACTCTGCATTTCTGACACCCTCCCAGGTGAGGCCCAAACCAGAGAGCAGATGACCCTTTGAGGTTCCTTCCCAGATACAGGAATAAGGAATCTCTCATCCTTTTTAGATAATAATAATCAACTTCAACCAACTTTTGGGGGTTTGGAAGAACTTTGGGGAAAAGTGTTTTAAACATCTACTTCCTCAACTCCAGCCTGATGGAGGCCATCCAGAGCAGGGCCAAAGTCTCAAGTCTTGAGGGAACCACTTAAAGGGAGAGAGAAACTAAATTGGAAACAGATATAAGATCACTACCTGAGGAAGCAGTTAGGCTTTGTGCTAAAACCCGAAAAGAAGCAGTTGCTTACCCTCTGCTAACCACTAAAGGGTAAGGAACTACTTCTTTTAAGGTTTTAGTAGATAAGGATAAATGGGGTCAAATATATGGTGATGGAAGGAGAACTGACTCTGGGTGGTGAACACACAATGTGACATATAGATGATGTATTATAGAATTGTACACCTGAAACCTTGTAACTTTACTAACAATTGTCACCCCAATAAATTTTAATTAAAAAAATAAAGAAACAGGTCCTTCAGTCCTTCCAAAGCCTCTCCCAACTAAAGAGGCATTGCTGGTGACAATGGAGACTCTTGCTTCCTATGGCCAAAGGATGTAAGTCACTCCTCTGCTTAAGTGTCACAGCCTCAGAAAAGCCCTCTTACTAGAAGATTCCTGCTGTAAATATTTTTGTTACATAAATAACATGCTTAATTTAACTTTATGTAAATCTGAATTGTTCCAAGTTGGGTTACATGATCCTGAATGAAAAATCACCTTTTTTTCAAATATCCAAGACCTCCTGACTCTCTTAAACCTAAGATTCCATTAAATGCAGACATTACATTCCCCCAAGAATCTGACTCTTGTTCCGTGAACCCTAAGGCCTCCCACCCCTGGATCAGTAAGCACATGAAAGTAGAAAGAGCACTTCCCCTTTGTAACAAAGTGCAGTAGTAACAGGAATGTGTGTCTGCCCCCACCCCATTCATGAGCCAGTGTACAAATGTGCCAAAAAGAACACGGTGGCTTTGCACAAGGCCATTTCCTGATCCAATGTCACCATGGGCCACCCATGTGACATGAGTCACAAGTCTGATTCCTGCCCTCTGATTGCAGTTCCCTGATGCACCATTTGCCTGTGGGGCTCCCAGAGGCAGTAGCAGTGACACTGCCCCCCAAGTATACAGCCTGAGGAAGAGCTGGGCCCCCACAGCTTTCACACCGTAATTAGCCCTGGAGACCCATGCCATTGTTCTCCCACATTCATGGGAACCTGATGCTATGACTAGCCTACCAAGCCGAGCACAACATTCCAGAAATCTGGGCTGCCTGCCAAAGCCACCCCGCCTAAATGTACCCACCCCTGAAACCCAAACCTGGGACCATTAGCCCAGGAGCCCTGCCTGATCACGCGTTGGCCAGGGGGGACCGCGCTTGGGTTACCACTGTCGTGGTGGAGAGCTGTGGCATCCTGCATTGCACCCCAGTGGCAGGTGGCACAGAGCCTGCCTGGTGCCAGGTGCCCATGCCAGGCTGCTGTGCTGCCTTCACTCCTGACTTACTGCTGTGGTCTCCCAGTCTTGGCCCTGAAAAGAAAAGAAAACACTGACAGACACGCTTATCAGTAGTTTGCATATGTTGTCAAATGGTCAGTTTTTTCCTGGATTTGTTGAGGGTGGGGTTGTTTGTCCCACAACAACTGCTGCAAGTACCTGACCCCCTACTCCAGGTAGAACTGAACTCTCACTCTGTCCTCTTTGGGGAAAGTGAGGTTATGTTATTTTTAAATCTTCAGTCTAATATCAGTATAATGTACCTCAGTAGAACTCTTTGTCACTACTGGGGACACCAGGAGAGGGCTATGCATCAACGATAAAAAGGGGGAAGATGTTAAGAAAACTATAAAATGAGAACAAGTAATTCTCTCAAAGGTTTCCCAAACTTGTCTTTTCCTGCATCTCACAACATTTATTGCCCTTTTGTGTCTCTCTGGGCTTTCCTTGAAGTTCAATGAAACCAGATCTAATGTGAAGGGAACCATGTGTGCCCCCACCCCATCTCCAAACTCACAAGGCTCCCCATCACCTTTGAGGCAGGACTTGAGTGGTCAGACAGTCCTCCTTCCTTCTGCCCTGACTTTTCTTCCTCCTTCTTCCTGCACTCCTCTGCCTGCTGATTCTCCTTGTGCCTCCTCCCTCTCTGCCCCACCTACCCCAGAGCACCAACACTGCCTTGTGTAGCCGACTCCCACTCCTTCTCCAGCCTCTACACCTTGCCAAAGCATCTTCTCACAACTCGTGAGATGTGTCCTCCTGGACTTTAAGCCAACACCTCAAAGTCAACAAAAGTAGCTCTTTCCCTCCTTTCCTTCTTTCTCTTGCTGGCATCACCACTTTCCTGGCCTGAGATCTAACAACGTGATCTGGTCATCCCATCTCTCTCAATCCCACATGCAACATTTTCCAAGCAATTCAATCAGGTAGAATTCATTCTACCACAGTTTTCCCCTCCTTTCTATTCCCACGGCCCTGTTCCAAACAGATCCTTCCACTGCTTGCCTAGACAGACCCCTAACTGAGCCCTATGTCTTCTAATCCAAAACTCCTAGTGTAAAATTGGACCCTAGGAAACATGCCATACATGTCCTTATGGTACAGGTCAGGGAGGGGACTGAAGCCTGGGAAGTGGCCTCCGCAGGTTATGAGGTTACACCGCAGCAAGTTGTTCAGAGGGAGGGTTGGGTCTCTCTCACTTACTGATTACATAACTCAACATTGTAACCAACACTCTCACATGATACCAAAATCAGTGTATTTGCTGCACTGCTATCCTTCCCTGTCCCCAGGCTTCCCTCCCTTTACTCCTTTTCCGTAGAATCTTCTCTCTCCCCTTGCTCTGCTGCCAATCCAGGCTCACCTCAGGTACCCCTCCTCCAAGGAGCCTATTCAGATTCTCTCACTCCCATTGTTTTCTCAGTCTTCTGAACTCCTACAACACTTTTCTAGACTTCCCTTGGGACACAGGCATCACATTTCTTTGTCCAACTTGAAATTGTAAAGTGCCCTGCTCATTTGTCGTTCACAGGATAAATCTATCATTGCATCCTGTACAAAAAGTAGTTAAACTGAATGGCATCATGTGGTTCCCACTATTTATTTAAAAGTACAGATGCTGGTGATGAGGTCCCCAGTGCCAGTTTTGCCTCCCTCCAACTCCCCACTCCCAGCCCAGTGATGATACAGGGATCTGAAAGGAGGAAAGAGCTAAAACAACTATAAAATAAAAGTGAGTAACTTACTTCATGGCAGGAATGATGGAAAAGCCAAGCATCCCAAGAAAGCTTACAGTGGGTAAACCGCTATCACCCCTGCATCTGGAACACAGGTTGACGTGCCCTCGGTTTTCTTGTCTCACTGCTCCTGCAAGAACCAAAACCAAATGTAAGTTATGTTTTGGATGTGATGTCATACTATGCCATGCCATGATTGCAATGTCATAAATGCAACCAAATCAGCTCCATGTCATGGAGGCTAAGTTGTAGATACCATTTACTTACCAGAATTGAGATCATCCTGAAGGACAATGGGTCTTTTGCCCATGAACTCTTGGGGAAGGGCAGTAGTGAGGATCTATAGGAAGAGTGGAAATCGGCCATCCCTCAGAAACAAACTCATAGCCAGCAATTATAGAAATTTTCTCAGGATAATTTATAGACTAGTTTGTTTTGCAGTTAAACTCTTAATGGAATTGAAGAACAAGCCTTCTGTAATGGGCATTTTGATATGTATTTAAAAGGCTAAAAATGATATTTTTAAGATTCTCAATACTTTCAAATAATTTGAATAGAAAAATAGGATTCAGTAAGCAAAATTATCTTTTGAATAAACTTGTAAAATGCAAATATAGCTAAAATACAAAACAATAGCTAAAAATAAAAACTATATAAAATGTACACTCTTTCATCATTCAAACACTAGGTGTATGTTTCCTTTGATGAAGTGCTAGGAACAGAAGGTAATGAAATGAGTAAAATAAAACCAAGGGGGTAATAAGAGCATCAGATGGTCCTTTTAGCATCAAATGGTCTCTCTTTGAAAATGTTTTCCACTCAACAAATGCACGTTTCTTCTAAATTTCAAGTACAGCAGACAGTTCAGTTTCTTGCTTGCCAACTCTGTGGAGAACACTTGACATCTTAAGTAAGAGACAGCATGACATTCGTTTACTTCAAGGTCAAGGTAAAACATATTAGCCATTAAAGTCCTCAGCAAACCCATACAACAGTCCTGTTTTAAAAAGGGACATCAAATATTTCAATGTGGTCAGAGACACAAACAAGTCAACAGATGTTAATGTCTGGTGACGTCAGCACAATATTTTTTTTTCCTAAACTCTGCTCTTTATTCTTTTGCATAATCAGTTTCTGAACATATTCAAAAGGACAACATAGAAACTAATAATTTATTTTGAGCTATGTTAAAAAGCAGGTCCAGGGCCGGCCAAGTGGCACATTGGTTAAGAGCTGGCTTGGGATGCCAGAGGGCCCCGGTTTGGATCCCACATATAAGAGCCAGTGACACTGCCCTCTACAGCTAAGATGCTGAACAACAGCTCAACTTGGAGCTGGGCTGCCATGAGTTCTCTGCGACGGGCGTAGGCTGCAACCCTTGCTGCAGTGGGTTGCCATGGGCTACCATGTGTAGCCAGCAGCCAGCGTGAGCGGCTGTCCAGAAGCCGGTTACTGATCCGCCTCGCCCAGGAAGAGTGCAATGATGGTGCCAACTTGGGCCAGTGAAGCAACATCCTCCACAACTAGACTGAAGCGCAAAATGACAGCAACTTGTCTGTTCCCCTTCCCCAATTCCCCAGCGCTGCTCCCATCCCCCAAAAATCTTTAAAAAAAAGCAGGTCCAATTGAAGGGCAAAAACTACATTTTTAATGATTTTTCCCTTTCTTTCTTTACTTTGTTAGAGGTTTTTCCAATATATTTTTAATGGTCCCATATGTTACCTCTACTTATTTTTAGGAAGTAGTATGTTTTTCCTCTTAAAAGACACATACACACACACACACACACACACACACACACACTTCCAGGAGCACACTATTGGAATTATAAGCTCTTTATCCCTTGAATCAGCCACAATGACTCTACAAGCTTCCCCCTGCACAGGATCTGCTCCCACAATGGAAGGTCTGAGGATGGAACAAAAGAAAAACAAAAGAGACAGCAGGTAGGAGAATATGGGATAATGGACATGACCTCTGAATGAGGTAATACCCCCTTTTAGGTTGGATAATAAAGGGAGCTAGAGGTTCTCCAGATACAGGTAAGACCTCTCCCCATCTCCTCCCCGCATTGTCACCTCAATCACCCAGACACTGATAGTTCAGGGACAAGGCTATGAAATAAGATTTGGGGAGTTTGAGATAGGTAGATAGCTACTGAATTAATTTTAACAGTGATCAAACCTATTGTCATTAAGAGTAAAAAGGAAAAACGATGTCCACAACATATGTTCAGGTTTCCAGGTGTTTTTATGTGTTAAAAATAAGTAAATGTGATTCTTTACCTGAACATTTTTATCAGTAAAAAAGGGAAATTTTTATCATCTAAATTATAAACATTTTGGATAAGAATTGAAAAATCTTTGATAATACGCCATGCCCTTTAAACATATGTATTTCTTGGCTTCATTGGAATAGTTAGCTTTTAATAAATTATAGGAAGCATTGAAAATAAAGAATAATTTATTTTAAAATTATGAGAAGAAAGTGATCAATTGGCATACAATTATTAATAAAAGTATATTAGGCAAGATAATGAAGGTGTAGAAAAATCCCTAGAACTTACATTTTTTTTATCAAAATGTGACTCATTTCTATAGCACTTAAAATACCAATCTCTGCATTCAAAGAGGGAACTAGGAAATAACCAACCATGTCAGAAATGAACTTGTTGTTTTCACATGGGGAGCAATGGGAAGAGCCTGGGACTTGGAGTTCCTCGAGGTTAGGTTCAAATCCCATTTTTCTAATTTACTAGCTATGTGACATTGGTCCATTTGTTTAATCCTGCTGAGCCTCCATTTTTTCAATTTTCAAGATAATATAACAATGGTATTATATTTGCCTTTGACAGTTATTTCAAACATAAAGTCGAATAATCCAAAGTGCTCACCATGCCTTGTACTTGCTCAATATTGGCTCTTATTCTTATCTCTTAGGATTGTGGTGGGAATTAAATGAGAAATGTCAAGCCCTTGGCAAACAGTAAGCATTCAATAATGAGTCCTTGTAAGAAATAGGTAGTTATAAATATAGAGACACTGAATCAGAAGGCACTTAAGATGCCCTCCAACCAAGATGGTGACATAAGTTGTTCCTGATTTAAATTCAGGAAGATTTAAATCATACCAAGTATTTTCTTGACCACAAGAGCATGAATCTAGGGGAAATAAAAAATTTCTTGAGACAAATAAAAATGGAAACACAACATACCAGAACCTTTGGGATGCAGAAAAAAGGTTTTCAGTGGGAAGTTCATATATGTAAATACCTACATTAGAAGCAAGAAAGATCCCAAATAAACAACTTAATTATTTGCCTTATGTAGCTAGAACTAGAAGAGCAGACTAAGCCCAAAGTTAGCAGAAGAAAGAAAATAATAAAGATTAGAGCAGAAATAAATAAAATAGAGAACAGAAAAATAATTTTAAAATATTAACCAAACTAAGAGTTGGTTTTGTGAAAAACTGACAAATCTTGAGCTAGACTAACCAAGGGAAAAAAGAGAAAGGGCCCAAATCAAAAACAATTTTAAATGAAAAAGGAGACACCAGAGAAATTCAAATGATCATAAGAGGCTACTATGAACAACAATACACCAACAAACTAGAAAACCTACAAGAAATGGAAAAATTCTTGGAAATATCCAGCTTACTAATACTGAATCATGAAGAAATTTAAAAATCTTAATAGACCAATTACTATTAATGAGATTCAATCAGTAATCAAAAATCTCTCAGAAAAAAATTAAAAAACAGGACAAGATGGCTTTACTGGTAAATTTTACAAACATTTAAAGAAGAATTAATACCAATCCTCTCAAACTCTTCCAAAAAAAAATCAATGAGAAGGGAACACTCCTAAACTCACTTTACAAAAGGCCAGAATTATCCTGATACCAAAGCTAGATAAGAACACTACTAGAAAAGAAAACTACAGGCCAATATCCCTGATGAATATAGATGCAAAAATTCTTAATAAAATACTAGCATACAGAATTCAGCAGCATATTAAAAGGGTCATTTCCCATAATAAAGTGGGATTTATTCCTGGGATACAAGAATGGTTCAACATGAGCAAATCAATCAATGTTACATCACATTAATAGAATTAAAAAGAAAATCATATGGGGCAGCCAGTTGGCTCAGATGGTTAGAGCGCAGGCTCATAACACCAAGGTTGCCAGTTCAATTCCCACATGGGCCAGTGAGCTGTGCCCTCCACAACTAGATTAAAAAACAACGACTTGGCTTGGAGCTCAGCTGCACCCTCCACAACTAGATTGAAGGACAATGACTTGACTTGGAGCTGATGGGTCCTGGGAAAACACACTGTTCCCCAATTAAAGAAAAAAAATTAAGAAAAGAAAAGAATCATATGATCATCTTAATTAATACAAAAAATTTTGACAAAATTCAACATCTATTCATGATGGATGAGCCCAAATTCTTAACAAATTAGGCATAGAAGGAACATATTTCAACATAATAAAAGCCATATATGAAAAGGCCACAGCAAACATCATGCTCAATGGTGAAAGGTTGAAAGCTTTTCCTCTAAGGTTAGGAATAAGACAAGGATGCCAACTCTTACCACTGCTATTCAACATAGCGCTAGAAGTCCTAGCCAGAGCAATCAGACAGGAAACAGAAACAAAAAGCATCAAAATTGGAAAGGAAGAAGTAAGAAGTAAAATTGTCGCTATTTGAAGATGCCATTATTTTATATATAGAAAATCCTAAAGACTGAACAACAACAAAAATAAAACTGTTAGATCTAGTCAGTGAATTCAGTAAAGTAGCAGGATACAAAATTAACATACAAAAATCAGTAACATTTCTATACACTAACAAAGACTTTTCCAAAAAAGAAATTCCATTCACAATAGCATCAAAAACAATAAAATACTTAGGATAAATTTAACTAAGGAGGTGAAAGATCTCTACTCTGAAAACTATAAGCCACTAATGAAAGAAATCAATGAAGACACAAACAAATGGAAAGTTATTCCATGTTCATGAATTGGAAGAATTAATATTGTTAATATGTCAATACTACCAAAAGACATCTATAGATTCAATGCAATCCCTATCAAGAGTCCAATGGCATTTTTTACAGAAGTCGAAAAAAAACACTGCTAAAATTTATATGAAACTACAAAAGATCCCAAATAGCCAAAGAAATTCTGCAAAGAACAAAGCACAAAGCATCACACTTCCTGATTTCAACTTATACTATAAAGTTATGGTCATCAAAACAGCATGGTACTGGCATGAAAACAGACACATAGACCAATGGAACAGAATTGAGAGCCCAGAATTAAACCCATGCTTATACAAGCAACTAATATTTGACAAGGGAGAACATTCAATAGAGAAAAGACAATTGGATAGTCACATGTAAAGAACTGAAACTAGATTCATATCTTACACCACTCATAAAAATAACTCAAAATGGATTAAAGACTTAAATGTAAAACCTGAAACAAGGAAACACCTCGAAAAAAACATAGGAATAAAGCTCCTTGACATGAGTCATGGTAATAATTTTTTGGATATGATACCTAAAGCACAAGTGATAAAATAAAAAATAAACAAATGGGACTACATCAGACTAAAAAGATTCTGTACAACAAAAGAAACCATCAACAAAGTGAAAAGACAACCTATGGAATGGGAAGATATATTAGGAAACCTTACATCTGATAAGGGGTTAATATCCAAAATATATAAAGAACTCACAACTCAGTAGCAAAAAAACAAGTAACCCAATTGAAAAATGGGCAAAGAACCTGAATAGACATTTCTCCAAAGAAGACATACAAAAGACCAACAGATAACTGAAAAGATTCTTAATGTCACTAATCATCACAGAAATGCAAATCAAAACCACAAGAGATACTACCTCACACCTGTCAGAATGACCATCATCAATAAATCAATAAATAACAAGTTGTTGGCAAGGATGTGGAGAAAAGGGACCCCTGGGATTGTAAATTGGTGCAGCCACTAATGAAAAACACTGTGAATGTTCCTCAAAAAATTAAAAATAGAACTGCCATATGACCCAGCAATCCCACTTCTGGGTATTTTTCCAAAGGAGACAAAAAACACTAACTTGAAAAGTTATATGGTAGAGGAGGGAAAAGGGGATCAAATATATGGTGATGGAAGGAGAACTGACTCTGGGTGGTGAGCACACAATATGATATATAGATGATGTATTATAGAATTGTACACATGAAACCAATATAATTTTATTAACCATTGTGACCCCAATAAATTTAATGAAAAAGTTACACGTTCATTGTGGCATTATTTACAATAACCAAGACATGGAAAGAACCTAAAAGATTAATGGATAAAGAAGATGTGGTAAAAATATACAATGGAATATTATTCAGCCATTTAAAAAACAAAAAGGAAATCCTAACATCTGCAACAACATAGTTAGACCTTGAGGACATTATGCTGAGTGAAGTAAGTCACACAGAAAAAGACAAATACTGTATTATCTCACTTATATATGTGAAACCTTAAAAAAAACTCATAGAAAAAGAGATCAGACTTGCAGTTACCAGAGGTGGAGAGTGGGAGGGGGGATTCAAGGAAAATGGTCAAAGGTACCAACTTCCAGTTCTAAGATAAGTAACTACTGAGATGCTGACTACAGCTAACATCGCTGTATGATATACAGGGAAGTTAAGATATACAGGGTAGTTAAGAGAGTAAATCCTGAGCTCCTGTCATAAGGAGAAATTTTGTTGCCTCTTTTTCTTTTTATTGTGTCTGTATGAGAAGATGGATGTTACCTGAACCTGTTGTTGCAATCATTTCATGATACATGTAAAGCAAACCATCATGCTGTCCACCTTAAACTAATACAGTGATGGTTGTCAGTTATTTCTCAATAAAGCTGGGGCGGGGGAAGGTCCCTCCAGCCCATTGCAGGACACCATCTCCAGGTCGACAAAGGGAGGTATCTGGAGTGAAGGTCCCAGGGTGGCAACTGCAAGCACTGAATAACCACAACGTGGGCCAGGAGGGACAGACTGCTTAACTGTCCTAGTGCCTCCTGCTTTGGACCATAGAAGACCCTGGAGTTCATCCACCCCGTGCTCTTTATGTGCCCTAGGAGGTCAAGCTCTCTGTCAGCTGGTGTGAACACAAAAACTAACTGCCCAGATAAGAAGTGGTCATGAAGTCTGTGCACAGCTTGGGTTTTATGACTCCCTCAGAGTGAGATCCAAGCAATGACAGATGGGTCTTGTATCCCCAGGTCCCCTCCTCTAGCCAACATCAACTCCCACTTCCATTCTAATTGGAAAATTGTTTATTCAATATGGTGACTTGATATTTATATTTTGTTGCCCCAAAACATGATCATTGAATAAACAAGGGGAAAATGCTTTCACGAGGAAGCAGAGCAGTGATCTTTAAAATCCTGTCAAGCTCAAGTGGCCAACGGTAGGCGGTGCTTGGGGTGGGGTGTACACCTCACTTGTTGTGCAGACTCATGCTATTCAGGGCTGCAGAGAAAATGTCATTTCTAAGCCCTCCCACAGTATGCATGTACCTCTGGCTGGCTGGGCTTCCCAGGCGACTTATCTGTCAGAGGCCTAATCCTTGTCACTTTTCTAAGCACACCGACAGGGCTAGGGGCAGCCAGCAGGATTTGTGTCTGATATTTGACACGGGGGCCAAGCACCTGCTCCTGTGGGTGCACTTTGAGTGTGCACAGCTTCTCTTCCCCACTCCCCTAGTTGACGTTGGAATGTACAGAAAGACAGCCAATAACCACAAAAAAAAAGAATGGGATTTCCATGAAAGCAGGCTCTTCTAGCCTCCTGAGCTATTTCTATAGAAATATAACATACCACTGAGTATAAATAGAATTCACGGCTGCCAGGAATTTACTTTTCTTTTTCCCTCTATAGGAGCTAAAGATACTCACAACATAAGAAGAAAAATGAGTGAAGAATAATTTAAGACACCTTTGAAATGCCTGCTTGGGCTATTTTTACTTTTTCTCATTCCATTGAAACAAAATATTCTAAAAATGGACTTGGAATGGCCAAGTTCTGAAACAGCCATTTGGTAAATTCCATGAGAGCAGCCACGTGGTGCATTTCTTTGTGTGAACCCCAGAGTGACATGAGCAGAACACAGTGCTCAGTAGAAGCACTGAAGGGAGGGAGCAGTGACAGGGCAATGGCTAGCTGAGTGGCAGAGCCTCACAGGGACCAAGGGGACTAACTGCTCCCAAGAGAGATGTCCTGCGTGATTTCTGTCTGCAAACCTGCATTCATTATTTGGGATGAGACTGATAAAACTGAACTGTCCTTCAAGTCAGCAAACAGGAGAGAAGGAGGAGGTTTACTTTATAATGCAAAATGTTAGCAGACTCTAGGAAATATTCTTTAGGCTTCAGTTTCCCTTTTGTAGTAAGTCAAGCATAAACTCTCCTATGACCTGGGCCTGCTCACTTGCCCATTCTAAGCCACCCTTCCTAGATGGGGGGAAGTGTGTGTACCAGGTGTCAGGGATGTTCTAAGGCCTTCAAATATATTATCCCACTGAATCCTCAGAACAGCCCTGGGGTGAGGGCAGTGCTTACCATCCATTTTAGAGACAAGCAGACTAGGCCCACGGTGGGAATCAATTTGTACAGAGTCACAGAGCAAGTATGTGGGAAGACCAGAGCCAAATTGAATCCACCCATGCTAAGTCCAAAGGCCTTCCTCCTGAGACAGTAACTTCTCTAGAAAAGCTGACCTTGATATCTCACTCCCTCTCCCTCCCTCCCAACCTCTCTCTCTCTCTCTCTCTCTCTCTCTCTCTCTCTCTCTCTCTCTTCCTCTCTCTCCATCTCTCTCTGTTTCTCTCTCTTCCCCTCCCTCTTTCTTTCTCTTCTCTCTCTCTCTATCTCTCTCCCACATTTTTCTTTCTCTCCCTCTCTATCCCTCCTTCTGTGTCTCTCTCCCTCCCTCTCTCTCACTCTCTTCCTTCTTCTACTCTCTCTATCTATCTATCCTCCCACCCTTTCCCCAGCTCTCCTCTCCCCCTCAAGCTTTCTCTCTCCCCCTGCCACCACACCCTTATCGTGAGGACCACCACACTCACCTTCACATGCATTTGCTCATACTCATCTCCCACCCAGAATGACCATTTCTCTTCTCCTTCTTCTTCCTGATCACCCTGTTCTGAAAACGTTGTCTGAGAAATCAACTTAGATGTTCTCACACAAGGCCTCATATTGCTGTTAAATTCTTTCAAGTAGCTTGCTTTTGCAGAAAATGCTATGCTTTCTGAGGAGGAGGACTATGTTTCATACTTCCACAAATGCCCTGGGAAAGTGCTAAACATAGAGCACTGGCTCAGTAAGTATTCACTGAACTGAAAAACGTTAGTGGTACTTGTCCCCAGTTTCTCATGTGGGGTAGAAATTGTTGGTGCAACCAACATTCGATTCTCCCACAGAGAAGACTCTTCTTCCAACCTGATGGAGTTAGGCAGGGCCCTGGGGTCAGTTCTGTTCAGACACACAGGACCTTCAGGCCAGGTGCATGCTTTGTCCTCCCTGGTGCAGCGATAGTGGAGGCTGCTGTGGAAATGATGGAGCCATAAGGTCCCATCAGCCTGGACCACCATCCCACACAGGGAATGACTGCTCTGGAATGTGACCTCAACCTCTGCAAACACTGAGTAGAAATAAACTTTGCTATGGTGGGCCACTGAGATTTGGAACTGTTTGTTCCTGCAGAATGACCTTGCATTTCCTGACACACTTATTTTCACCACAAGAGTAGCACTAAATGCAAACAAAAAAATCAGGCTTGTGGTGGGTCAATATCTGCAAAACAATCAACATGATGCACCATGTAAACAGAAAGATAAAAATCATGACTGTATTAATGGAAGCAGAAAGAGCAGTTGACAAATTCCAGCATCATTCAAGATAAAAACTCTCAGCAAAATGGGAATAGAGGGGGGACACCTCAACATAATAAAAGCCACATACAACAAACCCACAGCTAATATCATATTCAATGGGGAAAAGCTAAAAGCAGTCTCCTTAAGATCAGGAACAAGACAAGGATGCTCACTTTCACCACTTATTCCACAGAGCACTGGAAATCCTAGTCACTGCAATCAGACAAGAGAAAGAAATAAAAGACATCCAAGTGGGAAAGAATTAAAACTGTCATTATTTGCAGATGCCATCATACTATATATAGAGAAGCCCAGAGATTCCACCAAAAAAAATATTAGAACTGATAAATGAATTCAATAAATTAACAGGGTACAAACTTAATATTCAGAAATTGGTTCCATATTTATACACCAATAATGAACTATCAGAAAGAGAAATTAAGAAAACTACCTCATTTACAATTGCATCAAAAATAAAATGAAATACTTAGGAATAAAATGAACCAAGGAAGTAAAAGACCTATACTCTGAAAACTATGACACTGAATAAAGAAATTGAAGAAGATACAAATAAGTGGAAGGATATACCATGCTCATGAATTAGAAGAATTAATAGCATTAAAATATTCATATTACCTAAAGCAATCTACAGATTCAATGCAATCCCTATCAAAATACCAATGGAACTTTTCACAGAACTATATCAAATAATCCTAACATTTATATAGAATCACAAAAGACCCCGAACAGATACAGCAATATTGAGAAAGAACAAAGCTGGAGGTATCCCACTACCTGATATCAAACTATACCACAAGGCCATAGTAATCAAAACAGCATGGTACTGGCATAAAAACAGGCATATAGATCAATGGAACAGAATAGAGAGCCCAGAAACAAACCCACACCTATATAGTCATTTAATCTATTCCAAAGGAAGCAAGAATATACCATGGGGGTAAAGATGGCTTCTCCAATAAATGGTGCTGGGAAAACTAAACAGATATATACAAGGGAATGAAACTAGACCACTTTCTTACACCAGATACATGAATAAACTCAAAATGTATTAAAGACTTAAATGTAAGATACCATAAAACTCCTGGAAGAAAACATAGGCAGTAAACTCTCTGACATCGCTCTTAATGATATTTTTTTCTGATGTGTCTCCTTGGGCAAGGACAACAAAAGAAAAAATAAACAAGTGGGACTACATCAAAATAAAAAGGTTTTGCACCTCAAAGGAAACCATCAACAAAATGAAAAGACAACCTACTGAATGGAAGTGACCCAGTAATCCCACTTATGGGTACTTATTCTTAAAAAAAACAGAAACACTAATTCAAAAAGACATATGTACCCTTATATTCACTGCAGCATTATTTACAATAGCCAAGATATGGAAGCAACATAGGTAAATGGACAAAGTAGGTATGGTACATTTATGCAATGGAATATTACTCAGCCATAAAAAAAGAATGAAATCTCACCATCTGTGACAACATGGATGGACCTAGATGGTATTATGCTGAGTGAAATAACTCAGACAGAAAGACAAATACCATATGATTTCACTTATATGTGGAATCTATAAAACAACATAAATGAACAAACAAAACAAAATAGAAACAAACTCATAGATACAGAGAACAAACTGATGGTTGCCAGAGGGAAGGGATTTGGGAGGGGCGAGGAATTCAAAAAGGTAAAGGGGCTTAAGAAGTACAAACTGCCAATTATAAAAAATAGTCATGGGTACATAAAGTACAGAAGACAGAATATAGTCAATAAATATTGTAATAACTACCGTATTTGCCGGCGTATAAGACGATTTTTTGGCCCTGAAAAATATGCCTCCAAGTGGGGGGTCGTCTTATACGCCAGCTACACTTCAGATAGACTGCCCATAGTGCTTGCCCCGTGCCATAGTGGCCTCCCGATGCCCGCCCACTTCATTCCACATACCGTTCAGGCATCAGCAGCGCTGCTGGGTGTATGCTCGGCTGTGTGCGATTTTGCGAATGTGGTAAATTCGGGTTACCGTATATTTCTTTACATATGCATTGAAGATTCGCAATTTTGCGCTATCATGGTGCCTGTTAGAATGTTGAAGAGCTCGCACTTGCGCACTAGTGAGGTCCCAGGGAGATGCTGATGCAAGGGTGGACCAGACGGCTATAGTGACAGGGCGGGCAAACAGGGAGCAGGGACCAATCAAATCAGGCTTTGTATACAGCCAACAGCCAACCACAATACTGCACCATTGTACAGTACAGCATAGAAAATGTCGACCAGTCAAACCCCTATCATCCCTATCATGGCACCAGCCAAAAGAAAGAAGTATGATGCAAATTTTAAACTGAAAGTTATAAACTTTGCTAAGGAAAATAATAATTGTGCTGCTGCAAGACAATATGGAGTAACAGAAAAGATGTTTCGGGACTGGAAATCAAATGAAAAGGCATTAAAGAGTATGCCAAGGGGTAAGTGTGCATTAAGAAGAGGCACCCCACACTGGCCAGAACTCGAAAAACATGTAGCAGACATGGTGGCTCAACATCGCCAAAACGGTTATGTGGTGACACGAAATACAATACACTTGTTTGCACTTCAGTGGGCCAAATCAAATCTGATATTGTTTTACCTTTTATTTGGTGTGTGGAAGGTGTGCGGAAGAGGGGGTAGTCTTATACGGCGAGTATATAACAAACTCTGTATTTTGAGTGGAAATGTTAGGGGGTCGTCTTATATGCCCAGTCGTCTTATACGCCGGCAAATATGGTATGTATCATGCCAGGTGGGTACTAGACTTATTGTAGTGATAACTTTGTAGGGTATATAAATGTCTAACCACTATGCTGTACACCTGAAGCTAACATAATATTGTATGTCAACTATAATTAAAAATTAATTTTTAAAAAAAACTTGCAAACCATAAAAATAAAATAAAGAAAACCAATGTTATCCTTTTATTAACAGAGTGAACAAGATTGGGGAGAATCTTTTACATTTCACCTAAGAGGGGAAATGTCAAAATCCTTAACTACTCACCCGGAGAGATAAGTACCACGTTACTGAATCCATGACTAACTAGCTGTTCACCACTCCTGCAGTCACTCAACAGACTGCTCACCTTGAACATCTGCCACGTGCAGCCACAGTTCACAGCACTGGGTGTTCCTCAGCAGAGCAAATGGACATGGCAACAAAACAGGTGCATGGAAATATTTCAAAAACTGAAATGCTATTCAAATGTTAGACAACTTTATTCCCATAAGCCCACTCATCCAAGTTCTCAAAGCACTAGTAGTTCAATCTGCCTTCAAATATTCTAGCATTCAGACTTTTCCCTGAAATTGGGTAGGACTTTCTCTCTGACTCATTTGTTTAACTCTGATAGGACTATCTATCTAGGAGAAACGTTGAGGTTCTGGGATCAAATTATACCTCTGTAGAGCTAAGGAAGCTCAGGAGCAGGAAAATCATATAAGCTGCCCAAGGCCAAATAGTAAAACTAAAGCAGAAACTCAGGTCTCCAGGTGAGCCGAGTCTTCTCTCCACAGACTCTGATTTGTCTGTCTCCTTAGGCACCATGCCTCCCTACCCCTGCCAATAGTCATCACGATTTTAATTGTATGTTCAATGTCTGCCTTTCCCATAGATTATAACTCTGATTTGCCTGGCCCTCCAAATGTTCCACAGGTGCCATGTACAGTGTCCAGAATGTAGCAGATATTCGATTAATACTTGATGAATGAAATAACTTACACTGTCTCAAGGCAGTTGCCGTCAGTGCAAACGAACAGCTGAACTGACAACAGGAGTATGAGAGCTATGACATTTATGACAGGGCTCCCTAAAAAAAAATACATATATATATATATATGTATATATATATACATATATATACATATATATATGTAATCTTAGGAAGACAGATTGGCAAAGTAAGGTGAGGTCCTCTCCACAATTTTGCTCCCTAAGGGCACCTAAATACTGTAACACATTAGAAAAAAAAAATCTGGTCCCAGCCTAACAGACTGAGAGTGATGCTGCCAAATGAACCAAGGATGTAATCGCTGTCAGAAATGTCATTTTTGCCTCCTCCTGCCTTTGCTCATTGGACCCAGTCCAGAAGGCCCAGGTTTGCTTTTAGGCTTTAAGAAATAATCTTGGGTAGTGAAAAGAGTACTCCCTTTCAAATTATTTTCTTTTCTCATACAATTCAACAGCACTGTTTGCTCTGGGGGGGAAAAATTGACCAAGTTAGTCTTAAAAATCCAACATATGCATCTAAAGAAGTATTAAAACTGAAATATTTCAAAGTTTAAGGCAGATCACTGCAAGCATCCTTTCCAGCGTGATGCAGCACGAAGTGTAACAGAGCAGGAAAGCTGCTGTCAGTGCCCCAGTCTCCATCCCGCCCCGTCTCTCAGTGCCACAATCACACAATCACTAAGGAGGGTACCAGATCTCAGTGATTCTCAACAGGGTGGAAGACAGTGCTTTAAACCGGAAGTCTCTCGGAAGTGTTGAAACCCCACCTATCAAATCCCATTTCAGTTGGAGAGGGTCATTAATTTAACCTGTGAATGCCCTCCATCCTTCATTCTTCAGGGAAAGACATTACTTGTTGCCCAACCAGGCACGCCCAACATGGATGAATCCACCACAACTCTTAGAAACAGCGCTCGGAAAGACTTCCGGTAAGATGGCTGAATAGACAGATGCTATGCTGACTACCTCCCAGGATCACACCAAACTTACAAATAATTTATAAGATATTCAACCTCAGAAGTTCCCTGGACCCTAGAGGAACAGAACCTCTAAACGAAGGACTTAAAGAGGAGGCCACGTCAACTCGGGTAGGAGGGGTGGAGACAAGAGAGGGCGAACCGCATGAGGGACACCTCAGCGGTGGGAAGTCTTCTCCGGTTGGGGGCGGGACCTTCCGGCTCCACACCGCGCTCACCAGCCCAGAGTTACGTTGCCGGGAAGAGGAATTCTATGATAGCTGGAAGGAGAAAATAGTGAGGACTCTCTTTGCTCGGCTAGGTGAGGCTGGGGGCAGCTGGAGAACCAGTGGAGCAGGCAAACCGACTCGCTCGCTGGTGAGCACTCACCCGGGTCCTGGTGGAGGGAGTAGCTTTGTGAGCGGGGCCCAGGAGCCTCCAGGAAGGACTGAACTGAGTGCCTTTGGCATGGCAGCAGGAGGTTTTTGGAATCATTGTTCCCCTGGTGTGGAGCTTGCACATGAGTAGTGCACAGGAGGCCGCCATTTTTTCAGGGCTGGTTACTCCCACAGAGACTCAGGTCTGGGACTACAGTGGTCTGCTGGAATTAGCGCAGGAGTGCATGTGTGCATGCTTGCGTGCATGTGCATGAGGCCTTAGATCCCCACCCTCCATACTGTTTATGCTATATAGCCAGAGAAACACCGGGCAAGCGCACTCCGACTACAACAGACTGCTATTTGAGACCCGGAAGTGTGCGACTCGCCTCAGGTCCCTGATTTACGCAATGTGTGTGCAGAATTGTCTCGGTGGCAATTGGCTGTCAGGCTGCTCGGTCTGATATTTGAGCAGCTGATTGGGACCAGCTGAGACAGGGAGTTTTCCTGGGAGTGTAGGGCCGCGAGCTGTGTGCCTGCGTGATTTGGCCGGGGCTTTCCAGGCGAGTTTGTGTGGGTTGGCTGCTGATGCAGGAGTGCATGCTGCTCTGACTTGGTGGGGGCCACTGACCACACCCTGTGGTGCCTTGGGGACCTGCCCTGCCCACCTAAATTTGTGTTGCCAGGGGCACCCAGCCCCTAGTCCCTAGTTCCTACCTCTGCAGGCCACAGAGGGTGTTTTGCAACAGACAGCCCACAACAAACTGTGAGGTTTTTTGGTGGTGGGCACAGTTCCAGAGCACACAGCAACTACTTGTGGGAAGCTACCTTCAAGTCTAGAGGGAGGTCGGCGCATGACGCACTGAGTCCTTCCCCCAAGCAGCTGGTGCTGAGTCGCCCAGAGTCTCTCTATTGCTGAGCAAGTGGTCTGCAGATTACAGCGGGTAGAGAGCCTCTCCTGGTTTTTTTTTTGTTTGTTTTTCTCTTTTTCCTTTTTTTCCCTTGTTCTCTTTTTTCTCTTTTTTTCTTTTTTCTCTTTTCGTTCTAGGTGATCTAATACATTGAAGCAATCAGAGTGACAGCCAGAATGAAGAAACAAAGAAACATGTCCCAAGTAAAAGTTCAGAAGAAATCTCAAGAAATGCAACTAAATGAAACAGAGGTATCCAACCTTTCAGAGACAGAGTTTAGAACACTGGTGATAAGAATGTTTCAGGAACTTAAGGAGGACATAAAGAAGGATACAGAAATCATAAAAAACAACCAGGTAGAACAAAGAATACAATAACTGAAATGAAGAACACACTCAAAAGAATCATTAGTAGATTAGATGAAGAAGAGGATCGGATCAGTGATTTAGAAGACAAAATAGCAGAAATCACCCACTTGGAACCAAAAAAAGAAAAAAGAATATAAAACAATGAAAATAGTTTAAGAGACCTGTGGGACAACATCAAGCCCAACAACATTCGCATCATAGGAATACCAGAAGGAGAAGAGAAGAAGCAAGGGATCGAGAATGTATTTGAAGAAATAATGACTGAGAACTTCCCTACCCTGGTGAAGGAAATCAACATACAAGCCCAGGAAGTGCAGAGAGTTCCAAACAAGCTGAACCCAAACAGGCCCACACAAAGACACATCATAGTAAAAATGGCAAAGGTCTTTTAAAGACAAAGAGAGGATCCTAAAAGCAGCAAGAGAAAGACAGCAGGTTACATACAAAGGAACTCCTATAAGACTAACAATGACTTTTCGATACAAACACTGCAGGCCAGAAGGGAGTGGCAGGAAATATTCAAAGTGATGCAAAATAAAGGCCTACAACCAAGATTGCTCTACCCAGCACGGCTATCATTTAAAATTGAAGGAGAGATAAAGAGCTTCTCAGAAAAGAATAAACTTAAGGAATTCATTACCACCAAGCCAGCATTGCAAGAAATGCTAAAAGGGCTTTTTTAAACAGAAGAAAGGGGAAAACAAGCTAACCCAGGAAGATCAGAAATACAAAAAACAAAATGGCAATAAATATGCACCTATCAATAATCACTTTAAATGTGAATGTATTAAATGCTCCAATCAAAAGACGTACAGTGGCTGAGTGGATAACAAAACAGGACCCATGCATATGCTGTTTACAAGAGACTCATCTCAGATCAAAAGACACACACAGACTGAAAGTAAAGGGATGGAATAAGATATTT